>NC_083438.1:10838562-11138562 GCF_020745735.1 Hemiscyllium ocellatum
AAGGCTGAACTATTGCTGAGTTCATCGCATGTAATATGCTTCTGGTTGCAATTCAAGCATTTAACATGCAGAGTACCTGACGCTGACCTAGTCTTCACATTTCACAATTGAACGGTATACATATCCAACCACTTTAAATGGGCTTGCACAATGATGAAATGTTTTGATCCCACGAATAGACTGGCATTGTCTAAATTTAATGCAGTCAAGGCCATATCTGGCCAGTTTCATTTATATGGTGCACGGCTGGTGACAATGTTTGTCCTATTGGCACTCGGGCTACTGCTGCATCAACATGGCTTTGATGTCATCCGATCCTGGCCACCAAACATAAATTCACGTCAGCATCATAATTTTGAAAATCACTGGACGACCCAGGGGCAGCTCCACTGTTTATGGCCATGACATTTGCTTGGGACAAACAGGCTTATGTTACCCTCAATGGTCACCTGGTCTCACTAGGTCTACAAATGATTCAATTCTGCTTGTGACGACTCTTTCGTTTCCAACACCACCAGTTGTTTTTGTTTCATCAGGACAGGATTTTTTCTATTGTCAGAGATGACCAGAAGGGTGTCCATAAAGTTTGAAACCAAAACAGACTCATCCAGTCACCCATCATTCACTCAGAATAAGAGCTCAATTTGACCTGAAGCTATAAGTGGGATGGCCCTGTCCTCTTCACGTAGCCCTAACAAGGGCTCGTGGTCCAATACTGTTCCAAAATATATGTGCAGAAAGGTATTGGTTGAACATTCTCACACAAAAGATTCCCACCAACCATTCCTTCTGTCTCGATGAGTCTTCATTCGGCATCAGCTAAAGCCTGGGAAGGATACACTATCGGGCCGTCCTCTCTGCTGAGCCGTCGGTGAGGAGACAGCAACTTGATACCGTATGAGGATGCTTCGCAAGTCAGTACCACATGTTCCAGGGGATTATTCTGTGCCAAGTATTTAAAAGACAATTGCTGCTTTTTCAATTCCTGAAAGCCTACATCTGGATAATGTGTCTGTTTGTAGGGGTTATCCCATTCTGAATAGCAAATCTAAACTGCCAAAATGGAGGCCAGGCCATCACAGAATTTTCCATAATAATTCACCAACCCAAGGAAAGACTGAAGCATTGATCCAGATGTGGGGACCAAGGAACCCTTCGTTTCCATCACTTTGTTGGAATGGTTTTGATGCTGTAGCTCAAGGAGGTCACCTGGGATGCCTTGGAACACACATTTTTTTGTTCCTTCCTAAGGCATTGAAAGAACATTAGTTTTAATTGATCTTCCCTGTTATTACAAACTTCATTCAGATTTATAGTAAGCTGCAGTATACCTTGTAAAATATTCTCCCCTGTTCCCTGGAACATTTCACTAGCTCAAGATACCGCAAAAGAAACACAGTCAAATATATTGTTTCCATGCCTCATGGGTAATAAATGGGAATCCTCATTGAATCACAGTGGCACGTTCACGTGGCTCATATTCAGCTTCATTGTCAAACAGGTCCCCTGCAGTGTTGTGTTAAAAGTCCTCAATGCGATCAATCAGTTATTTATCTTGTTTCAAAAACTGACTCAGTGTTTGTTTAAAATCTTCACAAAAGTGAATCAATCCATAATGGGTATGAATACTGCTGCTCCAGGGGCAAACTGTAGTGGTTTGGTGATCACTTAGCTTTCTAGGCTCTTGATTTATGACTCTACATTTGCACACAAGGCAAAAGGTAAGGGGGCATGGCCGTATCAGACCAAATGGCTGGCTTCTGCACAGTGGAGGTTCTGTAAATCCCTCGACAACACACCACAGGCCCTATCATTAACTGTGTGCCCTGTTCCTGTAAGCAAATGCACCAATTTGTATTTATTGAAATTAAACTGCCACTCCTCACAAGCCATGCATCTGAGATCCTAATCCAAATCCTTTACATAAATGACAAATGGCATTGGATTCCTGTATTCGTCACAGGTCTCCAGTCTGAGTAACAACCATTACTGCCTGCATCAGGCACTCACAGAACATGGCATACACACTGTTCTTTCAAAACAGAAACTAAAGCTCACTTTTCTTAACAATAAAATGTACTATTTCTCTGGGAAAAGAGAATGAAATAGACAATCAAAAACCAGCTCTCCTGAGACTCTGTTCTCATCAACCACTCTTGGGCATGGGCTCCGGGGGGCTAACATAAAAAACTCAAACATACCAAAAAAAATAAACAATAAATGAACAGGTCTGATGAGGAGTCATCTGGACTTTAGCAGAGTCATTAGGGACATTTAAACGACTGCTGGACATGCACATGGATAGCAGTGAGTTGAGGGGTGCGTAGGTTAAGTTACTACGTTTTACATTAGGATTAACCTCGGCAAAATATAGTGGGTCAAAGGGCCTGTCCTGTGCTGTACTTTTCTGTGTTCTATGTTCTATGGACACAAAATCTGAGCTTGCTCTCTGTCTCTCATGGATGCTGTCTTGACCCGCCATGATCTCTAGCATTTGTTGCTTTCAACGAAATAAATAAATCCTCTGTCGCTATTGAACACTCCTGGGAAATGAACAACAATGGCTTGAAATTCAGAGGAAGTACACCTGCTCATTTCAACTGAAAATTACTCCTCACTGACACTGACCCCCATCAAGAGTTTCATGGAGAGTGACAGTACAGGACTACAATTAAAGACTCCTTGACTCAAAAGAGGACAGTTTGTCAGTGGTGAGGTCCTGAGCAAGGTAGATTCAAAGCAGTTTTATGCTGATGACACAGCCCTGGTCGACACCGGTTCAAAGGGAGAATGGGTAGGTGTGGAGGCCATTTATTATTACCGTGACTTGTACATCATTGTGGATCAGGTGAAAGATAGTGACAAACTTCATGCTACATCTAAAGCAGAGCAGAACGCTCGACAAATACTGTCCGATTTATGGTGTCAAAGGCCTTTGTAAGTTTCAAGAGGGACATATACAGCAGTGAAAATCTTGCTCAATGTGCCCCTCTGTGGCTGAATGCCACAGTGATTCTTTGGTCGGAGTTCCTCAAGCACTGGGAGGAGGCAGTTGAAAATGACCTCGTGATGAATATTCCCCTGTATTTACCACAGTCTGACATGCTCATGTTTTGAAAATACTTGACTGTGGCATCTGGGAGCTCTCCTGGGATGTCTCCTACTTCCAGATAAGGCAGACAAGGACATCCAGCTGCACTGAGAGCTCGGTGCCTCCACACATCATTCCCTCAGGGGGAATACCATTTGCACCTGCAGCCTTGTTCTTGAGCTGGGGTTCTGTTTTCTCTGTTTCATCCAAGCTTAGTTTTTGCTGAACTCCATGCATGTGCACATACGTGACACTCACCTACCCTTCATAGAAACAGCGACTTGAGTAAACAGAACCCGTGACATACCAGCCCATCAAGTCTCCCTGATTGGACCAGGTGAACATCCCCCACCTGGGAAATTATATTCAATAAGGTTCCTTCGCTGACTGCATTCAAATCATTACTTCCCTCCCTATCTCATTCCTGGAGAGAATGGCCCATTCTCTTTCCTGCACCATCTCGAGTCATTTTCCCAACAGGACCACTTCCTTGAACATGGATTAGTTGCATAATGCTGCCATGTACTTGCCTGTGGCCCACCCCTTGCGTATGAGACAAAACTAATCATTTTCTACGGGTGATAACGGTGTCAATGCTGCGACAGCTGCTACCCCCATCTCGCCCTCAGGTTTCTTCCATACTGGGAGGACAAAAAGAACGCACAGGTTCGGTCAGCCTTGCTGAATGTTGGGATGGGCTGAGTGCGTTTTGCTCCTAACCACGTCATGAGAATGCAGCAATCATGTGATCCTCACAATTGTTCAGGACTGATTGTGAGGCCTAAGCAATTCATCTTGCAACCTGTCCTCACTTTGAATGTATCTGCTCCCCATTTGGGGCCATTCCCACAGGTCCAACAGCACGTTTTGACCTATGAAGTGAAATGCCTCACGCACAAAGAGGGGTTTTGTGGCTTGCATTGACCTTCCTGATGCCGTTTCACACTCGACACAACATTCGGGAACACCATATTTAACCTGGAGTCTTCTTCGCATTAGCAACTCTGTTGGAGTTGTCACTGCAGTTGTGTGAGCGCTGTGTCAATAATCAAAGAGAAAGTGGAACAGTTTGGTATCCAGTGAAGTTGTCAGCTGTTTTCTTAACTTTGCCCTCAATGTTTGCACTGTTCTTTCTGCCAGGCAATTGGACAATGGATGCAACTGTCACTATATTCTGAATGCCATTCGACTTTAGGTAACACTCTGCTACCTGCTGGTAAACAAATGCCCTTTATCTGTAACCAACATCATTACAAGCACAGATTCCACCAAACAGATTTGCACATTCGATGTGTAACTGAGCTGAGGTTATACCAGGTCAGTGCCATGAATGTGGTGCACTGCTGGTGACAATTTCTGTCCTTCTTGGCATTGTGGAGTCTGTCCCACCAACATGGCTGCATCCAATTCTGGCCACCAGACATAACTTCTCACCATCTTCATTTTGGAAATCATAGGATGAGCCTGGTGGAGTTTAGCTGCTATCTGACAATGATCTTTTGACAAACACGCTTGCGACAAACATGCTTGCTCCCCATACCATCTTCAACAGTCGACTGGTCTTACTAGGTCCAGAAAAAATTCCATCCTGGTTGTGATTCCCCTTTCGTTTCAAACATCACCAGTGATTTTTGTTTCACCAGGACGGGAAATTCTTGTACCTACAGTGTGATATTGTCAGAGATGACCAGAAAGGATGCAGAAAGTTTAAAACCAAAACGGCCTCTTCCTTTGGTGGCACGCGCCATGGTGACTTCAGGCAATAACCAGTTGACTACAGGTATGGTGTTCAAACTTGTAAATCCTTGCACTCAGATTAAGAGCACACTTCAGAATTTAACTTGAAGCTGGAAGTGGGATAGCCCTGCCTTCTTCAGGTAGCTCTAGCAGGGTTTTGTGGTCCATTACCACATCAAAATATGTGTAGAAACTTATTGGTTTAACTTTGTCACACTAAAGTTTACTGCCAAACATTCCAGTTCCATCTGGATGCATTTTCATTCGGCATCAGCCAAACACTAGGAAGTACCTACTATCAAGCAGTCTTCTCTGTCGGTGAGCCAGCCGTAACCGGATACCATGTGGTAATGCTTCGCATGTCAGTGTCACATCTCACTGGAGATCATTCTGTGCCAAGACATTAAACAACAATAACTGCTTTTTCAATTCCCGTAAGAGTTCTTCTTCGTGACACAAGTATTTGCAAAGCTGGCCCTTTCTGCATACCAAATCTCAGCTGCCAAAACGGAGGCCAGGTGATGACAGAATTTTCCGTAATAATTCACCAACTCATGGAAAGACCGAAACTTCGATGCAGACCTGGAGCCGATGAACCCTTAGTTGCTCTTGTTTTATCTTTCAAAGTGTGTGTGCATGCTATAACTCAATAAGGTCACTTGGGACGCCTTGCAACACATTTTATTTTCCTTCCTAAGGTTTTGGGCAAACATTAAATGATATTTATTGATCTTCGCAATGATTAGCAAATCTTTGGATGAATAGCGACCATGGGTAAACCTTATAAAGTGTTCTCCGCCATTCACGAGAACGATTTACAAGCTGATGATATCCCCACAGAAAGGCAGTCGAGTGCAGTGGTTACAACCCATATGGGTATTAATTGGAGCATATTTATGGGAATCCTCATTGAGGCACAATGCCATATTTGTATGGCTCATATCCAGCTTCATAGAGACAGGGCACCTGCAGATTTGAAGACAAGTCCTCAATGTGATGGACTGGTGATATACCTGACTTCAAAAATTGGCTCGTTGATTCCTTAGAATCTCCACATAGGCAAACTGACACATACTGCATTAGAATAGCGTTGCACATAGGGCACACTGTATTGATTTGGTCATCGCTTAGCTTTCCAGGCTCTTGATTTGTGCCCCTACGTTTGCACGTAAGGGAAATGGGACTGATCGTGTGGGCCTGTTGCGCCAAATGGCCTACTTCCACACTGCAGAGGTTCTGTCAAACTCTAGGACTCTATTCGACAAAACTCCACAGGCCCTACCAAACGTGGTCTTGCCATGTTCCTCTTACCAATATGCAACATTTTGAATATATCACAATTATACACTGCCGGCCACTCCTCACAAACCATGCATCCTATATTGTCATCCAAATCCTTGACATAAATGATAAATGGCATGGACACATGAACGATTCCTACATTTGTCACAATCCTCCAGTATGAAAAACAATACCCACTGTGTGTGTCACAATCTGCCTGAATAGCCATCCACCCTCCTAACCTGCAATCTTCTTCCTGACCTCTCCGCCCCCCCCCCCCCTCCGGCCTATCACCCTCACCTTGACCTCCTTCCACCTATCACATCTCCATCGCCCCTCCCCCAAGTCCTTCCTCCCTACCTTTTATCTTAGCCTGCCTGGCACACTCTCCTCATTCCTGATGAAGGGCTCTGGCCCGCAACGTCGAATTTCCTGTTCCTTGGATGCTGCCTGACCTGCTGTGCTTTAACCAGCAACACATTTTCAGCTCTGATCTCCAGCATCTGCAGACCTCACTTTTTACTCGAAGATTTTAACCTACTGCGAATCCACTTGCAAGATGCCTTCCTTGAAGAAGCTCTCTTCCTCCCTCTACAAGGATTTCAGTGAGTCTCTCTCTCACTGCACCCCCCAGGTCATCTCCTCTGCACAGAAGCTCTTCAGCCACGTTCTCAAACAGACTCGTTACCACAGCCACGTCCCCTTCCTCAGCACCTGCCTATGGAACCGGCTGATCCCACACGGACTCCGGACTACGTTCCGACCAACAAAATTTTGACCCAACCAGGACAACCTGTACCTACAACAAATCCGAACCCTCCAGCAACAGACCTCCCTCCGGATCCTCCACTCCACCCTTGCAGCCATGCGTCGCTACCTACATTCCCTGCAATCAGCCCTACCCCAGCTCAGGATAACACTCTCACAAACTTGCAAAGGGCCTCTACTGTTCTTCATCTACAGAAGAATCCATACACTAAACAAACAGTTCTTCCTAGCCATATCAGAAATTAAAGACGGTAAGTACCGAAAACATTCATGAACATACCCCCACACTCGTGGTTCCTCAACTGTCCCAGAATCTTCTCTCGGCCTCCACAATATGTCGGACGCCATTACACACGCGGCCGCTAAAGCGCCCGCGGCACCAACGGCTGACGACGACCGTGACATCACTTCTGCCCCCACAGACCTCACAGCCTCCGCGATCTCCGCCCAAACAACCTCCCCGCCGATCGCCGCACAGACAACCGCTTCCACGATCGCCAGGAAGATCGCCAACAGACTCGCGACCCCCGCGGCTACCGGGAATGACAACGGTTCATTCGTCGCCACAACCATTTCCACCCCTTCGGTTGCCGTCGCCACAGCCACTTCTGCCCCCACTGACATCACTAACCTACACGACCACAATGCCTCAGGTGTCTCCGCCCTCACACAAACCTTCGTAACCACGCGTAAACCCGCCCCCACGCCAACTTCCATCACCACGCGTGACCCCGCCCCCCACGCTTAACCCCGCCCTCACACCAAGTTTCGTCACCACGTCTAACACCGCCCCTACGTCGATCTCTGTCCCCGCCCCTAACCCAACCCCCACTCCCAGCTCCAGTCCCACACCAGGTCCTAGCTCCCAGCCTTGCCGGGTCTTCACCATCTCTCCAGATCGCCCCCTCTCTGAGGATGAAAGCCCAGTCCTCAGCAGAGGACTCACCTTCATTCCCCTACGTCCTCGGATCAATAAGTTCATCACGCGGCGAGATATTGAACAATTCTTCCGTCGCCTACGCCTCCGTGCCTACTTTTACAATCAAGACTCCCGCCCACCCTCTGACGACCCCTTCTCCAGCCTCCAACACACCCCATCCACCTGGACACCCCGTGCTGGCCTCTTACCCGCCCTCGATCTATTTATAGCCAACTGCCGCCGTGACATTAACCGACTCAAAATGTCTACCCCTCTCAACCAATCTAACCTCTCACCCTCGGAACGTGCAGCCCTCCATTCCCTCCGCTCCAACCCCAACCTCACCATCAAACCGGCAGACAAGGGAGGCGCGGTAGTTGTTTGGCGCACCGACCTTTATACCGCTGAGGCCAATTGCCAGCTCGCGGACACCTCCTCCTATTGCCCCTTTGACCATGACTCCACCTCCTACCACCAAACCATCATCTCCCAGACCATCCATAGCCTCATCACCTCAGGGGATGTCCCATCCATCGCCTCCAACCTCATAGTCCCACAACCCCGCACCGCCCGTTTCTACATCCTGCCCAAAATCCACAAACCTGACTGCCCCGGCCGACACATTGTCTCAGCCTGCTCCAGCCCCACCGAACTCATCTCCGCGTACCTCGACACGGTTCTGTCCCCTTTAGTCCAAGAACTCCCCACCTACGTTCGGGACACCACCCACGCCCTCCACCTCCTCCAGGATTTTTGCTTCTCCGGTCCCCAACGCCTTATCTTCACGATGGACATCCAGTCCCTGTACACCTCCACCCCCCATCACGAAGGACTCAAAGCCCTCCGCTTCTTCCTTTCCCACCGTACCAACCAGTACCCTTCCACTGACACCCTCCTTCGACTGACTGAACTGATCCTCACCCTGAATAACTTCTCTTTCCAATCCTCCCACTTCCTCCAAACTAAAGGAGTTGCCATGAGCACCCGCATGGGCCCCAGCTATGCCTGCCTCTTCGTAGGATACGTGGAACAGTCCATCTTCTGCAACTACACTGGCACCACCCCCCACCTTTTCCTCCGCTACATTGATGACTGTATCGGCGCTGCCTCGTGCTCCCACGAGGAGGTTGAACAGTTCATCAACTTTGCCAAAACCTTCCATCCCGACCTCAAATTCACCTGGACTGTCTCAGACTCCTCCCTCCCCTTCCTAGACCTTTCCATTTCTATCTCGGGCGACCGACTCAACACAGACATCTAATGTAAAACGACTGACACCCACAGCTACCTAGACTACACCTCCTCCCACCCTGCCCCCTGTAAAGACGCCACCCCATATTCCCAATTCCTTCGTCTCCGCCGCATCTGCTCCCAAGAGGACCAGTTCCAATACTCTACAGCCCAGATGGCCTCCTTCTTCAAGGACCGCAGATTCCACCCAGACGTGATCGACGATGCCCTCCACCTCATCTTCTCCGCATCCCGCTCCTGCGCCCTTGAGCCCTGTTCCTCCAGCCGCCACCAAGACAGAACCCCACTGGTTCTCACCTGCAACCCCACCAACTTCCGTATACAGCGTATCATCCGCCGTCATTTCTGCCACCTCCAAACGGACCCCACCACCAGGGATATATTTCCCTCCCCTCCCCTATCACCATTCCATAAAAACCACTCCCTTCGCAACTCCCTCGTCAGGTCCACATCCCCACGAACCCAACCTCCACTCCCAGCACCTTCCCCTGCAACCGCAGGAAATGCAAACCTTGCGCCACACCTCCTCCCTTACTTCTCTCCAAGGCCCCAAGGGATCCTTCCATATCTGCCACAAATTCACCTACACCTCCACACACATCATCTATCACATCCGCTGCACCCGATGTGGCCTCCTCTATATTGGGGAGACGGGCACCCTACTTGCGGAACGCTCCAGGGAACACCTCTGGGATGCCCGGACCAACCAACCCAAACACACCATGGCTCAACACTTTAACTCTCCCTCCCACTCCACCGAGTACATGCAGGTACGTGGAATCCTCCATCGCCAGAACATAAGAACACGACGATTGGAGGAAGAGCGCCTCATCTTCCGCCTGGGAACCCTCCAACCACAAGGGATGAACTCAGATTTCTCCAGTTTCCTCATTTCCCCTCCCCCCACCTTGTCTCAGTCGATTCCCTCGAACTCAGCACCGCCCTCCTAACCTGCAATCATCTTCCTGACCTCTCCGCCCCCACCCCACTCCGGCCTATCACCCTCACCTTGACCTCCTTCCACCTATCACATCTCCATCGCCCCTCCCCCAAGTCCCTCCTCCCTACCTTTTATCTTAGCCTGCCTGGCACACTCTCCTCATTCCTGATGAAGGGCTCTGGCCCGAAACGTCGAATTTCCTGTTCCTTGGATGCTGCCTGACCTGCTGTGCTTTAACCAGCAACACATTTTCAGCTCAGATCTCCAGCATCTGCAGACCTCACTTTTTACTTGAATAGCCATAATACCAGGATATACACCCTGCTCTTCCAAAGCAGGAACAACCACCACTATCACTTTGTAAAAAAAAAGGACTGTTTTAGTTTCTCTATACTGTTCCTCTAGGGAACGACAGAAGGAAATAAACAATCAAAAATGGGCTCTCCTTGGACTCAATGCCCACCAACCACTCGTGGGAATGGGTCATACAGCGCCATAATAAAAATAAACTCAAGGTCGTCAAAAAACAAACAACAATTGAACAGCTCAGATGCGGTGTCATTTTGACACAAAATCTGAGCTTGCTCTCTCTCATGGATTATGTCTGACTCACATGATCTCCAGCATTATTTCATTTGAACTAAAAAAAACGCCTAAACTCTGTCGCTGTTGAACACTCCTGAGAAAGGAACCTGGGAATGGTCAAAAATCCACAGGAAGTACACCTGCTCATTTCAACTAAAAATAACTTAACCCTCATACTGACCCCCATCAAGAGCTTCTGGGACATCGACAGTGCAGGGCTCCAATAAAATCCACCTTGGCAGGAAAGTGGCCAGCTCGTCGGTGGTGATGTCCAGCAGTGAGGGAGATTCAGGACACTGTTCAGGTGATGACACAGTCCCCGCTCGACACCAGTTCAGAGGCAGAAGGGTCTGTGTTGAATCTTTTGGTGATGAATATGACTTACGCGTCATTATGGACTAGGTGAGGGATGATGACCAATTTCATGATGCAACGAAAGCGGAGATGAACTCTCCACATATGGTTCCTGATTGATGGTGTCAAAGGCCTTTGAAAGGTCTAAGAGCGCCCTATATAACAGCACAAATCATGTCCTTTGTGCCCGTATGTGGCTGAAGTACAGACAGAAATTCTGGGATGGGTTCCTTAGGCAAAGGCAGGAGACAGTTGACAGGGACCTTCGCGATATGTTTTCCAATGGTTGACATCAGGGATATTTTGCTGTAATTACCACAGTCTGACACGCTCTCTTGTTTTGAAAACATTCACAACTGTGACGTCTGGGAGCTCTCCTAGGATGTTCTCCTCCTTCCAGATAAGGCAGACAAGGGCATGCAGCTGCATTGGGAGCTCAATGCCTCTTCACTTCCATGTCCTGGGGAAATACCATTTGCACCTGCAGCCTCATTCTTCAGCTGGACGATAGCCTTCTCTGTTTCGTTCAAGACTGGGGATTGCTGAGCTCCTTGCATGTAATAACCTGTGGGATAGAGTTCAAGAGTTTGCACGTGCACATATATGATGCTGACCTTGCCGTTTTTGTGGCAGCTCCTCTCATGTAGCAGAAACCCTGACACACATGCCAAACAGGACTCCCTGAGTGGATTACATTAACAGCCCCACTTGTTCCCCGGCTGACTCCATTCCAATTATCACCTCCATCATGTTCTAAGTCCTGAGCTATAGGCCCATTCTTTTTCCTGTAGCATCTCCTGATGCATTTACCCACTTGGTCCACTATCTCCGACTCTGATTTGGCTAATGTCCACATGTGCCGATCCGCCGCCCACCTCTTGCATCTCAGAAAATGTTTACGTATGGTAACAGCGACAATGCTGCAACACTTGCTGTCTCCATCTCGCCCTCAGAGTTTTCTTCCACACTAGGAGGACCGGGAGAATCCACACGTTCGAACAGCCTTGCTGGATGTTCTGAAGCTCTGGGTGTGTATTTCCCTTGGCCAGTTGTGCCATTACAGCTATCATGTGATCCTCACATTTGTTCAGTACTGCTTGTCTGACTCAAGTATTGTAAATCATGGGATCTGTCCTCACCCCGACCATGCCTCTTACCCATGCAGGGCTATTCCCATGGTTTCAACAGCAGAACTTTTCCCATAGGGTAAACTGTCTGTCGCACAAACACCAACTTTGTGGCTGGCATTGGCATTCTAGATGTAGTTTCCCCCACCCACAACATCTGAGAAGATGAGATTTTACATGGTATGGAATCCTGTGAAGTTGTCAGCTGTTTTCTTAACTTTGCCTTCAAAGTTGGGACTGTTATTTCCACTAGACTATCGGACAACAGATGCAGCTGTCGTTACATGCCGAATGCCATTCGACTGTTGAAAATACTCAAAACTCCCTGGTGGCAAATGAATGCCCTTTATCTGTGAGCAACATCATTACAAGTATAGATTTCACGAACGGACTGGCACATTCAATGTGTAACTGATCCAAGGTTATACCTGGCCATTCCCATGAATATTGTGCACTACTCGTGGCAACCTCTGCCCTGCTTGGCACTGTGGGTAATGTCCCAGCAACATGGCTGTATCAGCATCCAATTCTGGCCACAAGTCATAACTTCTCGTCAACATCTTCATTTTGGAAATCTCAGGATGACCCTGGTTGAGTTGACCTGTTATCTGACAGTGACCATTGCTTGGGGCAAACACTTTGATCTCCATATTAGTATGCAGTCGTCTGGTCTCACCAGGCTCAGAAAGGATTCCATCCTGGGAGTGATCACCCCTTCGTTTCAAACACCACCAGTTGGTTTTGTTTCGCCAGGATGGAATGTTTTTGTACCCGTAGTGGGATATTTTCAGAGATGACCAAATGGATATGCAGGAATTTTAAACCCAGAACCGATTCTTCCTTTGGTGGCACTTGCCATGATATATCTAACGTTCGGAGTTGGCTGCAGGCATTAACCACGTGACCGGAGTATGCTGTTCCACCTTGTAATGCAATGCACTGAGAATAAGAGCTGACTTCGGAATTCGACCACAAGCGAAAAGTGGGATGGCCTTGCCTTCTCCAGGTAGCCTTAGCAGGGCTCTGTGGTTCATTACTACATTAAACGTATGTGTAGAAACAAATTGGTTGAACCTTCCCACACAAAAGATTATCGCCAGACTTTCCTTCTCGCTCTGGATACATTTTCATTCGGCATCAGCCAAAGTCTGGGAAGCACAAACTCTTGGGCAGTTCCCTCTGCTGAGGTGTCGCTGAGCTAGCAGTAAGTGGACACCGTGTGGGAAGGCTTCGCATGTCAGCACCACATGTCACCGGGATTATTCTGTGTCAGAACTTTAAATGCCGAGAGCTGCTTTTTAAATTGCCAAAAGGCTACTTCTTGGTACCTCGACTATTTGCACAGCTGGCTCTTGCTGAATATCAAACCTAAGCTGCCGAAATGAAGGCCAGCTCATTACAGAACTTTCTGAAACAATTCACCAACCCAAGGAAAGACCAAAGCACTGATACATATGTGGGAAATGAGGAACCCTTGAATGCCCTCATGTCATTGTTGAGTGTGTATAGGCCACTCTTGTCGATGCTGTAGCTCAAGGTGTTCACTTGCGGTGCCTTGGAACACACCTTTGATTTTTCTTTTGTAAGGATTTGGAGAAATATTAAACAATTTTTATTGATTTTCACTGTTAATACCACATCATTCAGAAAAATATCGCCCTGCAGTAGACCTTGTAAAATATTCTCCCCAACTTCCTGGAACTGTTCACTGGCTGATGATTCCCCAAAAGAAAGATAGTCAACTATACTGTTTCCATCTCTCATGTGGATTAATTGGTGCAATCAGAGTACAACTGAATGGTAAGGTCCTGGGCAGTGTTGCTGAACAAAGCGATCTTCGAGTGCAGGTTCATAGTTCTTTGAAAGTAGAGTCACAAGTAGATAGGATAATGAAGAAGGTGTTTGGTATGCTTTCTTTTATTGGTCAAAGTATTGAGTACAGGAATTGGGAGGCCATGTTGCAGCTGTAAAGGACATTTGTTAGGCCACTATTGGGATATTGCGTGCAATTCTGGTCTCCTTCCAATCGGAAGGATGCTATGAAACTTCAAAGGGTTCGGAAAAGATTTACAAGGATGTTGCCAGGATTGGAGAATTTGAGATATAGGAAGAGGCTGAATAGGCTGGGGCTGCTTTCCCTGTGGCATCGGAGGCTGAGGCGTGAATTTATAGAAGTTTATAAAAACATGACAGGCATGGATATTATAAAGGGGTAAGGTCTTTTCCCTGTGTTGAGGGAGTTCAGAACAAGAGGGCATAGGTTTAGGGTGAGTGGGGAGAAATAAAAGAGGGACCAAAGGGTCAACTTTTACACACAGAGAGTGGTGCATGTATCGAACGAGCCGCCAGAGGAAGTGGTGGAGGCTGGTACAATTACAGTATTTAGAAAACATCTGGATGGATATATGGATAGGAAGGGTTTAGTGGGATAACGGCCAAGTGCTGGGAAACGGGGCTAGATTAGTTTGGGTTATCTTCTTGGCATGGATGTGGTAGATCGAAGGGTCTGTTTCTGTGCTGTCATCTATGACTCGAAGAGGCAAGTAAAAAATTCTATTTCTGCTGGCATTGGAGTGACTGAAATCCAAAGATTATATGCACTAATTATGGCCTATCTACAGCTGACTCTCAAAGCTGGCTTTGATCAATATCCCTTAATAACAAAAGGTATTTATTTCAGATTTAAAATTAACTAATCTAGCATTTGAGGAAAAGCTCCAAATGTCTACCACCTTGGGTGTAGAAGCGATTCCTAACATCTCGCTTGAATGGTCGGGCCCTCATTCTCAGATTATGTAGCCTAATTCTAGAATCCCTAATCAGCAGAAATAATTCATCATAATCTAATTTGTTCTTTCCTGGTAATACCACAAAGACCTCGATCAGATTTACATTCTAAACTCTGGAGAAATAAGTTACAATTTGTATTATCTCTCCTCTTAACTGTAACATTTTATGTCCAGGAGTTTAACTGCCTATGAGGGAAATTGCCCTGGTATGTTCTGCAAACAAAAAAAGTACGACAAATCTAACCTGATCAATAGTGTTCAATCTGCTTTTGATCATCAGTAAAATGATGGAAGGTTTCACCAATAATGTTATCAAGCAGTAGATGAACAGCAATATTCTGATCAATAAATTGGGTTTCAATAGGGCCACACAGGTCCTCTCCTTGGCTCAAACACGGACAAATGTGCTGAATTCTAGAGGTAAAGCCAAAGTGATAGCCCTTGACATCAAGGCCACATTCAATTGCATAACAGTCATACCAGGTACCCAAAACGCACTGTAACAACATGAACTGCACAAGTTCACCAAAAATCCTTTGATTACACTTAAAATGGAGGGAATGTGCAGCTGAAGATTGTTGGGTTTAGGACACTACCCTGAGGAATTCCTGAACAGATGCCCTGGATCTGAGAAGCCGGGCCTCCAACAATCACAAATTCATATGGGCCTAACATGATTCTTCATGTGAAGCCACTTCCATCCAGAATAGCGAGTGCACCAGATTCAAGGAAACACCATCACCTTCAAGATCCCCTCCAAAAGACTCACCATACAGAATTGGAAACGTATTACTATTTCTTCAATCACTTGATCAAAACTCTGGAATTCCCAAAGGACATTGTGGATTCACCAACAGCGTGCGGACATTTTATTCATTTATAGTATGCGGGAGTCGCTGGCTGACCAGCATTGTATACCTGCCCCCAAGTTGCCCTTGAGAAGGTGGTGGTGAGCTGATTTCTTGAACCGCTGCAGTTCATCTGTTGTAGGTTGACCCACACTGACATGAGGAAGGGAATTCCATGATTTTAACCCAATGACAGTGAAGAAAAAGCAATATATTTCCAAGTCAAATTGTTAAGTGGATATTAAGAAGGGAACTTGAAGGTGGTGGTGTTTTTGCTGCTCTTCTCCTTTGTGATAGAATTGGTCATGGTTTTGGAAGGTGATATCTGAGGGTCTCTGGTGAATTTCTGCTGTGCATCTTGTGGACAGTACACACTACTGCTACTGAGCATCAGCGGCAGAGGGGGTGGATGTAGGGCCAATGAAGCAAATTGTTCTGTCCTGGATGGTGTCAAGCTTTTTCAGTGTTGTGGGAGCTGCACTCATCCAGGCAAGTGGGGAGTATTCCATCACATTCCTGACTTATGCCGTATTGATAACGATCAGGCTTTGGGAGTCACAACCTGAGTTGCTATCCACAGTATTCCTATTCTCTGATCTGCTCCTATAGCCAGTGTGTTTAATTGAAAAGTCCAGTTGAGTTCCTGGTCAATGGTAACCCCTACGACGTTGATAGTTGGGGATTTGGTGATGATAACACAATTGAATACCGGGGATGATGGTCAGACTGTGTCTTTTTGGTGATGGTGAAAGCCCAGCTTTTGTTTGGTGGAAATATGACTTGTCACTTGTCAGCCTGATTCTGGGAATTGTCTAGATCATGTTGCATTTGAACGTGGATTATTCAGTATCTGAGGAGTCGTCAGTTTCGAACATTGTACAATCAGTGAATATCCCCAGTACTGACCTCACGATGAATGAACCATCTGCATCAACTGCAACACTTCAAAAAGACACATTACCATCATCTTCACAATGGCATCTAGAGTAGGACAATAAATGCTCACCAGTCGGAAAAGCTCACATCCCATGAGTGAATAAAGTAAAAGTCTCATTCTTGTAAACCTATTTTGTACTCACTCCAAGGCCAAAGTATCCTTCATCAGACCTGATGCCCAAATCTGTTCTCAGTACTCCAGACCAAATTGTTTTGAATACCCGCAGCGTAACGTCTGCATTCTGGTACTATCGTCCTCTCGTTATAAAAGCTGGCATTTATTAGATTATGACTTTTTTCTGCATCTATTCAGGGCATTTTGAAGATCTATTCACATAAACCCAAAGTCTCTTTGGACTTCCACTGTACTTAACTTCATTCCATCTTGACAAGCATCATGATCTATCCTCCTTCAGTTCAATTGATACCTCACACTCACACTGAACTCCCTCCATCACAGTTATGCCCATTCACCTAGTCTATGAATATTCCCTTATAATTTTATGCCATCGCTTAAACTATCTATAATACAAATTAAGATGTCACCTGGATAGGAGACAAAAATGTCTGCAAACCAACTTCCCAGATCAGCAGACATACCTAAAACCATGGCAATAGGCACCTGAGCTACAAATCTTTACGCAAACCTTGACCACCTAGCGTTGTGTAATTAGCAAATTTGGATACATGGCCATTGCGTCATTGTCCAGTTAATCAATAAATAATGTGAATAACTGAAGGCCTAACACAGATCCCTGCAGGACACCACTAGTCACATCCCGCCAAATTTGATGTCAGTAATTTGCCTTCAATTTCATAGATTTTTGCCTTAGACTATTATGTGGGACTTCAATCAAATGCCTTCAAGTAGTGTATATAAGCATTGTCTCTATTAATATTCCCTTGTCCGTTCCTCAGTCATCTCGTCAAACAATTCAGAGGTTTGTCAGGCCTAACCTACGTGTCATAACGCTCACTGATTAACTTAAACATTTTCAAGATATTCAATTACCCCACCCTTGATTATGAACTCCAACACTTAGACGAACTGGTCAGTATGTTCCTGGTTTTCCTCGGAGTGGTGTTTTTTTTTTCCGATCCAGAATACTCTGAGAGAATCTACAATGTGCTCCACTATTTGCTTTAACACACTCGGATGGTAAAGAAGCACAAACCGTTGTTTCCAGTCATTGAATGAAATGTGTAGCTCAATTCCACAGAACGAGTGATACCAGGAATTACTAGTATTCTGAAATGTTGAACAATAGCAGAACAATTGCATGGTTTAGGAAACAGCATGATGTTCTTTAATAATGTTTATACCATTTTGTTTCTGGAAGGACATCGTGACTTTTGCTCTCTGATTCAGCACATCAGTTTAGCTATTTTGTTCTGAAATGGATTTCCCATTCCTTTTGTAATTGATTCATCTCTTGCTAGGTAGATACATCTGAGTTACAGTTCAGAGGTGTCAATCACCAGATACATATAATGTTGAATACGGCTATATAAGGCAAATGTGCAGTTCTTCTGTTATGAAGGACAGTTATATTAGACTCCAAATGTCAACTCTATTTCTCTCTCCACAGGCATTCACAGACCTGCTGAGATTTGTCAGCACTTTCATTTTTATAACAGATTATGGAAAATTTGTTCCATCATTCCATGCTTTTGTCAATGGTCGATAGAATACTCCAAATCAACCATTTTCTAGATCTTGTCCATACATTTACAACTTTCTGCTAACGAATTGAAAGTTATGTGTTTCTATCATACCACATCGCAGTGAGTTCCACTTTGTAACCTCTTGGCTAATGGACCATTTTTCTCCTATTGCTCTGTTGTATCTATTAATCATCATCTTGTAATTCTGGTGCCTCGCTTTCAAAAACAAGGGACAAAATACAAATATTTGCAATCTTTTCAGACAGCTGTGAACTCTCTGATGTGCTGCCATCTTGGACATTTTTCATTCTGCTTTTTTCAGTGGTTCTTTACCTTTGCTTTCTGCAGTATGGAAAGTAATGACATAAACTCTAATTTACAGCTGACACTGATGTTCTATTATGATAATATAACTTCAACTCTTCTCTTTTTCAATTCTGCACAGATGCAAATAAATCATGTGTGTATTTTGATATTTATTGATGATTTAGCTGTTCAGCAAAGTGAAGACTCAAAAGTGTTCCTATCTGTACATGACCTCCCTCCTTCACCTGTTCTGTTTCTGAAAGTCATTATTAATGATGGCTCTGCCTTCCACACAAATGATCTCAACTCACATTTACAGGTGATGCTTTATCTTCTAGAAACCTGTCCAATCTGAATGGTTGCTGAATT
Source organism: Hemiscyllium ocellatum (assembly GCF_020745735.1). Classification (NCBI taxonomy): domain Eukaryota; kingdom Metazoa; phylum Chordata; class Chondrichthyes; order Orectolobiformes; family Hemiscylliidae; genus Hemiscyllium; species Hemiscyllium ocellatum. The sequence continues at coordinate 10,857,529 of NC_083438.1, forward strand.
TTGATTAAAGGAAAATTCCTTGAATAATTGGACTATGCTACTTGTTATAAAATATGTGAACTTAAATTTTCTGTCTCCAAATGAACCTTTAAAAAAACCTGAAGCATGAAAGCCAACATTTATATCTTCATGCTGTATCTTGCCTTTGGAAGGCAGTGGTTCTGCTAGTAATTGTCGGACTGTTGGACTCTTTTCATCACAGTATCATGTTTCTTTTGTCGCTATTGAGACCATAAGACCATTGGGGGCAGGAGAAGAATTAGACAATTTAGCCAATTGAATCTCTTCCTTCCTTCAATAAGCTCATGGTTGCAATGATAATCATTAGCCACACAGTTTGCAATGCTGACCCCATTAACCTTGATCCTATTACTAATTATAAATCTGATTATCTGAAATTTCCATATACTTCATGACTCTGTTCAAACTGAATGGTGCTGAATGTATATTGATTATTTGTGATTAAAAGAGCATTTCTTTGCATAATTGGACTGTGCCATTAGTTACAAAGTATTGGAACTAAAGTTATTAATCTCTAAACGAACCATTTAAAAAAATACACCGAGGGCTCTGCAGCCTTCTACATTAAAGATTTTCACAGATTCACTCTGAGAGAAATTTGTTTAGAACATAGAACATAGAACAGTACAGCACAAAACAGGCCCTTCAGCCCACGATGTTGTGCTGACCACTGATCCTCATGTATGCACCCTCAAATTTCTGTGACCATATGCATGTCCAGCAGTCTCTTAAATGTCCCCAATGACCTTGCTTCCACAACTGCTGCTGGCAACGCATTCCATGCTCTCACAACTCTCTGTGTAAAGAACCCGCCTTTGACATCCCCTCTATACTTTCCTCCAATCAGCTTAAAACTATGACCCCTCATGTTAGTCATTTCTGCCCTGGGAAATAGTCTCTGGCTATCGACTCTATCTATGCCTCTCATTACCTTGTATACCTCAATTAGGTCCCCTCTCCTCCTCCTTTTCTCCAATGAAAAAAGTCCGAACTCAGTCAACCTCTCCTCATAAGATAAGCCCTCCCGTCCAGGCAGCATCCTGGTAAACCTCCTCAGAACCCTCTCCAAAGCATCCACATCTTTCCCATAATGGGGCGACCAGAACTGGACGCAGTATTCCAAGTGCGATCTAACCAAAGTTTTATAGAGCTGCAACAAGATCTCACGACTCCTAAACTCAATCTCCCTGTTAATGAAAGCCAAAAGACCATATGCTTTCTGAACAACCCTGTCCACTTGGGTGGCCATTTTAAGGGATCTATGTACCTGCACACCAAGATCCCTCTGTTGCTCCACACTGCCAAGAATCTTGTACTCAGCTTTCAAATTCGACCTTCCAAAATGCATCACCTCGCATTTATCCAGGTTGAACTCCATCTGCCACCTCTCAGCCCATCTCTGCATCCTGTCAATATCCCACTGCAGCCTACAACAGCCCTCTATACTGTCAACGACACCACCAACCTTTGTGTTGTCTGCAAACATGCTGACCCATTGTTCAATCTCCTCATCCAAATCATTAATAAAAATTACAAACAGTAGACGCCCAAGGACAGATCCCTGTGGAACACCAGTCACCACTGACTTCCTGGCAGAATATTTTCCTTCTACTACAACTCGCTGTCTTCTGTTGGCCAGCCAATTCTGTATCCAGACAGCTAAGTTCCCCTGTATCCCATTCCTCCTGACCTTCTGAATGAGCCTACCATGGGGAGCCTTATCAAATGCCTTGCTGAAATCCATACACACTACATCCACAGCTCGACTCTCATCAACTTTTCTAGTCATATCCTCAAAGAACTCAATAAGGTTTGTGAGGCATGACCTGTCCCTCACAAAGCCGTGTTGACTGCATTTAATGAAGCCATGCTCTTCCAGATGGTCATAAATCCTACCCCTCAGAATCCTTTCTAACACCTTGAAGACGACAGACATGAGACTGACTGGTCTGTAATTGCCAGGGATTTTCCTATTAACTTTCTTGAAGAGAGGAATTACATTTGCCTCTCTCCAGTCCTCAGGTACGACTCCAGTGGAGAGTGAGGATGCAAACATCTTTGCAAGTGGTGAAGCAATTACATTTCTCGTTTCCCAAAGCAGTCGAGGACAAATCTGGTCCGGGCCTGGCGACTTGTCAATCTTAATGTTTGACAAAATTTTCAGCATATCAGTTTCCTCTATCTCTATCCATTTCAGCATGCACACCTGCTCTTCAAAGGTTTCATTCACTATAAAGTTTGTTTCCTTCGTAAAGACAGAAGCAAAAAACTCATTTAGGGCTTCCCCTACCTCCTCAGACTCCACACACAAATTCCCTATGCTATCCCTGATCGGCCCTACACTTTCTTTGACCATTCTCTTATTCCTCACATAAGTGTAAAATGTATTTGTGTTCTCCCTAATCCGTTCTGCCAAGCCTTTCTCGTGTCCCCTCCTGGCTCTCCTCAGCACATTTTTGACCTCCTTCATCACCTGCCTGTAATCCTGTAGAGCTGAGCTTGACCCTAGCTTCCTCCACCTTATGTAAGCTGTCTTCTTCCTTTTGATGAGAAGCTCCACCGCTCTCGTCATCCAAGGTTCCTTTATCTTACCCCTTCTTGCCTGTCTCAGAGGGATATATTTATTCATCACTTGCAACAACTGTTCCTTAAACAGTCTCCATATGTCTATAGTGCCTTTACCACGGAACAATTACTCCCAATCCATGCATCCTAACTCACATCTAATCACATCATAGTTTCCTCTTCCCCAATTAAATATCCTCCCATTTTGCCTAATCCTCTCCTTCTCCATAGCTATGTAGAAAGCGAGGCAGTTGTGATCACTATCACCAAAATGCGCTCCCACCACAAGATCTGATACCTTGCCTGGCTCGTTTCCGAGCACCAAGTCTAGAATGGCCTCTCGCTGGAAAAGTGCAGCAGGTCAGGCAGCATCCAAGGAACAGGAAATTCGATGTTTCGGGCATAAGCCCTTCATCAGGAATGAAGGCTTATGCCCGAAACGTCGAATCTCCTGTTCCTTGGATGCTGCCTGACCTGCTGCACTTTTCCAGCAACACATTTTCAGCTCTGATCTCCAGCATCTGCAGTCCTCACTTTCTCCTAGAATGGCCTCTCCCCTCGTCGGCCTGTTAACGTACTGAGTTAGGAAACCCTCCTGAACACACCTTACAAAAACAGCTCCATTCAAATCTTCTGCTTGAAGGAGGTTCCAATCAATATTGGGAAAGTTCAAGTCACCCATTACAACAACCCTACTACGTCCACACTTTTCCAAAATCTGCCGAACTATGCTTTCTTCCATCTCCCTGCTGCTATTGGGGGCCTGTAGTAAACCCCTAAAGAGGTGACTGCTCCCTTGCTATTCCTAATTTCCACCCATACTGACTCGGTAGGCAGACCCTCCTCGACAATGGTAACATCTGTAGCTGTGATACCCTCTCTGACTAGTAGTGCTACACCCCCTCCTCTTTCTCCCCCATCCTTATTCTTCAAAAATGCTCTAAACCCTGGAACATCCAGCAACCATTCCTGCCCCTGAGAAACCCATGTCTCTGTTATGGCCACAACATCACAGCACCAGGTACTGATCCATGCTCTAAGTTCATCACTTTTATTCCTGACACTCCTTGTGGGAGTGCAGGAAATGTAAAACTTGCGCCCACACCTCCACACTCACTTCCCTCCAAGGATCCTTCCATATCCGCCACAAGTTCACTGTACCTCCACACACATCATCTATTGCATCCGCTGCACCCGGTGGCCTCCTCTATATTGGTGAGACAGGCCTTACTTGCGGAACGCTTCAGAGAACACCTCTGGGCCGCCCGAACCAACCAACCCAATCACCCCGTGGCTCAACACTTTAACTCCCCCTCCCACTCCACCGAGGACATGCAGGTCCTTGGACTCCTCCACCGGCAGAACACAACTACACGACGGCTGGAGGAGGAGCGCCTCATCTTCCGCCTGGGAACCCTCCAACCACAAGGTATGAATTCAGATTTCTCCAGCTTCCTCATTTCCCCTCCCCCCACCTTGTCTCAGTCGGTTCCCTCAACTCAGCACCGCCCTCCTAACCTGCAATCCTCTTCCTGACTCTCCGCCCCCACCCCACTCCGCCTATCACCCTCACCTTGACCTCCTTCCACCTATCCCACCTCCATCGCCCCTCCCCCTAGTCCCTCCTCCCTACCTTTTATCTCAGCCTGCTTGGCTCTCTATTCCTGATGAAGGGCTTATGCTCGAAACGTCGAATTCCTATTCCTGAGATGCTGCCTAACCTGCTGTGCTTTGACCAGCAACACATTTGCAGCTGTGATCTCCAGCATCTGCAGACCTCATTTTTTACTCCTTGTGTTAAAGCAAACACACTTTAACTGATCCCTTGGTTCCTTCCCAGGAAAATCCTTCACACTAGCTGGTCTACCTCTTGCTATTGCCTCATCTGCATCAACTCTCACCTCCGGTATGCAGCTCAGGTTCCCACCCCGCTACCATACTAGTTTAAACCCCGACGAACTACTCGATTAAACCTTCCACCCAGGACATTGGTCCCCTTTCAGTTCAGATGCAACCCGTCCTTCTTGTACAGGTCCCACCTTCCCCAGAAGGCATCCCAATTATCTACATATCTGAAGCCCTCCCTCCAACACCAGCTGCGCAGCCACGTGTTAAGCTGCACCCACTCCCTGTTCCTCACCTCGCTATCTCGTGGCACCGCTAGTAAACTAGATAACACTACTCTGTTCGTCCTGCTTTGTAGCTTCCACACTAACTCCCTGAAACCACTTTTTATATCTTCGATCCTTTTCCTGTCGATATCATTAGTGCCAATATGTACCACGATTTCTGGCTGTTCGCCCTCCCCTTTTAGAACCTTATACACCCGATCGGAGACGTCCCGGACCCTGGCACCAGGGAGGCAACATACCTTCCGGCAATCCCGATCCTAACCACAAAATCTCCTGTCGATTCCCCTAACTATCGAGTCCCCTACCACGAGTATTTTCCTATTCTGCCCCCTTCCCTTCTTTGCCACAGTGTCAGGCTCAGTGCCAGAGAACTAACTGCTATGGCTTTCCTCTGGTAGGTCATTCCCCCCCAGCAGTATCCAAAACGGTATACTTATTGCTAAGGTGATCTCTGCACTGTCTGACTGTCCCCTTTCCTCCCCCTAACTGTAACCCATCTATCCTTATCCTGAGCCTTAGAAGTGACCAACTCCCGGTAACTCCTCGCAATTACCCCCCTCAGCCTCCTGAACGATCCGTAGTTCATCCAGCTCTAGCTCTAATTCCCTAACACGGTTTTCAAGGAACTGGAGTTGGGTGCACTTCCCGCAGATGTAGCCAGCAGAGACGTGTGCCATGTCTCCCACCTGCCACATTCTGCAGGAGGAGCAAGCAATTGCCCTAGCATCCATACCGACTTATCTGAACACCCACTCAGAACTAAAGTAGAAAGCTTAGTTCAAGTTGCTATAAAATTAATAACAACCTTATATTCAATAGAGGAAGTTTAGAATGAAACTTAGCTTATTACTAGGTTAGAGGAGGAGGGCGGGTGGGAGACACTGCAGTTGTAGAGTCTCGGGTTTAGTCGCCTTGCTGATATATATGGTCACTGCTTTCCTTACCAGCTGCCTCTCTGGCCCTCGTCACTTCCCCCGCTGCTCCCGCTCCTTCTGTGAAAGGGAAAACACTGCTGTCCCCTACCGGTAAGTAATTTTAATAAAACTGCTTTACCTTCTCTGCAGTCGAGTTGTTTTAAACCTATTTTCTATCCAACCTGCTCAGCAAAGTGAAGACACGCCTCTAAAGCAGGTGGAAGTTGAACCGGGGCCTCCTGGTTCAGAGACGGTGGAGAAGTCCCTCTTCATCTCTGTTTTAAATAGGAAACACCTTGCAGAGATTACACCCACTGACCCTATAATCGCCTGGAATGACAAATAATATTTCCACATCTGCCTTGTAATATGTTTCCTAAGACTCTGAGAGGTTTCTATAGGGTAGTCCCTCATTCTTCTCAACTCCAATGTGTATAGGTCCACACCTACTCAACCTTTCCTCATCAGATAGTCTCTTCATAACTGGGTTCATCCCAGTGTTCCTTCCCTGGACTGTCTCCAATGTCACTATGTACTTCCTTACAGAAGGGGCAATATTCCAATTGTCATCTAATTAGTACCTTATATAATTATAGTGAGACCGACTTATTTTTATACTCCATTTCTTTTCAAAAATTGGCCAGTGCTTCTTTGCTTTGTTAGAGCTTGCTGAAATGGATGTTACCTTGTTTTCTTCATTTAAGTAATATTCAGCTTGTCCATTTTTCCTGTCAAAGTACATGACATCACATCTTCCCATATTACATTTTATCTGGAATGCTTTTGCCCACTTGTTTAACTTATCTGTTCCCCTGTGCACTTGCCATGCAATCTATATTTGTTCCATCTGTAACATAATCTCCTTCCTATTTTAAATAAAGGTGTTACATTGGAAACATGCCAATCATAGAGAACAGAACAGTACATCACAGGAACAGGCTGCATCTGTGCCAACCATGATGCTCTGGCAACCAACTCCATCTCTCTGCTCATGGTGTTACCCTTCTTAAACGTTGTTATTGTATCCACTTCTCCATCCTCTCCAGGCAGTGTGTTCATGACACCGTCTGTTTAAAGAACTTGTCTCTCACATCTTATTTAAAGTTTCCACGTCTCACTTTAAACGATATCTCTATCTATGCCTCTCACAATTTTATGTACTTCTGTCAGGTCACTCATTAGCCTCTGTACTCCTGAAAAAAAGACAAGTTGTGAAACCTGTTCTAGCCGATACACTCCAATCCAGCTCACTGAGTGATAGTTCCCAGGACGTTTCCCTTTCTTTTTGCAGCCCCTTCTTGAAATTTTCAGCTCTCCTTGAAATTCTCTCACTGACTGATTTTTTTTTCAAGTAGTTGCATCTGGTCCAACTTCCCCAGACCATCCCAAACCTGGCTGAGGCAGGCAAAGGGAAGGCTCCCTGTGGTCTCTCTGTTAAAATACCTTACTGATAGTGCCCTCATGCAATTCTTGGTCAGTATTTCATTCCGTATCTCAGAGGAGATCCATTGTTAGGTGGGACTTCATCAGAGTGAACATGAATGTAGCTATAGAAATGTGGGGAAAGGTGAGGAGATGCATTTTGACAGGAATGTCGAGTTGCGTCTAAACTCAAATCAGCCGCGATCTTACAGAATGGCAGAGCAGATTCGAAGGGCCGAATGGCCTCCTCTTGTTTTTTTGTGTGCATGCTTGTTAAACAGGTCTCTGGTTAGTTACTTACTAACAGCTCAAAATTCAATTGTTCTGACTCTCAGCTGGGTCAGGAAACTACAAACCAATGGAATATCAGAGGGTCCAATGCAACCAGGACACTGTTGAAACTTTACTGAGAAATAATATCCAGTGCCCAGTAAAAGATGTAAACCCAGATGAATACACGCTCCAATTTACTTTTGACAACGGTTAGGAGGTATATGGAGAATTAACACATAAAGGGTTGTTGGCAGCTTGATAATGTAAAAGTGGAGAATATCATTTCTTGTTTGTTTGGCTCCACTGTTGTGAAGTTGAAGGTGTTTACTGTACCTTTAAGGGAGAGTGAAAGGTGTTTGAGCAGTGAGAGAATGCAGGCAAATGGCATGTGACTGGCCAGCAGTCTCAAAATGTACTGGAAAATTGAAAATATGCAACAGTTGGCTGTAAACGAGATACCTCAGTTGTTTTGACCAGCACTTGAATTTAAACCTTCAGTTTAAATTTTGCCCCAGGAGAAAACCCAATCTAATTTGAATTTTACTGTTTTGCCAACATCTAATGTTTGGGGTATAAGTAAGGAGGCATTTTGAGAATTAGCCAGAGAGAACGACAACCTGCCATCTGGAGTGACAACCTGCCACTCAAAATACTCCTTATTAAAGGTAACTTTTTTCATATGAAACATCTTTCTTACAAAAGACGGATGACGAGCCAGGGAGATCCATAGCCAGAGGAAGACATACATCAGAGACAACAACTGCTGTCTGGTTTTGAAAATTAAGTTGACGTAATTTTAACAAGGGCTTTTATTGGACCCGTACGTTGTTATGTTATGAGAGGTAGATAACAAATATTTAAGGGAAAGGAGTTTTAGCGTTGTAAATACACCCTGTAGTTGTTGTTTAATGCTTACTTTTAGAGTTAAAGAATAAATTGATATGCTTTAATGCTTAAATTGATAAGAACAGTGGTTCGCACTGCTGCCTTACAGCGCCAGAGACCAGGATTCAATTCCTGCCTCAGGGGACTGTCTGTGTGGAGTTTGCACATTCTCCTCGTGTCTGCATGGGTTTCCTCTGTGTGCTCTGGTTTCCTCCCACAGTACAAAAAATGTGATGGTTAGGTGAATTGGCCATGCTGAATTGCCCATAGTGTAAGCTGAAGGGAAAAATGTAGGGTATTGGGTCTGGGTGGGTTGCTGTTTGGAGGGTCAGTGTAGACTCCTTGGGCCGAAGGGCCTGTTTCCACACTGTAAGTAATCTAATTTAATCTAATCTAATAGTGGAATTTGAGAAGTACTCTGTCACTCATACGTTAACAGATTACGAGGTAAACTTTTCTGCATGTTTGGTTAAATTAACAGAGGGGTTCACTGCCATGTTGTAACAGGTTTAACATCACACAACACTAGGTTAAAGTCCAACAGGTTTATTTGAAAGCATTAGCTTTCAAAGCGCTGCTCCTTCATCAGATGGTTGTTGTAACAGCACATTGTAACAAACTTTAAAAATATGGACTTACTTTGTCCGAACCACAAGGTTTTACTGAACCTGTACGCAGTGCATTAAACCTGAAGGGTTAGGGATGCTCGAGGAAAAAGTCTTCACAATATTACAGGAGTGACAGCTGGGTGAACAAATCGAGATTGTTTCTTCCTTTCTCACTCACAGGCAATTTTGAAAGTACCTACGTTTGCCATCTCTATGTCACTATGATTCACCTTAAATCCTTACAATGCAGAACAGCATGTTTCCAATTCTAACTTTCAGAGATGCCCTTCATTGGTCTCCTCCAGAATTGTCAACATTTCATTGGTTCCCCTCTGCCCTCATTCCCCAATTAAATGACTTCACCTCAGACAAGTGGGTCATTAAGAGCGATAATAAGAAGAACATAGAACATACAAGAGCTAGGAGCAGGAGGAGGCTGTCTGATTCTTCAATAAGCTCACGGCTGATTTTTTCGTATCTTCAACTCCACTTACCCATCCTCCCACCATAACCCTTAATTCTTTTACTGTTCAAAGAATTAGCTATTTTTGCTTTAAAAACATTTACTAAGGAAGCCTCAACTACTTTACTGGACATGGAATTCTACAGATTCACAACCCTCTGGGTGAAGACATTCCTTCTCTATTCAGTACGAAATCTGCTTCCCATAATTTTCAGGCTATGCCCTCCTGGCCTAGTTTCACACACCAGTGGAAACGTCTTTTCTACTTCTAGCTTATCTATTCCCTTCATAATTTCACATGTTTCTATGAGATCTCCCCCACCACATTCTTCTACGTTCCAAGGAATATTATCCCAGTCTACTCAGTCTCTCCTCATAAGCCATCCCTCTCAACTCCAGAATCAACCCAGTGCACCTCCTCTGCTCCACTCTTCAGCCACATCCTGAATCGATCCCGCTACTACAGCCACGTCTCTTTCCTCAGCATCTGCCCTTCTCCTACCTCACTTTCTCCTCCTCCCTTCACCCCCTGCAGTGCCCGTATAGCCTTTACTGAGTTTTGAGAAGATTTGTAGCTCAGGTTGAGGTTTTGTATGTAGGTTTTCTCGCTGCACTGGAAGGTTCATGTTCAGATGTTTCGTCACCATACTTGGTAACAACATCAGTGAGACTTTGGACGAAGCATTGCTGATCTTCCTGCTTTCTATTCATGTATTTTGGTTTCTTTGGGGTGGTGATATCATTTCCCATGGTGATGTCATGTCATATGGTGATGTCATTTCTCAAGCTCGGTGACCAAAACTGCCCTCACTATTCCAGGTATGGCCTCACCAACACCCTGTCCAGCTGCAACATAAACTCACTGCTTTAAAACTCAGTTCCTTTAGCAAAAAAGTACAACATCCCATTTACCTTCTTAATTACCTGTTGCACCTGCAGGCCAGCATTGTTTTGCACAGATAGGAAGTTTATTTCATTTCTGTTCCTGAGTACAGCCTTCATTCACTGATACAGATTCAATGCTTCCAGACTTGTCTGTGAGACACAACCTGTTTCTGGTGAGTGTCTTCAGTCAGTGAGGGGGAGAGTGGGCCTGTGGGACCTCAGTATGCAGCATTCAACCCGTGGGAGCAGTGCAGTGGGAAAAGCTCCTCTTGTGAATAGCAGGAGTCCATTCGGCACACTGTTCCAGGCCAGTCACAGAGATCCAGGGAATCTGTATTCAAACCTGGAAAACCCATGGATTGAAGAAGGAAGAACAAGAGAACAGGGTCAAGCTGATGAGGTCAGCAGCATTTCTGTCACTAACTCCGTGTCACTTTTTATTTTCTGCTTCATAACACCACAAACCACACCATAACCCCATACTTCCGCCCCTCCAGGCAAACTTGAAAATGTGATACACTTCTCTCAAGTCCCATGAGAGTACATTTCTAACACGACAGGCGGCTCAGTTTGGCACCAGTGCTGTGTACACTCGGGATAACCAGGAGCAGATCAACACAAATCCAACTGGCAAGGACAGAGCTGTTTAAGGGGAGTCAGTGTGGATTAAAAATCAAACAACTGTTTCGGATTAAAAGGAATTGTTGGTTAATGAAGGCAAAGCCGTGCAATGTGTTTCACAAATTATTACATAAGAAGCTGGATGAAAACTAAAGCAATTTTAATCAATGGTTCAGCTTTGACATGGAACAGTAATGTGTTAGGACAGAACAATGCTGAGTGATTATAAATTACTGCAACTTGCAGGTAGCAGAAGGGTTTTTTAACGCAAGATTATGGTATTTAATTCTCGTTTTATTTGCCGTGTACAAATAATATTCAAATATACAAATAAAATCGACATATGCTTTTATGCCAAGTGTTGATTTGGTGCAGATAATCAGCATGATATCGGTCAACTGCTTCGGTGCACAGATATGATCATAATAATATCACCAGGAGATAGCAGAAAGTGTTGGGGGGAATTTAACAGGTTAAAGACTACAGGAACGGAGTTTGGCAGGAAAGATTAAAGAAGGGCACCATCGATCGAAATGGAGAGTTAAGTGTGAACAGGGGAGAGTTACCTTGGTGTTCATGTACATTGGTCTTCTAATGTGACAAGATGTGCTGAAGGGGGAATTAGCAAACATCTCGGATCTTAGATATTACAAATGACATATTGAGTTAAAACAAAACAGAAAATACATAAAGAGAGAAAAGTTCTGTTCCTGTAAATCTGAAATATAACCTCAGCAGGTCTGGCAGCATCTGTGATGAGTGAACCCAGACACATTTCTCACACACCAGTCCTTGAGTCTCAATGTCACTCCCCAATCTGATTGGCCCAATGCCAATTAACACTTGGTGTAGATATTCATCCAGATATCTGAGGGTCAGCTTCTTAATTAGACACTGAGGTCCTGACAGTGATGAGGCAGGACCTTGCTTCCAGCCTGCCATATGTTGTCTGTATCTACACAGATCAATAAGATGCCCATTTCATTGCAAACTTGTCTTCAGTCCTGACCATACATCCTGAAACCCAGCATGGGAAGGGAACACAGCCTCCTGGTGTCACGTTCTTTGTTGTTGAAAGATTCCTGTGAATATATCACCCCCTACTACCATTGCATTGTTTCTGGTTTCTTCCACTTGAATGACCTTCTGGTGTCAAGGTCAAATCCGTCTTGCCAAGGATGATGCTCCTGAACTCCTGCTCTCTGAGTCCCCCATCCAGACTTCACTCAATATCACACTCTCCAGTCTCTGGACACTGACCGAATCAGACAACCTCACCCTCGAAGGTGTGACAGCCTCCTGATGCAAATTATCCAGTGAAAATTCCCCAACCCGATGGGAAATGGTGTCTGTATTCCAGCCTCAAGCTCACAGGTTGTAGCTGTGACACATTTCTCATGCTGCTGGCTTTGATCTGCTCAATTTACTTGGTTATTTTTCTGAAATGAAGTTATATTTACATTTGTTTTCACCATTTTACAAAAAATACGCTCATTGCTAGATTAATATAAAGTTTACAATAAATTGCACTCAGTTGATAAGATTGATTCATCAGCTCCGAACAGAAGGGATCCATCAGGCACAGTTTTAGAGGGACTGTTCCTTTAAGGAAATAAGGCCAATTCCATTTTTACCCCTAGGGGAGATCTTGTCAAATCTTCCTTAAATGTGGGAATCTCCCATCGTAAACTGTACGTTTCAAACAAATAACAGACACAAACAAAAATAGGATTTTCCCACAAGTTTGGATTCTCTTGTCCAGTTCTTCTTTCTCCCTGTAAAACCTTTCCTTATTCAGACAAACTGCCTCTCTTTGAAGATTGAGGGTGGTGGGGGACTAGACATTGTGCTACCTTCACTGGAACTCCAAGGTAATCGTTCAAATGTCAACACGGCAGATGGTGAAATATAAATTGAAAATAAAAACACTTGCAATAAAAAAAAACCTAACCATACCACAACTCTGACTTGTCTGGAATGTCCATCTGGGTCATGAATGTTCCTCAGGGAAGGCAAACTGCCTTTTTCACTTGGTCTTGGCTCCATGTGACTCCGGACCCATAGCAATGTGTGGCTGACTCTGACCTGCACTTTAGGTGATGAGTGGTTGACAGTGAATGCTGCAACATGCCACACCCATCACATGGGAGTGGGAGGGACACATTCTTGGCAGTGTGTACGTGCAGAGGGATCTTGGAGTCCATATACATAGATCCCTGAATGTTGCCACCCGGGTGGATAGTGCTGTTTAGAAGGCATACGGTGTGTTAGGTTTCACTGGGAGAGGGATTGAGCCGCAATATCATGCTGCAACTATACAAAACGCTAGTGCGGCCCCACTTGGAATATTGTGTATAGTTCTGTTCGCCCCATTACAGGAAGGATGTGGAAGCATTGAAGAAGGTGCAGAGGGGATTTACCAGGATGTTGCCTGGTCTGGAGGGAAGGTCTTATGAGGAAAGGCTGAGAGACTTGGGTCAGTTCTCATTGGAGAGTAGAAGGCTAAGGGGGGATTAGATAGAGACATACAAGATGATCAGAGGATTAGATAGGGTAGACAGTGAAAGTCTTTTTTCCTTGGATGATGGTGTCAGATTGTACGAGGGCATAGCTACAAATTAAGCAGTGATAGATTTAAGACAGATGTCAGAGGCAGATTCTTCACTCAGAGAGTGATAAGGCCTGCCAATGTAGTTAACTCAGCCACATTAGGGAGATTTTAAAAATCCTTAGGTAAGCACGTGGATGACTTCGGGATAGTGTAGGGGGACGAGCTGAGAACAGTTCGCAGGTCGGCGCAACATCGAGGGCCGAAGGGCCTGTTCTGTGCTGTATTGTCCTATGTTCTCAAACATCCCCAGTGTGTTCAGCCTCTCCCTATGAAATGGCATCACCAAAAACCCCAAGAACCCCATCCAGGAGAAAGATATAAATAGAAAGCAGGAGACAACACCATTGGAGGTCGCCACTGATGATGTTACCTAGCCAGGGAATGAAATGTCTGGATATCAAACTACAGTTCAGCTAGCAAACATTCAGCCTAGAATATAATGTACTTGTGGGTTCTGTTGTTGAACGAGTGAGATGTGAGTTAAAGTCCATCTGCATGAAGGATAATAAGTGATATGTTAGTCTTTCTGCAGCCATCATTTCATACCATTGTGTGTCAGAAATTACCTCACTGGGGCGACACTGGTGGGATATTGAAAGGTAGTTTGTATTGTGAGCATTTTATGATCAACGAAGGCAATCCTTGACGTGCATTTGGTGGCTTTTAGTTTTGAGGAATAAAGATTTTCCTCTGAAATGTGAACATAGATGGTGAGGTATTTGGAACCATTCATGGGCAGACAGGAAGACTGTATGCAGAGTAACAGATTCTTCTCCAGAAAGGAGTTAATTTAGAACAATTCGAAACAGAGTTATCCTACTGTACGTATTTTAATATGAAAATTCCAGAGGAGAAGTCTTCGGTTATAAATCAGATAGGGTCATTTGATGCTCAGAATGTTCAAGCTCAACTGTGTGAATAGTCAAGGGAAAGGCGAACAAACTCTCGAGAACACAACGTGAATGAGACACTGAGGTCGACAGTTAGCTGCATGTGTGATACAGAATGAAACTCTCTCCAAGGTCTCTGAATACTGGAATGGGATGGCTTTGTGACAGTGGGGAGTATATTTTTGCAATGTGCTTTGAAAACTTTCAAATTGTGTTATGTGTGAAGAGCAGAGGTACTTCCTCATTCTTATTGTTTCCTTGAGTAAGACTCTCCTGTTTCATTGCTAAAACCAAGTATGCAGAATTGGGCACTTATCTTTCAGTGAAAGGCTACCATGTTAAATGAGAAGAAAAAATAAACACGATCCAGATTGTTCCTTTGAATCTGAGTTGTCCAGATGAAACATCATTCGTGTTCATATTAGATCATTTCTGAGGTGAATGAAATAAGGATATGAGAGGAAAGGTTAATGTGAAATAAAACTGAAATGAGCCAGACAAAATGTGAGTGGACCCGTTTACAATACAACACAGATTACTGGAATCCAATCTTCCTAATTCAATACTGCCTACTGATGCTTTAGGAATCTTGCTTTATTTCTGTGGATGCTGCAATGTTATACCTTTTTGAACAAATTAATATTAAACCAACATCAGTTGAAGGTTAAAAATCTTGTCTCAATATTATAGCAATCCAAAAGAAAACAATGCCCAATGGAAAATAAGCCGATATTGCTTTTCATATTTTCACACAAACAAACATTGTTCACACAAACCATTTGATGGAAGCTTTCTCCTCAATACTGCCCCATGAAAGCAGGTGGATATGGTACTGTCTTCGAGATTGTCATCAATTCATTTTCAAAGTAAAGACTCTGCTAATTGAAATCAGTGGGTATTTTACTGCGTAAATGAACTGTACCCTGAACTTTGACTGAGTTACTCCATAAATAAATGCATTTGTGCAGCAACTCAGACTCAGCAGCATAAATCCAATTCTTTCAAATACGTGCCAACTGTCGTTGTAAGATCTGGGATCAATTGCTGCAATTCGATAATATAAGAAATTGCTTACGTAGGGTGACCACAGAAGTATGAAGCTACTAGATATGGTGAACAGTAAAATCATTGACTTTCTTCTGCTGTCCATCTCAGAGTCACTACTCTTCTCTTCCTTGTTCTGACCCCTCAATCCTTTACGGATCCGATTAGCCACTAAAATGTATCGGACTGTCAGAGCATTGAAGAGCAACACTAAAACAAATGGGAGTAATGGAGTTAACATCTTATCAAGCCAGTCATAAACCATCCACCTGAGTTCAGTAAAATAGCTGGGCTTCATTTGACAAGACCACTGAACATTGTCAACTACAATCTTTGGCTCCCGTGTAATGAAAATAGGAATATTTTTTACAAAGAATAGAGTGGAGGTTGTTGATAGAATCACAGCAGCTGTTTTCACGGTGCAATATCTCAGCTTCAGGTCCTGGCAACAAATGGCCACAAACCGATCAGCAGAAAAAGCGACGGTGAACCAGACAGAAGAGTCAGAGCTCAGGAAAAGCAGGAAATTGATCATAATGCAGGCAAATGTGTGCTGCAGGAAGGATCCCTGGTAAAAGTAATTATTCAGCTGATACAATATAACATCAGTAATGATGACCATCAGATCTGGTGTTGCCATGGCCACGAGGTAATGAGTCGTGCACCTGGAAAGCCCACATTTTCCCAGAGACAGAATCACAATCGCCAGTGCATTAACTATGAGAGGAAATACGGAAATTAGTTTAGAAATTGCAGGTTGAACAGTATTAACTATGAATTGAGATGGCAGTGATTAGGTTTTAGCATACAATCAAGGATGGCCCAGAAGAATAACAGAATGTAAAAATAATATCAATTTTGGAACAATGGCCTCCTATTAAAAGTGATTATATCCAAACACCTCCCAATGAGGGGACCTCAAGCTGGGGATTTTAAAGTGGGACAGTGGTGTGTGATCACATGAATGGCAGCAGATATCCATTGAGAAACTGAAATGTGTTACAAAATAAATGAGATCATTAATGAACATGAAGATAACCAAAAGAAGCAGTAGATTGTTCAGCAGTTTAACAAAGTGTACCTTTGAAAAGAAAAGACAGAAAGAAGAATTTTTTCACATGATAAAGAGATTGAAAGGGACCTCAGGTGTTTATACAATAGACGCTGGTTGTGTTCAGATGTTTAAAAAAAGGACAAATGAAATAGAGTCCTTGCAGGAAGTGAGGGAGGTGAGGAAGCTGAGTCAGAGCTTCAGCAGAACCAGTCAGCTCATGGGAGATATGGGTCAGTGCCATGGAAACTGAAATAGGAAAGCTGGGAATAGGTGAGCATGAATCAAGGTGGGAAAGCGAGGGGGGATTTCAAGGCAAATTTGAGATCACTTTCATTCAGCACCAAAGAGCGAATTGACAACATTGACAAAGTAGGAGAAAAAATGTCATGTTTTAGCTCTTCCTCAATGGGTTCAACTTGTACTGGCTCACACCATCACACCTCAGCTTAAAGTGACAAGATTATTTAAATAGTATGTTATTTACAATCATTTCATTGGGAGCAGGGATGAAGCAGGACACTGCTCATGTGAAAATGTTCACAACTGGTCAGGAAGGTACACTTTCCAACAGGAATGGGGGTTTCAGGGAACTGAGGTAAGAAATTACAAGGCTGATATCTACCAGGCTGAGCTTCTGGAGAGATACTGACCATGTGATGAACTTTGTGTTGACAGCAACTAAGGATAAATTCATGAAAAAAACTCAGACATTTAAATTACAAATGATGAAGTAAATGGCAACATAACCAAATATGTAATGAATTTCAAACACACAGTTTTAGTTGAAAGTAAATTTACATATCAATGTATGAAGCAAACACAGATAATGCTGGAGAACCACAGCAGGTCTGACAATATCTGTGGAGAGAGAAACATTGGTAAAAATTTGAATTCATCTGAACTGTGTATGTGTTTTGCGTGTCTCTGTCCATGGTTATTTCACATTTCCAGCATCCACCATATTCTGCTTCTGAACACATGGAGCAAAATGCAAACCAAATGCTGCTGTCAATTTGTACAGTAAACTAATAAAAACAGTGACATTTGGCATAAAATTGAAACGGCAACTTAATTATCGGCCACTCAGTACACCGTGGACAGTTCTGAAACCATAATGCAGAAACATGCACTCTGACACTTGAGAAGCCACAAATCATTATAGAGGAATAAATACTCACTGATAGATTATAACAATCTGGACAGACTGAAGAGGTTGGATGCTGTCTTACTAAAGCAGGAAGGTGGACTGGGGGAAGGTCAGAGGAGGTTCACCAGGTTGATTCCCAGGATGAAAGGGCTGTCTTAATGGGAGCAGTTGAATAATTTGGGCTTGTATTCGCTGGAATTCATAAGAATGAGGGGGAGTCTGATCGAGGTGTATGATAAACTAACCGGAGAGCAAGTGAGGTCTGTACATACTGGAGATCAGAGTCGAGAGTGTGGTGCTGGAAAAACACAGCAGGTCAGGCAGCATCTGAGGAGCAGGGAATCAACGTTTCAGGCATAATACCTTCATTGGGAGCTGAATTGTCTACTCCCATTCCTGATTCCTATGTAAATTTCTCATTGACAAATACCAATCAAAGCTCTTTAAAACCATTCCAAGAATGATTGTGTAAATATCGCTAAGTTAAGTTTCCTTACAAAGGGATATGATCTTGGAGATAAGCATGAAATGGACAATGGTAGATTAGATACGGCAATCATGAGAAATTACTTTCATCAGAAAGTTGTAAGAATATTGTCCTTGCTTACACTTGGAGTTATTAAGACAAGTTTTTTCGATAAATGGGAGGGAAGGTTTGATATTTGAAGCAACAAAGCACAGAAACGAAAGAATGCAGCTCACATTAGAGCAGGATTTGGAAGCTCTCATATGGAACTAAACAACAACAGAAGGAAGGTGACAGGAATTAGTTCCATTGTTGTAATTTGCTCCTGCACTGTTAATCAATTTCAAAGATACTTGTTAAATTAGAATTGCGTACATTAAAGTACATCATGTGCTAAAAATCTGCAATATTTATTTCATAATTACAAGTCTGATCTCTGCTAAGATGAGATAAAACTACAATGGTGTATTATTCCAATCTGTATGTCTCTTCTGACAAAGTGAGCAAAGACAGTTCACTCGTGTGGGGAGAGGGTGAGTAATAGAGAGGAATTGGCCAGTCAGATTTTATTTAATTGCATAGGTAGGGTGATCAATAACTATGGCTCGTATTCATTTGGCATAATAGACAAATCTTAAAGACAGCATTTACAAACCATTGATTATGAAGATGTTCTTGAGAAATGGGATTAATCAACTTCAAATCTATCTATGCTACATTTCAAATCACTAATTATGTTGAAGACTCAGTCCTGGTGATGTGTAACTCACTGGGATGAGGAAATGTCGGTGCTCCTTCCTTGAAACTTTTCATTGAAAGAAAACCATACTTGTTCAAAACTCAAACCCACTTTGCAGGGGATTACATTTGTTAAACAAGAAAAAGACGTCCTTGCATGTGATCAACTCAGTGTGATCCACCCACAACAGATCAAATCAAAACTAACAAAAATCCTGATCATCCCCAATGAAGGCAGTGCTGACTGACCCACAGTTAACCCAGTTCGACAGTGGCAAATACTTCCAGTGAGATATAATCTCCGAGGTATGGTATTCCACAGATTCATGCAAAGCCCAAAGTTACACTGAAGGGAAGCAATGGACAAGCAGTATTACCACAGGTAAAAACAAAGACTGTAGATGCTGGAAACCAGAGTCTAAATTAGAGTGGTGCTGGAAAAAACACAGCAGGTCAGGCAGCATCCGAGGAGCAGGAACATCGACGTTTCAGGCACAAGCCCCTCATCAGGAATTACCACAGGACTAGTAATCCAGAGAGCCCGGTAATGGGGAGCTGGCATTGAATCCTGTCGTGTTTATGTTTGAATTTGAATTCAATGAAAAGAACTCTGGAATTAAACGTTTAACGATGACCATGAATTGATTTTTGGAAAAACCCATCGGCTTCACTGATGCCCTTGAAACAAAGAAACTCCCATCCTTCCCTGGTCTGGCTGACAGGTGACTCCAGACCCACAGCAATGTGGCTGACTCTGAATCTGCTCTCTGGTCAAATAGGGATGGGAAATAAATGCTGGCTCTCATTCCATTAACAAATTTAAAAAGTGCCTTCCCAGGGACACCAATAGCAGCAATTGTGATGTAATATACTTTATCAACAATGGTGAACAACTCCAGCATTTTACATATGAAGGACCCGTTCCTGGGTGTTGAAGCCAAAACCTCTGAATTAAACACAGAATTGCTGTATTCAGGAACATGGTGTTATACTGCTTCAGATTCCCAGGGGAATTTTCAAGTTGCATCATTGCTATTTCAGTTTTGGTTGGGAACATATATTCCCACAGAGATATTAAGTCACTAATTAGAATGTTTCAGTTCTGAGAGCTCAGAGGGAAACACCAAAGGAAGCCTTGCAGCTTGAGTGACCCAATAATAGGACAATCCCTGTGAGTGAGGGATTGGAGAAATCATTGAGTCAACAGTCATAAAGCATGGAAACAGACCCTTCGGTCCAACCCGTCCATGCCAACTAGACATCCCATTCTGACCTCGTCCCACTTGCCAGCAGTTGGTTCACATCCCTCTCAACCCTCCTATTCATGGACCCATCCAAATGAGTTTTAAATGTTGTAATTGCGCCAGCCTCTTCCACTGTATTGGTTTACCAGGATTATAGAATCCCTACAGTGTGGAAACAGGTTATATGGCCCAACAGGTCCACACCTACCCCTGAAGAGTATTCCACCCAGACCCATTCCACTCCCTATTATGTGCCTTTACCTCTGAATAATGCACCTAGCCTGTACGTCACTAGGCATTATGGGCAATTGAGCATGGCCAATTCACCCATCCTGCACATCTTTGGACTACTTCCTCTGCCAGCTCATTTCAAACATACACAACCTCTCCATGTGAAACAGTTGCCTCTCTTTCAAATTTAAACCTTCAAATCTTTTCCTCTCACTTTCAACCTATGCTTTCTCGCTTTGGAGTCCCCTACCCCCAGGAACAATGACTTCACCTCTTCAACCAATCCATGCCCCTCATGATTTTATAAACCTCTAAAAGTCCCCCATCAGCCTCCAACACTCCAAGGAATAACGAGTGTGAGTCTGTCTATCCAGTCCCTCCTTATAGCTCAAACCCTCCAGTCTCGGTAACATCCTTGTGAGTGCCAATGGCTTAGGGGCAGAAATGTGGCTCAGTGGTTAGCACTACTGCCTCACAGGGCCAGGGACCTGGGTTCAATTCAAGCCTAAGGTGACTGTCTGTGTGGAGTTTGCTCATTCTTCCCATGTCTGCATAGGTTTCCTCCCACAGTCCAAAGATGTGCAGGTTAGGTGAATTGGTCATGCTAAATTGCCCATAGTGTCCAGTCATGTGTAGGTAAGATGCATGAGTCAGGGATGATGTCAAGTCATAGGGTAGGGGAATGGGTCTGGTTGGGATACTCTTCAGAGAGTTGGTGTAGACTTGTTGGCCCATACAGCCTGTTTCCACACTGTAGAGATTCTATAATCCTGCAAAACAAGTATAGAAGTTGCTGGAAAATCTCAGCAGCTCTGGCAGCATCTGTGGACAGAAAGCTGAGTCCAGTGACCGTTCTTCAGCATATCCTGTAAAACCTTCCATGCACCCTCTCCTGTACTTTCATATCATTCTATAATATAGATTCCAGAACCGCACACAACACTCTAGCTGTGGCCCCACCAAGGCTTTCTATGATTCTGACATAATTTCCCTGCTCTGAAGCTCTATGCCTTGACTAATCAAGGCTATGGGGAGGTGATGGCCTAGTGGTATTATCACTCACCTATTAATCCAGAAACCCAGAATAATGTTCTGGGGACTGGGTATGAATCCTGCCACAGATGGTGGAATTTGAATTCAATTTAAAAAGTCTGGAATTAAGGGTCAACCGATGACCATGAAACCATTCCCAATTTTCGGAAAAATCCATCTGGTTCACTAATGCCCTTTCGGGAAGGAAATCTGCCATCCTGACCTGGTCTGGCCGACATGTGACTCCAGAGCCACAGCAATGTGGGTGACTCTCAGCTGCCCTCTGAAATGGCCCAGCAAGGCACTCAGGAAAAGACAACAGCAAAAGCACAAACAGCCCTGTCGACCATGTGATGTCCTCCTTACCAACATCTGGGGGCTAGAGCTGAAATTGGGAGAGCTGTCTCACAGACTAGTCAAGCAATAGCCTCACAAAGTCATTCTTATGGAAACAGACCTTACACATAACACCCCATACACCACCATTACCATCCCTTCACTGGCAGAACAGACCCAGCACATGGGAAAGGAAATCTCTTACTGGTTATCATGTACTGTTCTCCTTCGACTGATGAATCAGTATTCCTCCATGTTGAACAACACTTGGATGAAGCCCTGAAGGTGGCAAGGGGGTCAAATATACTCTGGCTGAGGGGATTCCAATGTCCACCATCAAGAGGGGCTCGGCAGCAACATTACTGATCGAGCTGGTCAGGTCCGAGAGGATTTCACTGTTGGACTGGGTCTGTGACAGGTGATGAACAAGGGGGGAGAACATACTTGACCTCATCCTTGTTGATCTGCCGGCCGCAGAAGCATCTGTCCATGACTGTACAGGTAAAAGTGACCACTGCACTGACCTTGTGGAGATGGAGTCCCACCTTCACATTGAGAATAACCTTCATCGTATTGTGTGGCACTATCACCGTACTAAATGGAACAGATTTTGAACTGGTCTAGTAGCTCAAGCCCGGGCATCCATGAGGCACTGTGGGCCATCATTAGCAGCAGGCCTGTACTCCAGCACAATCTGTAACCTCATGGCCTGGCATATCCCCCACTCAACTATTACCATCAAGCCAGGGCATCAACCCTGGTTCAATGGAGAGTGCAGGAGGGCATGCCAGGAGAAGCATCTAGCATTACTAAAAATGAGGTGTCAAACTTGTGAAGCTACCAAACAGGATTGCTAGCATGCTACATGGCACAGACAGAGCTCAGTGATCCCACAACCAAGGGATCAGATCTAAGCTCTGCAGTCCTTCCACATCCAGTCGTAATGGTGGTGGACAATTAAACAACTCACAGGAGGTGAAGGCTCCACAAATATCCCCACACTCCATGATGGAGGAACCCAGCACATCAGCACAAAGGAGAAGACTGATGCATTCGCAGCAATCTTCAGTCACAAGTGTCGAGTGTTTGATCCACCTTAGGCTCCTCCAGTGTTCCCCAGCATCCCTGATACCAGTCTCCAGCCAATTCGATTCACTCCACGAGATATCAAGAAACAGCTGGAGGCCCTGGATACTGTAAAGGCAATGGGCCCTGATCACATTCCAGCCACAGTATTGAAGACTTGTGTGACAGAACTTGCCACGCCCCTCACCAAGCTCTTCTATTACAGTTCCAACACTGGTATCTACCCGACAACGTGGAAAATGGCCCAGCTAGGTCCTGTAAACAAAAAGCAGGGCAAATCCAACCCATCCAATTACTGTTCAATCTGTCTCCATTATCAGTAAAGTGATGGGAGGGGTCACCAACCGTGCTATCAAACAGCACCTGCTCAGTGACGCCCAGTTTGGAATTTGCCAGGATAACCCAGATCCTGATCTCAGTACAGCCTTGGGTCAAAGCTGGATTAAAGAGCTGAATTCCAGAGGGGAGGGGAGAGTGACAGTCTTTGACATCAAGGCCATATTTGACCGAGTATGGCATCAAGAAACCCTGGGGATCAGGGGGAAACATTGCGCTGGTTCGAGTCATACCTGGCACAAAGGAAAATGGTTGTGGTTGTGGAGGGTCAGTCATCTCAGCTCCAGGACATTTCTGCAGGAGTCGCTCAACGTCGTGTCCTAGGCATAAAAATTTTCAAATGTTTTATTAATGACCTTCCCTCTGTCATCAGTTTCGAAGTGGGGATCTTCACCAATAATTGCACAGTGTTCAGCACCATTCGCGACTCCTCAGATACTGGAGCACTCTGTGCTCATTTGCAACAAGATCTGGACAACATCCAGGCTTGGGCCTACACGTGGCAAGCAACATCCGGGCCACACAAATGCCAGACAATGACCATCACCAGTAAGAGACACTCTCACCACCGGCCCTTGACATTCAACAGTATTACTATCACTGAATCCCCCACTGTCAACATCCTTGCGTTTAACACTGATCAGTAACTCTACTAGACTAAACACCAGTTACAAGAGCAGGTCAGAGGCGAGGGATACTGCGAGGCACACGTCAAGAGTGGGATGGAATACTACCCACTTGGCTGGATGGGTGCAGCTCCAACAGCACTCCAAAGGCTTGACATCATCCAGGAGAAAGCAACCTGCCTGATTGGCACCACATCTGCAAACATTTAATTCCTCCACCATACTGCTCTGTCGCAGCAGTGTGTACTATCCACAAGGTGCACTGCAGAAATTCATCAGAGATCCTTCGACAACTGCTTTCAAACTCATTAACACTTCCACCTTGAAGGGCAAGGGCAGCAGGTACTTGGGAACACCACCAGCTGCAAGTTCCCCTCCAAGTTATTCACAACCCAGCCTTGGAAATATACCATCGTTCCTTCACCGTCGTTGTGTCAAAATCCTGGAATTCCCTCCCTACCGACATTGTAGGTCATCCCACTGCAAGTGGACTGCAGCGATTCAAGAAGGCAGCTCACCACCACCTTCTCAAGGGCAAATAGGGATGGGCTATCCATGCTGGCCAGCCAGCGATGCACGAGTCCCACAAATGAATATAAAAAACATTAAGGTGATTGGAGTTGAATGTCCTGGAAATGTAAGTGGTACGTTCTTTACACAGAGAGGGGTGGGCCTGTGAAATGCACTGCCAGCATTGGGAGAAGAGTTAGATACATTCGGGACATTTATGTAAATCTTGGATAGTCACATGGATGCTGATACAATGCAGGTTGAAATTTTGTGGGTTACATGGTCAGCATAACATCGAGGGCCGAAGGGCCTGGATTGTGCTGTACTGTTCTTGATCGATGTTCTGTTGATGTGCAGCACGGAAACAGACCCTTCGGTCCAACTCGCCCATGCCGACCAGTTTTCTTAAACTAACCTAGTTCCATTTGCCAGCACTTTGCCCATATCCCTCTAACCCCTTCCTTATTCATATATCCATCCAAATGTGCTTTAAATGTTGTAATTGTACCAGCCTCCAACACTTCCTCAGGCAGCTCATTCCGTGCACGCACCACCCTCTGCATTAAAACGTTGCACCTTAGGTCCCTTATAAAAAATTTCCCCTCTCACCCTAAACCTATTCCCTCTACTTCTGGACTCCCCCAGCCCAGGGAAAAGACCTTGCCAATTTACTCTCACTATGCATCTTTATGGTTTTGTAAACCTCTATAAGGTCACCTGTCAGACTCCGATGTTCCAGGGAAAAGAGCCCCAGACTATTCAACGTCTCCCTATAGATCAAGTCCTCCAACCCTGGCAGCTTTCTGGATTTCTGGGTTGATCCCACATATTGAGATCAAAACTTTGAAAAACTTCACTTGACTTGGAGTGGCTGGACTGTCCGAGTATTAACGAGGTAAAAACAATGACTGCACATGCTGGAAACATGTTCTTCCAGCACTACTGATCCAGAGTCCGAGTATGAACTTTGTACGGTAAAGGTCCCATGGGGCACAACTGTGTACAGTTCTGGTCAGCACATTACCTAAACAATATGGATGTGGGCAGCACGGTGGCTCAGTGGTTAGCACTGCTGCGCCACAGAGACCCGGAACTGGGTTCAATTCATGCCTTGGCAACTGTCTGTGTGGAGTTTGCCTACGTGGATTTCCTTCGGGTTAACACTACAATGTGAATAATTCCCAAATTCCCACAATTTTTACTCTTGCATAGCTCTATCCATCTGAGGAAGGATATTAGCTGCAATGATCCACATGTTTGAGCTGGGCAGTTGGAATCTCCTTCCTCTCCGATCGAGGGCTGGTTCTCTTCCACGAAGGTGGGTCTCCCTGTCAGAGCAGATCTTCTCCTGGGCCTTATTGGGTTGCTTCATGGTCTTCTCCCAGGAGGCCTGATGTCAGCCTTCAGTATTATTTAATTCTTTCTAAAAGATATTTTGGACGACTAAGAAATACTTCAAAATACAAGACATTGCCTTTAACGAATGCATGATGAGTAGCATTCATTTTCTGAAAGTTGTTTTCACCTTGCTCACACATGCTGACATTTTCACTGACGTTTATGACTTTGGGTGAAAACAAATCTCACGACTCCACAAGCAGACAAGTTTTATTCTATTCATGGAACTAAGCAGTTTGAATCTACATTTTTAAATAGTGTAGCTGAAGCTCACTTTTGGATGCGTGGCAGGTAGTATTTGGCTGTTTTTCCAGGACAGAATGTCACATAATCATGAAGAACCTATTTGCACTTTAAGCCTGCTCTGTCATTCCATATGATCATGGTTTATCTTCGACCTGAACTCAATCTTTCAGCAATGCAGCTCTCATCCCTGAGGACACATTCACCACACTTAGACTCTGAACCAAATCAAATCAGTCTCCCTCTGTCTGTATTCATAACACAGTAAAGTGAGAATGTCCATGTTCCTTAAAAATTAACCTCAAGGCTTCCTAGTCAGACTAACTGAATGTTCAGTCCCAAACTTTGAGAATAGATGATACTCGACACAAGCTATCCAACTGAAATGGAAAACTTAAACCCAATAACATTTGTTCTCAGATCACATTCTCACACAGAAGATATACAGACAAGCACAACTAAAGAATCCTTTTTTTAAATGTGGAAAATGTCATCTCTTAAACAAGAACAGATATTGCTCGAGAAACTCAGCAGGTCTGTCAGTGTTAATGGGGAGGATGAAACATTAATGTTTTGAAGTAATAGACTTGGCCCACTCAAGATTGAGAAGATAAGTTGAGCTTGTGGGATGTGGGAGAGATCCTCAATGAATACTTTGTGTTGGTAATCACTGAGAAGGACATGACGGATGTTGAGATCAGGGATGATTACGAGAGTACTCGAGAACATGTCAATGTATTGAAGGAGGAGGTTTTAGGTATCCTAAATTGCATTAAGGTACGTCAATCCTGAGGGCCTGATGGAATCTATCTAAGGTTACTATGAAAGGCATGAGGAAATACAGTTGGACATTCGTGGATATTTTCACATCCTCCTTGACCACAGGTAAGTTTCCAGAGAATTGGAGATTAGCCGATATTGTTCCCTTGGAAGCAGGGATAATCCGGGAAATTATAGGCCGGTGAGCCTGACATCTGTGGTGGGAAAGCTCTTGGGGAAGATACTGAGGGGAAAGATATACACACATTTGGAAGAAAATGGGCTAGTTAGTGACAGACCGCATGGTTTGTCATGGGAAGATCATCTGTTACCAATCTGAACTTTTTGAAGAAGTGACAAATGTAATTAATGAGGGAAGCATTGTGGTTACGGTTTATATGGACTTTAGTCGAGCATTTGATATAGTCCCACAGGGCAGACTGGTACAAAGTGTAAAATTGTTTCTGATTTGGGGTGGGCTGGACAGATAGAGACAAAACTGATTTGATCATAGAAGACTGAGGGCAACAATGGATAGGTGATTTTTCAGAATGTAGACAGGTAACTAATAGTGTTCAACTGGGATCAGTGTTAGGTACTCTGTTTGTGGTATCTGCACATGATCTGCAGGAAAATATGGGTGTTCTGATTAGAAAGTTTACAGATGACAAGAAAATTGGTGGAGGGGCTGATACTGCCAATTGTGAAAGGATGCAACAGGATGAGTGACTTCTGCACAGAAATGGCGGATGGAGTTTAACCCAAACAAATGTGTGGTGATGTATTTTTGAGGATTAAATTAAAGTGTGAATTATTCAGTAAATGGCAGAATCCTTTGGAACATTAACATACAGACGGATCTGAGTGGGCAGGTCGATATTTCCGTAAACTTGGTAATACAGATGGCTAAGGTAATTAAGAAGGCAAATGGCGTGCTTGCCTTCCTTGGCAGTACATTGGAGTGAAGAGGTTGGTATACAATGTTGCAGATCTATAACACCCTTCTGAGGCTGCATTTGGAGTATTGTGTGCAGTTTTGGTTGCCGCACTACCAGAAGGATGTGGAAGCTTTGGAGAGAGAGCAGAGAAGGTTTGCCAGAATGTTGCTTGGTCTCAAGGGCATTGGGTATGAGGGAAGATTAAAAAGGATGGAATTGTGTTCACTGGAAAGATGGCAGCTGAAAGGGGACTTGATAGAAGTCCACAAAATTATGAGAAGCAGAGATGGGGTAGATAGTCAGAGGTTTTTCCCAGCGTTGATGTTTCAACGACAAAAGGGGTCACAGGTTCAAGGTTAGAGGGGGAAAGGTTTAAGGAAGGTGTGTGAGGGAAGTTTTTCACACGGAGTTTGGTAGGAGCCTAGAACACACTGCTGGAAGAGATGGTAGGAGCAAGTTTGTTGGCAACATATCTGAGGTATCTGGATGGATGCATAAATGGGGGGGGGGGGGGGGGAATAGAGGGATACAGACTGAATAAGAGCAGAAAATTTATTTTTTAATTTAGATAGAGCATGATGGTTGGCACAGGCTTGAGGGATGAAACGCCTGTTCCTGTGATATACTTCTCTTTGTTCTTTGCCAACTTTTCTCGCGCTTTCAGGTGAAAAGGTAATAATGCGAACAGCTTTGTTTCTTTTTTCTGAATTTTCAGTTGGATATTTGGGAGGGATCTCTCATGCCTTTAAACTGTCGAAACAACAGCCCAATCCTTCTCTCAGAAATCCCCAGACCAAAACAGTTTTTACAAAGTACCACTCCTGCCTTTGTCTGATCAATCTGTTTTCCTCCCAGACTTGGTGACATCATTTCCCAGGGACTGACCTTATTAGTGCCCAAACACCT
The DNA here is from genome assembly GCF_020745735.1 of Hemiscyllium ocellatum. Taxonomy (NCBI): domain Eukaryota; kingdom Metazoa; phylum Chordata; class Chondrichthyes; order Orectolobiformes; family Hemiscylliidae; genus Hemiscyllium; species Hemiscyllium ocellatum. The sequence continues at coordinate 10,885,913 of NC_083438.1, forward strand.
GCTCTCTGATTCAACACACTCCCACTTCAAAGTAAAAGGATCTACAAGAAACAACCTGCAACTAACTTTCAGGCCTGGCCTCAAAAACAATATAGATCTTGCTTGCTTTTTTCTTAACACAAGCTGCTACTCACATTCCAAAGGTCACCTTCCATCTCTCAGCACACAGCTCACAACTCTGAATCAAAATTTAAACAAAATAAAATGGTGAGAAATCTGTGTGGTTCTAATAGCAAACTTTATCACTCTCTCCTTTTCAATATTATGTTGCTCACTTGCCCTTACATGTATCAAATTTCAGATTAACACAACTCTTTAATTAAAGGAATTTTGATTCACGTCAATTCTATCAACCAATCCCTTATTCTGAGACTGTTATGACTTACTTCTGAATGTCACCAATCAGCCTGTATCCCCCGGACAGTCAAACGTCCCGGTGGAACTAATTCTAATTAGATATTTAAATAATAAGAACCATTCATAAGGCAATGTATTATTTCAAATCACAGGCTAGGTCATCGCCTCATTGATACCCATTTGGGGTTCCACAAGGACAATTCAATCCTTTCACCATTGCAAACTTAAGCATAGAACACTACAGAACAGGGAGAGGCCATTCAGCCCACAAAGTGTCTGCCAATCATGATGCTACTTTGACTTAATTCCATGTCTGTACATATACTCTGTATCCTCACTTCCCTGCCTGAATATGTCTGTGTCTAAATGCCTCGTAAACCTTGCTATCATATCTTTCCCTCCTATGGAAGTTATTATGGCAGTAATGTAGTTAACTTAACGTTGCAATGTATGCCCCGGATCATGTTACAGGGCTCCAGTAACAGATCATGGTAGTGCATTGTAATAGGTTAGTTAATGCTGAAGATGATGGTGCTGTAACGTGATAGGTTAAATGTGATGGAAGGAAATAGCGTGGCAGACGATGATTAGTTTAGAAAGATAAAGCAGGCCAGCATGATTAATATGCTGATGTTATCCAATAAGCGCGGAATCAACAAATTGTATTATCTGGAGGAGAACAAAGAAATTGTGGGGAGTCAGGAAAGCCATTTTCCTCGCTCTCCCAGCTATGATTTTGCAAGATTAAAGTTTAATTTCGTGAAGGTTTTTCTGCGTCTCCTGGTGACCTTTTACAGAATGTGGAGTAATTCTTCCACAACAAATTTGGCACCACATATGGGACCGGAAAGTGACCTTTTTCTCTGAAAAGAGGCTGCAGCTGCATACTTCCCAGTTGAACCAAGAGCACTCCTGAGATAGACAGAATAAAAGGGTTGACCATTCATAAACAGAGAAAGAGTAAGCATTTTGCTGTGAATTTGGACTATATTCTGTCAAATAAGGGAGGTTCCTGGGACACAGAAGTGCAAAGAAAGCTGCTGGTGGGTCTCTCTGTTCCATAGGACCAGAAGGTGGGTGGTAAATCAAAATTTGAGGAGATGTAAAGGATTGTTCAGGAAAACTGCACGGGGCAGGGAGGTGGGAAACGTGATGAGTTGTATAGATTAAAATGATTGAGACAAAATTCCACATGGTGTATTTAATTTTCTGTGGATACTGTCCAGTCTTTAAAGATATAGATATTAATTTTTAATTTTATATTTTATTGACTGGAGCCAAAACGGACTGAAAATGGTAAGGATTGCATTATTGTTGGTGGTAGTAAATATTCCATGTGATAGTAGTAACAATTCCACGTGGTGTTAGAGAGTCCCTGTGTCACGAGTCACACGCGGGTTTCACCGATTGCGTGGGGGTCTCCTTGGGCAGGGTTGTGTCGTGTTAGCACTTTTTCTGTGGATATGAAATGGAAAGCCGGCAGATTGGTAGTTGATGATTAAAAGTAAAATAGTGGAGAATAATCTTCATATTGAAGTTTTAGACAAGGCCTGTATGATAATTAGATTGTAATTTTTGAAATGTTTAGGCAAGGCTCTGAGAGAGAGAGAGAGAGAGAGAGAGAGAGATGTTGCCTCAGTGCTGAGCTCCTGGCTGATTGCAGGAATGTTCTGTTTGTGTGCTTCTGTGAGAGAGAAAGAAGACATTATAGTTGAACAATTGTGATCTGATTTGTTTGCAGAATTGTTTGTTCGTGGTTGGTGGTTTGTTTCCCTGGAGCTCGAGCTCTGGGGGGGTTAGATTTTATTTTGCACTGTAGGAATTTAAGAGATTTTTAAAAGAGTTTTTGCTTTAAATGACCGTCAATGATTAGTGCATCCTGCAGATGCATTCCTAGGATATGATTTGGAGATGCCGGTGTTGGACTGGGGTGTACAAAATTAAAAATCACACAACACCAGGTTATAGTCCAACAGATTTAATTGGAACCACACAAGCTTTCGGAGCGACGCTCCTTCACCAGGTGATTGTGGAGGGCTCGATCGTAACATAGAATTTATAGCAAAAATTTGCAGTGTGATGTAACTGAAATTATACATTGAAAAATTGATTGTTAAGCATTTCATCTGTTAGAATACAGTGATAGTTTCACTTCTTTCATGTGTAAATCACAAAACCCTTCTTTTTAAAGTTGCATTCTCGGATTAGCTGCTAACAATGGTGATAGCTAGACAGTATGTTGAAGGTGCTAGCCCCCTGTGTTCTCTGTCTATGACCTGATGCTTAGATTGATTCTAATTTAATAAGTGAGATAAGTGTTTTGCATAAACTCCTACAGTTTTTGAGCTCAGAGTTCTACATGAATGTATGCAGTTTTTGAGCAAAGTGCAATGTAACTCTGCAATACAAATTCCCCCCACACAAAATATGTGTGCATGTGGGTCTTTGTCTGTCTGTGTGTGTCTGTCTGTCTGGGTTGCGGGTTGAGAGTGTGAGAAAGTGTGTGTAGTGGGTGCAGAGTGTCTTAAGTCTGCGAGAGGGTGCATGTGAGTGTGAGAGTGTGTGTGTCTATAAGGGTGTGTGTGGGTGGCTGTGTGCGCATCTGTGTGTACCTGTGTCCATGTGTGTGTGTGTGTGTGTGTGTGTGTGTGTGTGTGTGTGCAGGAATATCTGTGTGTGGGTGTAGTGCAATGGTGATCACCTGTAATGTGACATGAACCCAAGGTCCCGGTTGAAGCCCTCCCTATGGGTACCGAACTTAGCTATCAGCAGCTGCTCGGCCACTTTCCTCTGCTGCCTGTCCCGAAATTAACCTTGGAGGATGGTCACCCAAAGGTCCGAGGCTGAATGTCTTAGACCACTGAAGTGTTCCCCAACTGGGAGGGAACCCTCCTGTCTGTTGATTGTTGTGTGGACCCCGTTCATCCGTTGTCGTATCCTTTGCTCGGTTTCCCCAATGTACCCTGCCTCCGGGCATCCTTGCCTGCAACGTTTGAGATAGACAATGTTGGCTGAGTCACATGAGTTACTACCATGTACAAGGTGGGAGGTGTTCCCACACGTAATAGTGGTATCTATGTCCACAATCTGACACGTCTTGCAGCGTCCACCGTGACAGGGTTGTATGAAGTTGTCCTGAGAGCCGGGCAGTTTGCTACGGGACAATGATCTGTTTGAGGTTTGGTGGTTGTTTATAGGCAAGTAGGTGTGGGGAAGGTCTTGGTGAGGTGCTCATCCACATTGATAATGTGTTGCAGGTCACGAAGAACATGACGTAATTTTTCAGCCCCTGGGAAGTACTAAACAACGAAGGGTACCCTGTCAGTTGTAGCATGTGTCTGTCTCCTGAGGAGGTCATTACGGTCCCTTGCTGTGGCACGTCGGAACTGGCAATCGATGAGTTGAGCATCGTACCCCGTTCTTGTGAGGGCATCCTTGAGTACTTCCAGGTGTCCGAGGATAGTTTAGGCAGACTGAACAAGGATAGATTATTTCTACTAATTAGTTGAGACTGAGGAAGTTTATGGACTGTTTGACAAAGGGATGATTGTGAGTTGTCGAGTTACGGAATATTTATAATAGCGCTAACAGACTTGTAAGTTAGAAGGGAGTGATTTGTGAGATAATACTTCAGCTGGACTGAAATATATGTCAAGATGGATAGTGACTGCAATTGAAATGCTGGATAAGTAATTTCCAGTTGCAAAGAACGATTTTGTTAAAATTTCTGGGAAGTGGGAAAGATGAACTGAGGATTTATTAACTAAATGGCCGAAAGATGATACTTTCTGAAATAAACGTATGATGAAATTGAAGGTTTAATTAAGAATTACAGACCTGAGGATAAATCATAAAAGAAAATTATTGAAGAGAGAACAGGAGATAGAAATTTTACAGCTGTTTGGAATTCTAGGGGAGGATTAAGAAACACTTTGCAGACACCTGGTTATTGACCAACGGGCGCCAGAGAGCAGAATGGGCAGCTTTTAGAAACAAAGACTTTGGAAGAGGAAAACTCCAAGTGGTCGGTGCAGAACAAAGAGCCTTCCAGAATGGGGGTGTGGCAGGGGTCTACATCCATATATCCTCGAAGACTTGGGGCAACTCTCTCCATGTTGTTGTGGTTCTGTTCGCCGAGCTGGGAGTTTTTGTTGCAAACGTTTCGTCCCCTTTCTAGGTGACATCCTCAGTGCTTGGGAGCCTCCTGTGAAGGGCTTCTGTGCTGATTCCTCCGGCATTTATAGTGGTTTATCTCTGCCGCTTCCGGTTGTCAGTTGCTGTCTGCTGCAGTGGTCGGTATATAGGGTCTAGGTCGATGCGGCTGTTGATAGCATTTGTGGATAAGTGCCATGTCTCTCGGAATTCTCTGGCTGTTTTCTGTTAGACAGCTAACAACCCGCATCCATGAACACCAACTAGCCATGAAACAACACAACCAGCTATCCTTAGTAGCCATACACTCAGATGACAAACAACATGAAATCGACTGGGACAACATCACTATTATAGGGCAGGCCAAACAGAGAACAGGCAGGGAATTCCTAGAGGCATGGCACTCATCCACTGATTCTACCAACAGACACATCGACCTAGACCCTATATACCGAACACTGCAGCGGACAGCAACTGACAACCGGAAGCGGCAGATTCAAACCACTATAAATGCCGGAGGAATCAGCACAGAAGCGCTTCACAGGAGGCTCCCAAGCACTGAGGATGTCACCTAGAAAGGGGACGAAACGTTTGCAACAAAAACTCTCAGCTCGGCGAACAGAACCACAACAACGAGCACCCGAGCTACAAATCTTCTCACAAACTTTGAACAACTCACTCTCTCCATGTTACCCCCCCCCCCCGCCCCCCCCCCCAATCACAATGAAGGTGAAGAGAATGTAACACATACTAAGGGGGAATGAGATTTGGATGAAACTGACCAGAACAGAATTTGTTCAAAACAAAGTGAGAGACAGGACTGACAAGGTGGCAAACAGAAGTTGGAGCTTTACAACTGGAAAAAAGAGAGATTGTGAGGTGAAAAGCAGACATTATGGATGTAAAGAGTACAAAGATACTTGGAGGCACATCTAAGTTATATCAGGAAAGGAGTGCAGGGACAGGCAGAGTGAGATGGGAGGAGGGGAGTAGAGGAGGCTGTAACAGGCAGGGAGGAAATACAAGTTAGGTTAGATTTGGAATCTGATGAGGAATCACAATGTAGCAGTTTTAATAAGGAAAAGAAGCTCTCACAGGGGAATATCCTGCCATTATTTACATAAGGGAGAGGGGGGTGGTGGGTGAGACAGCTGCTATCCATTCCTTGGGAAACCCAGGATCTGGAAGGGCTGAGAAACGTGTTCCCCAGTTTACATGATGGAGCAGGAAAGTGGATTGAAGCCTTTGAATACAAAACCACAGGCCGGTTGTTGGTTATGAGGGATTTGAAGGCACTGCTAAAGCAGTTGGTGGGACTCCTGACATTAAGAGAGATAATGGATCGAACTCGCTTGAAGATTGTGGTGAATAATCTGATGATTGATGGTGCTGGGTTCGATCAAGTAAGGCAAAGGGTGCAGCAGGCCCTGAGACTGTTACCCACCTCAGATTGATCCTGAAACCTTGAGAGGGAGTCCTCTGGGAGATACTGAAAACCCAGCAGCTTCTGTGGAAAAAGTCAATCGAAAAGGTGGAGGCTTGTAACAAAACAAGTTGTGGAAGGCAGTCAACTGTTAACACAAGGTTCCGGGCTGCTCCTGCCGAGGTGATGTCCCTGTAATCAAATCTGAGATAGAGAAGGTAGTGGGTCTAACATCCATGGCCTGCCAGGAATTCCAAGGTCACCTCGTCCATGCAGTTGAAAGATCCTGGACAGACAAAAAGAGGCTGAACAGCAGGAGGAGGGGCAAAGAAAGTTGACATTGCTGCAGCTTGACCATCTTGAAAAGCGAAGGTGATGTTGCCTGTGACATCTGGGTTGATCGATGCCAATGCACTGAACACCATGCCAGTCCAGGGAGAACCCTCTACCGCCATCTGGCAAGGGCCAATGATAACTCTTTTTGAAGGGACTTTTCCACAATTACGATACCAAGGGCAAAATAAAATTAACCAACAGCCTAGTTAGCACTGGTGTCTCCAAGGACAGGGACAAGGAGGTGGTGGGGTGTGGCAAAGGATATGATGGGGGGTCTGATTCAGAAAGGATCAGGTGTAGTGTGTTGGGAGTGTTATTAACCAGGCCATTTGGGGAGACATTGCACATATTGGCCCTGGCACTCCTCGCCCCAGGGTGGACCTATGAGTCAGGAACGTCCAATTCCCTACAGGGCCGATGGGGCCTGTGCATCTGTGTGGGATGTGTTCAGGGTGACCAGGGAACCTAGAGGGAAAGAGCAGTAGACTATGTTAACATGGGCTACTGAGCAGGAACCTATTATGCAGGTTAATGTAGAAGGAATTTTGCTGCCCATGATGTTTGATACTGGAGCTACATATACTTGCATTCAACCACAATATGCCTCCCACCCTCCCATGTCTGGTAGATTTATTAAGACTGTAGGGTTCTCAGGTAAACCGCAGTTGACAAGGTTTATAGCTCCAGTATGCCTACACATGGAAAGTAAGACAGTAGTGTTGCCTTTATTAATCTCTGAGGAGATGCCAATTAATTTGCTGGCGAGGGATGTTTTATTGAAGTTAGAATTAGTATTGGAATGTACTCAGATGGGATTTAGTGCAGATGGAGTGAGTTCTCAGCTGGTGTTGCAGGGAGCTGGGGTGTTTAATGTATATTGGATATGGGAGATTGGTGAGTATGTTTGGGTAACTTGGGAGAAATGGAGGCCAGATGCTTTAGCGTTACTGCCTTTGTCTGCGCTCCCCAAGTCCGAGCTGTATTATACAGTGATCTTTGATGAGAATCAGAGTAAGGTATTGGAGGAGCAGTAACAGTGTGAGATTGTCACCTCACCACATTTACAGAGTGAAGCTATAGTGATAGGGAAGCAGGGAGCAGCATTGCAGATAAGGCAAGATAACTTTTTTAAAGAAATGGTACAGTGTGTCAGGGGCTTTGCCCCATGTGAGTGTTAGTAAACTAGGGCCATCAGTCCAAGGATCTAGGACCATGACAAAGCATGTAGAAATGATTAAGCGGCAAATGATGACACCAAGGGTCTGGACATCTGGTGATGGTAACTGTGTTGAATAGCGGCTTGTATTGATATGTTGGGGAACCCCAAGGAGGTTGAGGTGGTTTCCTGACGGAGTTTGCCAGTGCTAGCAGGAGGACGTGACCATCAATTTGATTATTGGCTGGATGCATTGCCAGTTAGCTTATTGTCACTTCATGATGCAGATGTGGGAGGAGTGAAGTCAACAAATTATACGTTTACAGCAGGGGGCACATTTACTGAAGAGATCACAATATCCTGTGAAGCTGGGGCAGAGGAGAGAATAACAGCAACGATAAAGGGACTGCTGGTAGCCAGGGTCCTTAGGGGAGACATGCAGCCCCTGTAGTACCCCATTGCTGTCTGTTTTAAAAATCCGATAAGTCTAAATGAAGACCGATCCATGATTTGAGGGTGGTTAATGAGGTGGTGGAGGATTGGCCAGCAGTGATTCTCAGTCCACATACACTGCTGATGAATATACCGCCTGAAGCAGACTGGTTTTCAGGGACTGACTTGTGTTCAGCCATCTTTAGTGGCAGAAGACTGTCAATATTTATTTACTTTTATGCACAGGGGACGTCAGTACACTTATAATCGAATGCTGCAGGGGTTTAAGCATTTGCCGCTTGTATTTCATCAGGTGTTGAAGTTGGATTTGGAGGGTGTGCCATTGAAGAGTACACTAATCCAGTCTGTTGATGATTTGTTTGCTCAGAGTGTCAATGACAATATGAGCGTGACACTATGGGAACGTTAGCATGTGGTGGTCATAAGGTGCCTAAGCAGCAGATGCACTGCTGTAAGCAGCAGGTTGAGTATTTGGATTGGCTGATATTGAAGGACTGGGAGTTGATAGCACCTGATCAGATTAAGGCTTTCACTCGAGCTCCAAGGCTTCCGACAGTTGCACAGATGATGATGATATTTTTGGGGATGGTTGGTTTTAGTTCTGATTGGGTTGATGAGTGTACCAAAGTTATGGCTCCTTTGAGGAAGATAATGAGGGCTGGCTTTTGGTCACCTTACGTTCAGGCTTCAGTGGGTTATATGTTGTCGCAATGTGATGCCTGTGCCCAGAATCATGTCAAGAAGGGGATAGTGAACCCTATAGGATGTATACCTGTACCTTAGAGGCCATTTAAGCATTTGGTGATTGACGATGTGGACATGATAAAGACGGTGAGTAGGAAGCGATATATGCTGGTGATCAGTGACAGGTGTAGCAGATGGATAGGAGCGGTTCCATCGAATGCTTCAGGCGCAGGTGCTGTAGTGAGGTTTTCAACAACTCAAGATATTCCGAGGTTTGGCATACCGTCTGGGATCAGTTCGGATGATGGGTTTGCCTTTATCCGGAAGGTGGCTAAGTTGGTGCTGTAGACTTTGCTGATTAAGCAGAGGTTTAGCTGTGCGTATCATCCCCAGTCGGAGATTATGAGTGAGTGGATTAATGGTACTTTGAAAGCTAAGTTGAATAAGATTCGTGCAAGCACCAATCTTAACTGGGTCAATGCGCTGCCGCTGGCGCAATGAGCTACCGTGTGCAGACTAACGGCATGATTAACTTGGCGCTGCATCATAGGCTTACTGGTGGATTCCTGCCAGTGCCCGGGTGGAGGGGTCCATTTGACAGGCCTAGTTTGGAACGGTTGGAACTTGAACTTAACTTGTACCTACAACAGCTAACGATGATACATGAGTCTATCCACGCACAGGAGATACTGTAGGAGCCAGTGTCTGGTAACTGCAAGGGCCTTATTGGACCCTGAGATCAGGTGGATGTACAAGTTTTTCCAGAGACAGTGGAGTGAGCAGAGTCCTTGATGGTAACCAGGGCGTTGCCGACTGCAGTTCCAATGGTGAGTCAATCCGCATGTTGTCATCTTAGACACTGCACCGGGGTGCATCCACAGGCACAGACAGACTCCGGGGTTGAGGTTTGTGAGGGGCTGAGACCGGGCTGTGATGTTTGAAAGGGCGTGTTGGGGCCCATTACTCCTTTGTGAGGCCTTGAGTAGTCAGTGAGTGAGACTTGTGGGGGTGCTGGTGTCTCTGAGGCTGTCAGTGGTGCGTTTGTGGAAGGAGACCTTTCTCTGCATGTGTGGCTGAGGATGGGTTGGGGGAGGTCATTGAGGACCCCTCCCTGGTCCTGCACCTTTCTGCTCCTGTGCTGACATGGAGTCCATCAATTTGGCGGGCCTGGTGGGTCTCACTTGGTAGTGCCAATATCGTATCACAACCAGCTGTGGACCCTCCCTAAACGTGGGTATGTCCCTGATCCGGCAGTACACGTTGTTGGTATAGGTTAGCCAAGGGGATTCCCCAATATGTTCAAGGCCAGGAATGTGATTGCCGCTTGCTGGGAGTTGCTTATCCCTGCCATTGGGATGAGCAAGACTGCAGAGTGGATTAGTTACAATCAGCGGAGATTGATTACAATGCCCTCTTTGCATTGGGTGTGCAATTGGATGTGACGAGTCGGATGGGGTGGAAGGATAGGCGGGCTTTGGACTGGATATTGGCTGAGAAAGGTGGGGTCTGTGTACATTTTGGGGAATATTGCTGTACCTTTGTTCCCAATAATAGTATGCCGAGAGGGATCTTTTACTCAGGCAACGGGTAAGCTGTGGAATTTACGGGAGGCGCTTGAGAAGAATGTGGGGACCAGCCATAGCATTTTTGGCTGGTTGGATACTGTTTTGGGTAGATCGGGGGCTTGAACATAGAACATAGAAAAATACAGCGCAGTACAGGCCCTTCGGCCCTTGATGTTGCACCGACCAAAGCCTACCTAACCGACACTAGCCCAATAACCTCAAATGCTTATCCAGTGCCCGCTTAAATGACCATAAAGAGGGAGAGTCCACCACTGCTACTGGCAGGGCATTCCATGAACTCACAACCCGCTCACAACCCCTAACATCTGTCCTATACCTACCACCCCTTAATTTAAAGCTGTGTCCCCAAGTAACAGCTGACCCCATTAGCGGAAAAAGGTTCTCACTGTCAACCCTATCTAAACCCCTAATCATCTTGTACACCTCTATCAAATCTCCCCTAAACCTTCTTTTCTCCAATGAGAACAGCCCCAAGTACCTCAGCCTTTCCTCATACAATCTTCCTACCATGCCAGGCAACATCCTGGTAAACCTCCTCTGCACTCGTTCCAATGCCTCCACATCCTTCCTATAGTATGGCGACCAAAACTGCACACAATACTCCAGATGATGCCGCACCAGAGTCTTATACAACTGCAACGTGACCTCAGAGCTCCAGAACTCAATTCCTCTACCAATAAATCCCAGTACACCATATGCCTTCTTCACAGCACTATTTACCTGTGTGGCAACTTTCAGAGATCTGTGTACATGGACACCCTCTGCTCATCCACACTACCAAGTAGCCTATCATTAGCCCAGTAATCCATCTTCTTGTTACTCCTACCAAAGTGAATGACTTCACACTTAGCTACATTGAACTCCATTTGCCACCTTTCTGCCCAGCTCTGCAACTTATCTATATCCCGCTGTAACCTGCCACATCCTTCGCTGTCCACAACTCCACCGACTTTCGTGTCATCCGCAAACTTGCTCACCCAGCTTTCAAGCCCCTCCTCTAGTTCATTTATAAAAATGACAAACAGCAATGGTCCCTAAACAGATCCTTGTGGAACACCACTAGTAACTGCACTCCAAGGTGAACCTATACCATCAACTACTACCCTCTGTCATCTTCCAGCCAGCCAATTTCTAATCCAAACCTCTAATGCACCCTCAATGCCAAACCTCTGCAGTTTTTGCATTAGCCTATCATGGGGTACCTAATCGAACGCCTTGCTAAAATCCATATACACCACATCTACTGCTTTAGACTCATCCACTTCCTTGGTCACCTTCTCAAAGAACTCAATAAGGTTTGTGAGGCACTTCACAAAAACATGCTGACTATCCTTGATCATATTATTCCTATCCAGATGTTCATAAATCCTATCCCTTACAATTCTCTCCAAGACTTTGCCCACAACAGAAGTGAGACTCACTGGCCTATAGTTACTCGGGAACAAGGGGACCACATTCGCTGTCCTCCAGTCTTCTGGCACTATTCCTGTAGACAATGACGACATAAAAATCAAGGCCAATGGCTCCGCTATCTCCTCCCTAGCTTCCCCGAGGATCCTAGGATAAATGCCATCAGGCCCAGGGGACTTATCTATTTTCATCCTTTCCAGTATTCCCCAGACCTCTTCCCTATATACCTCAAGGCCATCCATTCTAATCACTTGTGACTCAATATTCACATCAGCAACAGTGTCCTGTTCCTAAGTGAATCCTGACGAAAAGTGATTAGATTAGATTACTTACAGTGTGGAAACAGGCCCTTCGGCCCAACAAGTCCACACCGACCCGCCGAAGCGCAACCCACCCATACCCCTACATATACCCCTTACCTAACACTACGGGCAATTTAGCATGGCCAATTCACCTGACCCGCACATCTTTGGACTGTGGGAGGAAACCGGAGCACCCGGAGGAAACCCACGCAGACACGGGGAGAATGTGCAAACTCCACACAGTCAGTCACCTGAGGTGGGAATTGAACCCAGGTCCCTGGCGCTGTGAGGCAGCAGTGCTAACCACTGTGCCACCGTGCCGCCCTACTAAGTATTGATTTAGTGTCTCTCCAATCTCCTCTGCCTCCACGCACAACTTCCCACTATTATCCTTGACTGGACCGATACCTACCCTAGTCATCCTTTTATTCCTGACACCTATAGGCGGAACCTATCAACAAAGACGGCATACTTAAAGTACTGGACTTATGCCTCACTACACACTTTACATTCAACAATCAGATATACGAACAAATCAACGGAACACCCATGGGATCACCAATCTCGGAACTCATAGCAGAGGCAGTTATGCAAATGTTAGAACAAACAGCCCTACCACAAATTCAACCCAAACTCTGGGTCAGATATGTCGATGACACTTTCGTAATCATCAAAAACACGGAAATAGAAGAAACACACCGGATCATCAATGCAACACTCACAGGCATCCGATTCACGAGAGAAGTAGAAAAGGAGAGCCAACTCCCATTCCTAGACGTGATAGTACAGAGAACACCAAATGGAGAATTCACCACAAGGGTACACAGGAAAACAACACACACAGACCAAGTCCTAAACTATTAAAGTAACCACCCCAACACACACAAACGAATCTGCATCAGGACACTATTCAAAAGAGCTACAACACACTGCAGTACACCAGAACTGCGAAAAGAGGAAGAGGAACACCTATACAAGGTATTTGCCAAAAACTGATACCCGCGCAACTTTATCAACAGATGCCTAAGAGATAGACCACGGAACGAGGACATGCCACAACCAAAAGGACTAGCCACACTACCATACATCAGGAGCGTTTCAGAACTGACAGCCAGACTACTGCGACCCCGAGGACTCATAACGGCACACAAACCAACAGCCACGCTCAGACAACAACTTACTAGAACAAAGGAGCCAATACCCAACATGAGCAAAACTAATGTAGTTTATAAAATACCATGCAAGGACTGCACAAAACACTATATAGGACAAACAGGAAGACAGCTAACAATCCGCATACATGAACACCAACTAGCCACGAAACGACACGACCAGCTATCCCTAGTAGCCACACACTCAGACAACAAGCAACATGAATTCGACTGGGAAAACATTACTATCATAGGGCAAGCCAGACAGAGAAGACCCAGGGAATTCCTAGAGGCATGGCATTCATCCACAAATTCCATCAACAGACACATCGACCTGGACCCAATATACCAATCACTACAGCGGACAGCTGAAACTGACACCCGGAAGCGGCAAGGACAGACCACTATAAATGCCGGAAGAAACATCAAAGAAGCGCTCCGCAGGAGGCTCCACAGCACTGATGATGTCTGCTAGCCAGGGGACGAAACGTTTGCAACAAAAACTTCCAGTTCGGCGAACAGAACCACTACAACAAGCACCCGAGCTACAAATCTTCGCACAAACTTTGAGGATGACCTCCCCTTTCCTATTTCTAACCTCAGCCCAAACTACCTCAGATGGCAAGTCTTCCTCCATCGTCCTTTCCACCGCTGTAATACTATCCTTGAAAAGCAATGCCACACCTCCCTCCCTTTTACCCCCATCTCTGACCCTGTCAAAACATTTAAACCCTGGAACCTGCAACAGCCATTCCTGTCCCTGTTCTACCCACGTCTCTGTAATGGCCACAACATCGAAGTCCCAGGTACCAACCCACGCTGCAAGTTCACCTACCTTATTTCTTATACTTCTCGCATTGAAGTATACACACTTCAAGCCACCTTCCTGTTTACAGGCACCCTCCTCGCCTGCACGCTTCTATTAAAAAAAACCTTCCCAGGTAAGCTAGCGTGACACCAGCTTCCGGGTCTGCTAGGCGCTTCAAAAAAAACTTTAAATTTTAGCCGTTATAAAACACAAACTGGACTATACCTGCGACTTAAAAAAAACACCACCAGACAGCCGTTTCCTGCTCCACCGAGAGAGTAGGCTTATTTCCCTAAGATAGGGATTGGCGTAGGTTTTGTGTTGCTTGTTGTTGCTGTGCTCTTCGTCTTGTTAAGTCTTTCTTTTTTTGGTGTGTCGTGCTGTGTGACAGTGGGCTCTGGCCTAGTGCCCTTTTCTGTTGTGGATTCACCGCTCTGCCTCACTGATCTGATGTCTGCTGCAATGCTGAAGCCTTGTTCGGGTGGAGATGTCTGACTTGCATGTGTTGTGTGTGCGTTTAGATTGTCTTTGGGTCTTTTTTCCTGTTCCGGTTATTTTGGGATGGGTTTTTGGCCTGTTACTCCAGGTGTGGAGGGAGAATCCTTTGAGGTTTGGACCCTGGAAATTGCCATTGCCTGGTTTTGGGGCTGTTGTTGATTGTTTTGGCTTTTGAGTGTCCAGCCTTCTTGTACACTTTCTCCGTGTGAGACCTGTTAGGCTCAAAGGGTAGAATATATGGAAGTTAGTATTGCAATTATTATTATGGCAGTAATGGAGTTAACTTAGTGTTGTAATGCATGCCTGGGATCAGGTTACAGGGCTCCAGTAACAGATAATGGTGGTGCATTGTGATAGGTTAGTTAAATCACTGGGAGATGAGCTCATGCTGAAGATGTTGTTGGAATGTGATGGGTTAAATGTGATGGAAGGAACCAGTGTGGCAGACGATGATTAGTTTCGAAAGATAAAGCAAGCCATCAAGACTGACTCTGCTAATGTTATCCGATAAACATGGGACCAACAAACTGTACAAAATGGAGGAGGACAAAGAAATTGTGAGCAGTCGGGGAAGACATTTTGCTGGCTCCCACAGCTTTGGTTTTGTAAGATTAAAGTTTAATTTCATGAAGGATTTTCTGCGTCTCCTGGTATTTTTTTTCTCGAACATTGAGTGATTCTTCCACAACAATACCAAACCTGTAACCTCCGAGACCCTAAAGGGAGAAGAACAAAGATAGAGAAGATACAAAAGAGTTATATTATGCCATTGTCCCTATGCCTCTTTTCCTCCTCCCTCCTCGGCCAAAGTCTATCATTTCACCCAGTTCAAAAATTCTTTTACTTTTTCCACCGAGTTGAAGTCGTAGACATTTCCCTCACACTTGAAATGTAGCATTGCCGGGGACCTCAGAGAGGATTGGATGTTTAAATTTTTTATTTTTTCTTTACATTATCAAAAGTCTTCCTTTTCTTAACTATGGCCCCAGAAAGTCATGAAAAAACATTTATTTTTGAACCTTTACAAGCCAAAGCCTGTGGGTCTCTTCCCAGTCTTCTGGCTGTTTCTATTATTAAATGCTTTTCCCTGTAATGCTGGAGCTACACTCAGACCGAGCGGGAGTGTTGGCCCGGCCTGGACCTGGACATGGTGATCCGGTAGGCCCGCTCCACACTTACCCGGCCCGACTCGATCTCCAGGCCCAGCAACTCTGGAAAGCCACCTCTCGCCTAAATCACCGAAGTTTTCACCTACGTCATGCTCAGGTAAATCCAAGATGCACAGATTTTGTTCGCTGACCTCTATTTTAGCGATCATCTCTTGTTCCTGCAGGCCCGAACCTGACCTTCCAATGTTCGGACCTGCCCCTCAGACCTTTCCAGATAGGATCTGCCATCCTTACCTGGTTTAGCCAACATAAGACCAGCCTCCGAGGGTACAGTCCTCTGCTGCACCACCTCCATGCGCTGACCCAAAGCCTGGATCTCCTGCTCATGGTCTGTCAGCATGGCAGAAACAGGCTCCAGCGCTCCCTCAATTATTGACCGAGTTTTGCAATCTCCATTAGCAAATTCTGTTGCTCCACTGAACCCAAGGGCACTGCCAAGGGAGATGAGGTAACAGCTGCTGGTATACCCGACATAGTGTTGTATGCCTGCTGCACTCCCCTCGCTCTCTTTCCCTTAGATAGCTTCATATCATCTCCAAATCTTCCAAACCCTTATTTAAAGGGGCTTTAGCTGCTCTACCTTCTTTATGCTGCAAACGTTCCTCAGGGGTGACTAATGGGGGGCGCGGGGATTAGGAGCCCACCTTGCCTGGGCTACTTGCCTGGGGTATGGGACAGAACCCAACACACCAGGCTGTCCACACTGCCGCCATCTTGAATCTTCTTGAGATCAACATTTTCTGAAAATTATTTGTCCTGATGAATTGAACGCTCTGATTCACCAATGTCCTTCAGGGAAGGAAATCTGCCATCCTTACTTGATCAGGCCAACATAACACCATAAAATATGGGAGCAGAATGAGGCCATTTTGCCCAGAGAGTCTGCTCCATCATTCAAACATGGCTGCTCTGTTTCTCAACCACATTCTCCTGCCTTCTCCTGTAACCTTTGACCCTCTTACCAATCAAGAGCCGATCTGTCTCTGTCTTAAAGACACTCACGGAGAACATTCCAGAAAGAGACTGATATGTGTTTAAATTATTAAAAGCATCAAGGGGTGTGGAGGGAATGTGGTTATATGTTTTTTTATGTTTCTATGAGAACTGAAATGAACTTATGTTAACTGAGGAACCAGATTGAGGTCTGTTAAACCACATTAATTTTCTATTCTTGGAAATCAGTTTCTTCATTTTGAGGTTAAGGGAACAATTTGTGGATTACCAGCCTATTTAAGTTCCTGCAACCCACACTGAATGGGGACTGAAAGTTTGAACACATCTTTTATCAGAATAAAAGGTCAAATGAAAGACTGTTTGTTTTCATTTTGAGTGAGAGGCCCTGAGTTTGATGATGAGTGGGTAAGGTTGTACAATCAGTTCCTGCCTTATTGTCTGGAGTTGATAAGGTAGATTTAGTTGATAATATTCACAATGGCAGGAAAATTCATCCCCATGGAATGCTCCCCTTACAATATGTGGGAAGTCAGGGCCACTACCAGTGTCTATAGTGAGTAGGTTTGCAGGTGGTCTGATCAACTGCAAATCCTGATCTGCACCATGGAGCTCCTGAAGCTACGGATGGACACATTATGGAGCATCCATGAGACTGAGGAAGTCATGGATACCACGTTTACCAAGCTGGTCACATCACCAGGAAGGGCTACACAGACAGAGAGGAATACAGTGACCACCAGGAAGATGGGTAAGCGTTAGCAGGCAGTGCAGGAGACCCTGTGTCCATTCCCATCATAAACAGGTACACTGATTTGGATATGTTTTGGGAGGGGTAGGGGCTGGGAATGGCCTCTTAGTGGAAAGCAGCAGCAGCAGCAGCCAATGTAATGACACCATGACCGGCTCTTTTGTACAGCAGGGAGGGTCGGTATGTAGGTGAGCTGTATTAGTAACAGACTGTATAATCAGTCCCAGACAGGCATTTCTGAGCTGTAAGCAGGGCTCCTGACTGATGTGCTGCCTTCCTGTTGCCAAGGTCAAGGATGTCTCTGAGCAGGAACAGGATATTCTGAAGGTGGAGGGTGAGCAGCCAAAGGTTACAGTCTATGTTGGTACTGACACCATCGGCAGAAAGAGAGATCAGGTTCTGTAAAGGGTGTTCAGGAAAGTAGGTAGGAAGTTGAAAAGCAGGATCTCTGGTGTTGGAATTTGGGACTACTTCCTGTGCCATATGCCATTGAGATGAGGAATAATACAGTTACATTAGTGCCCTAAGGAGCTGGTAATAGAGGGAGGGCTTCAGGTACATGGATCTTTGGAATGTCTCCTTGGGCTGGTGGGCCCTGTACAAGAAGGAAAGGTTACACCTAAACTGGAGGGACACCAATATACTGACAGGGAGGGTTTCCAGTGTCACTCAGGAGAGTTTAAACTGATGTGGCAGGGGGTCAGGAATGAGAGCAGTAGGTCAGTGAATGAAATGACTCCGGATGAGGCAGAGATTAAGGCCAATAAGGTTCAGTGGAAGAACAGACATGGAGAGCAACTGAATATATCAGGATTGCTGGTCTGAGCTGTATTTGTTTGAATGTGAAGAGGATGGCAGGTAAAGCAAATGGGTTTAGAGTTTGGACTTACATATGAAACTATGATGCTGTAGCTACGAGAGAGACTTGGTTGCAAGAGGGACAACACTGGCATCTTACCATTCCAAGATTTTGATGGTTTCAAGCAAGATAGTGATGTTAGCAGATGGGGGAACTGTGTTCCTGATAATGTAGAATATCAGAACTTTACTGAGGCAAGACCCTTCGAAGGCTCACCCACAAAGCCATATGGTTCGAGCTCAGGAAGGGAAGGACACAATAGAACATAGAACATAGAAAAATACAGAGCAGTACAGGCCCTTCGGCCCTCGATGTTGCGCCGACCAAAGCCTACCTGAACTACACTAGCCCAATAACCTGCATATGGTTATCCAATGCCCGCTTAAATGACCATAAAGAGGGAGAGTCCACCACTGCTACTTGCAGGGCATTCCATGAACTCACAACCCGCTGAGTAAAGAATCTACCCCTAACATCAGTCCTATACCTACCACCCCTTAATTTAAAGCTGTGTCCCCTAGTAACAGCTGACTCCATTAGCGGAAAAAGGTTCTCACTATCAACCCTATCTAAACCCCTAATCATCTTGTACACCTCTATCAAATCTCTATCAATCATGTTGACTTCATTCTACTCCAGCCCTGTCAACAGCCAGGAGGTGACTGAGGAAGGGATGTGTGGACAGATGATGTAAAATGTGAAAAAAGACTGTTGTTCTGGTGCGTGATTTTAACTTCCCAATCAGGGGCTGAGTATAGGGCTGAGGCGTGGCAGATTTGTAAGGTATGTTCAGGATGGAAAATATGTGAAACAATACATAAATAGTTTATTGAGGGAAGAGAATACACTTTGCCTGGTATTGGGGAATGAACCTGACCGGATTACTGAAGTTTCAGTGGGCAAAACCTCGAGAACAGTGACTATAATTCAGTATGTTTTAAGTCACTGATGGATAAGGATAAGAGCGCGCCTTGGGTGAAAGTACAACATTGTGAGAAAGGTAACAACTCCAGCATTCGGCAGGAACTGGAGAACGGAGACTGGGGGCGCTGGTTGAGTGTAACTTCACATCTGGCGAACAGGAATCTCTTTAATCCCGTTGATTAGTGTTCATGACCTGTATGATTCCGTGAAAATGAAGGATAAGGGCAACCAGGATGACAAAATAAATTGAGATTTTATTCAAAAGCGGAAGATTCAGAAGACAGAAGACCAACAGAACCCTTGAAGAATATAACATACCAGCAAAAAACATAAACAAGATATTAGGAGAGCTTAAAGGAGCCAAGAAATGTCTTTGCTGAACAATGTTAAGGAAAGCCCTAAGGAATTGTGTACATTTATAAGGAGCAAAAGAATAGCTACGTAAAAAGTAGGTCCACTCAAGGACAAAGGGTTGTTTATGTGTGGAGTCAGAGGAAGTGGATAAGGTTCTGAATGAACATGTTGCATTTGTATTCACAAAGGCGAAGGATATGATGGATGGTGAGTCAGGGAGAGATATCCGATATTCAAGGCCATGGTAGGTGAGGATGGGATGGTGGGAGAGCTGTTGTTATTGTGGGAGGGAAGAGAGGGACTGAGAGCCAAAGTGTCAGAGTTAGATCAGACACAGCTGAGGGACCTGCCACCCAGAGAGGGATGGAGCCAATAGAGGGATACGGACCATATCGAGATCAAATATTTCTGGTTGAGAAAGATACCAAGTGACGGTACAGGCTTGCTGGGCCGAAAGACCTGTTCCTGCTCTTTGTTTTTTTGTGTTTTTTCCCAGGACAGAACATATGTGCTGGCAGTCTGTGAGGAACAAGGTCCCCTCTCTCTGTCTCAGATTAAAATCATTCTCTCAAAGACATGATCCAAGAAACCATGTATGATCAAACCTGATTTGGTATTTGTTGGTGATGCCTATTCGCAGTCCCACTGGCATACTTCCGATATCACACTTTTTCGGGACTTCAATGTATATCCATGATCAGTCACATTATCTGGACACCCTCTTTCATTGGGAATATATAAAGTCAGATCATTCTGTTCCACCACCAGCAATTGAGGAGAAGCTGGGGCTACCTTTCAGATTCAATTGTCAGGATGTGACTGTGAAATCAGGAGAAAGAATGTAAATTGCATGCAAAAAGTATTTTTACAATGGTGTTTGGTCTCCTGTTCCTCGGATGCTGCCTGACCTGCTGTGCTTTTCCAGCACCACACTTTTGACTATTCCCTGGTATTACATTACAAAAGTGAACTACATTACTTTGACAGTATTGGCTGTATTTGTCATATATTATCTGATTTAATTGCTTTGGCACCATTCTTCCTGGGAGTCTGGGACATTCAGCTTCTTGTTTTCATGTTTCTTTGATTCTTTACATAAAAAAAACTCAATTCATTCTCACTTGTTGATATCAGTGTGGGGTGGCTGGTGGATTTGGCCCTCCACAATACACCATCGGGGCTTCTGTGAATCTTGAACCTTGTGGGAAACCACACGGGTATCAGTGATCTGTGGTTTGAAATAATGCATTGACTTATACTTAATCGTCTCAAATTAAATATATCATGAGAGTTGATGCCACCAGGATGTTTTGTCTGTCTGGGGGAGGCAGGGTAGCAGGTGTCATTCAGCAGTAAGACATTACAGTGTCAGAATGAGAGATTGGTCAGTGGAATTAATGTGAATTTAAATTCTTTCAATTAAAGGACAGTGTTTGTCTGAAATATTGACACATGAAAGGGCAGGGGAAAAACATAATATTGAAAGGGACAGTGTAATAAACTTTGCTGTTAGAATCCACCAGGTTTTTCATTGTTTTATTTTTGTTAATGTTTGGTTTGGAGTTGTGAACTGTGAGCTGAGAGATGGAAGGTGACCTTTGCACTGTGAGTAGCAGCTTGTGTTAATAAAGAACAAACATGATCTATTTTGTGAAGCCCGGACTGAAAGGTAATTGCAGATTGATTCCTGTCGACCCTTGAATTTTGGAATGGCAGTGTGCTGAACCAGAGAGCAGGGGTTTGGGCATTAATAAGGTCAGTCCCTGGGAATTGATGCCAGCAAGGCTGGGAAGAAAACAGAATGATCAAGCAGAGGAAGGAGTGGGATTTATTTTCAATTGTTTTGGTCAGGGATTTCTAAGGGTAGGAAGGAGCTGTTGATGGTCCAGTATGAAGATGTGAGAGATCCTTGCCAAGCATCCAATAATTGGCTCTTGGAAGTTCAGAGAAAAGAAGCAAAGAAAACTTTGCTGATGAGAATTCCCTTAATTATAATTTCCTGACAGTGTTTTCAATGTTGTAAAATCAGTGTTGAATGCTTACTGTACCCGAAAGAATAGAAATAGCATTCTGGATCCTCTCAAACTGTTGGCTAAGGTGTTGCCTGAAACAATTTTTAAATTTGCTTTGCTTTTTTCACTCTTCAAATGATCAGGTTGGCCTCCAACAACAGACCTCCCTCCGGATCCTCCGCTCCACCCTTGCAGCCATGCGTCACCACTTACACTCTCTGCAATCAGACCTACCCCAGCTCAGGACAACACTCTCACAGACCTGCAAAGGACCCCTGCTGTTCTTCATCTACAGAAGAATCCACAAACTCAACAAACAGTTCTTCCTAGCCATATCAGAGATTAAAGACAGAAAGTACCAAAAACTTTCATGTACTTACCCCCACACTCGTGGCCCCTCAACTATTCCAGAACCTTCCACAGGCCTGTCGGACGCCATTACACATGTGGCCTCCACAGCGCCCGCGGCAGCAAAGGCCGCCGCCGACCGTGACGTCACTTCCGCCCCCACCGACCTCGGAGCCCTCGCGATCGCCGCCCCAACAACTGCCCCGGTGACCACCGCACAGACAACCGCTTCCACGATCGCCGACGGACCCGCGACCCACGCAACCACCGGGAATGACCACAATTCCTCCGTCGCCGCAACCATTTCCGCCCCTCCGGTTGCCGTCGGCGCAGCCACTTCCGCCCCCACTGACATCACTAACCTGCAGGAGCACAAATCCTCAGGTTTCCCCGCCCCCACGCCGTCTTTCGTCACTACGCGTAACCACGCCCTCACGCAAACATTCGTCACCACGCATAACCCCGCCCCACGCCGTCTTTCGTCACTTCACGTAACCCCGCCCCCACGCAAACTCTCGTCACCACGCATAACCCCGCCACCACGCTTATTCCCGTCACGACGCATGACCCCGCCCCCACGCTTGACTCCGCCCCCACATCGAGCAACGTCACCACGTCTAACTCCGCCCCTACTTCGATCTCTGTCCCCGCCCCTAACCCCGCCCCCAGCTCCAGTCCCACACCAGGTCCTAGCTCCCAGCCATGCCGGATTTTCACCATCCCTCCAGACCTCCCCATCTCTGAGGATGAAAGATCAGTCCTCAGCAGGGGCCTCACCTTCATTCCCCTACTCCCTCGGATTAAGGAGTTCAACACGCGCCGAGATATTGAAAAATTCTTCCGCCACCTTCGCCTCCGTGCCTACTTTCACAACCAAGACTCCCGCCCACCCTCTGACGACCCCTTCTCCCGCCTCCAACGCACCCCATCCACCTGGACACCCCGTGCTGGCCTCCTACCCGCCCTCGACCTCTTTATAGCCAACTGCCGCCATGACATTAACCGACTTAACCTGTCCACCCCTCTCACCCACTCCAACCTCTCACCCTCAGAACGTGCAGCCCTCCACTCCCTCCGCTCCAATCCCAACCTCACCATCAAACCCGCAGACAAGGGAGGCGCGGTGGTAGTTTGGCGTACTGACCTTTATACGGCTGAAGCCAAACGCCAGCTCGCGGACGCCTCCTCTTATCGCCCCCTTGACCACGAC
Source organism: Hemiscyllium ocellatum (assembly GCF_020745735.1). Lineage (NCBI taxonomy): Eukaryota > Metazoa > Chordata > Chondrichthyes > Orectolobiformes > Hemiscylliidae > Hemiscyllium > Hemiscyllium ocellatum. The sequence goes on from NC_083438.1 coordinate 10,908,807, forward strand.
CCCACCTCCCACCACCAAACCATCATCTCCCAGACCATCCATGACCTCATCACCTCAGGGGATCTCCCATCCACCGTCTCCAACCTCATAGTCCCACAACCCCGCACCGCCCGTTTCTACCGCCTGCCCAAAATCCACAAACCTGATTGCCCCGGCCGACCCATTTTCTCAGCCTGCTCCTGCCCCACCGAACTCATCTCCCAATACCTCGACACGGTCCTGTCCCCTTTAGTCCAAGAACTCCCCACCTTCGTTCGGGACACCACCCACGCCCTCCACCTCCTCCAGGATTTTCACTTCCCCGGTCCCCAACGCCTTATTTTCACTATGGACATTCAGTCCCTGTACACCTCCATCCCCCATCACGAAGGACTCAAAGCCCTCCGCTTCTTCCTTTCCCGCCGCACCAACCAGTACCCTTCCACTGACACCCTCCTTCGACTGACTGAACTGGTCCTCACCCTGAATAACTTCTCTTTTCAATCCTCCCACTTCCTCCAAACTAAAGGAGTTGCCATGAGCACCCGCATGGGCCCCAGCTATGCCTGCCTCTTCATAGGATATGTGGAACAGTCCATCTTCCGCAACTACACTGGCACCACCCCCCACCTTTTCCTCCGCTACATCGATGACTGTGTCGGCGCTGCCTCGTGCTCCCACGAGGAGGTTGAACAGTTCATCAACTTTACTAACACCTTCCATCCCGACATGAAATTCACCTGGACTGTCTCAGACTCCTCCCTCCCCTTCCTAGACCTTTCCATCTCTATCTCGGGCGACCGACTCAACACAGACATCTATTATAAACCGACTGGCTCCCACAGCTACCTGGACTACACCTCCTCCCACCCTGCCCCCTGTAAAAACGCCATCCCATATTCCCAATTCCTTCGTCTCCGCTGCATCTGCTCCCAGGAGGACCAGTTCCAACACCGCACAGCCCAGATGGCCTCCTTCTTCAAGGACCGCAGATTCCCCCCAGACGTGATCGACGATGCCCTCAACCGCATCTCCTCCACTTCCCGCTCCTCCGCCCTTGAGCCCCGCTCCTCCAACCGCCACCAAGACAGAACCCCACTGGTTCTCCCCTACCACCCCACCAACCTCCGCATACAACGTATCATCCGCCGTCATTTCCGCCACCTCCAAACAGACCCCACCACCAAGGATATATTTCCCTCCCCTCCCCTATCAGCGTTCCGCAAGGACCACTCCCTTCGTGACTCCCTCGTCAGATCCACACCCCCCACCAACCCAACCTCCACCTCCGGCACCTTCCCCTGCAACCACAGGAAATGTAAAACTTGCGCCCACACCTCCACACTCAGTTCCCTCCAAGGCCCCAAGGGATCCTTCCGTATCCGCCACAAGTTCACCTGTACCTCCACACACATCATCTATTGCATCCGCTGCACCCGATGTGGCCTCCTCTATATTGGTGAGACAGGCCGCTTACTTGCGGAACGCTTCAGAGAACACCTCAGGGACGCCCGAACCAACCAACCCAATCACCCCGTGGCTCAACACTTTAACTCTCCCTCCCACTCCACCGAGGACATGCAGGTCCTTGGACTCCTCCACCGGCAGAACAAAACAACACAACGGTTGGAGGAAGAACGCCTCATCTTCTGCCTGGGAACCCTCCAACCACAAGGGATGAACTCAGATTTCTCCAGTTTCCTCATTTCCCCTCCCCCCACCTTGTCTCAGTCGGTTCCCTCAACTCAGCACCGCCCTCCTAACCTGCGATCTTCTTCCTGACCTCTCCGCCCCCACCCCACTCCGGCCTATCTCCCTCACCTTGACCTCCTTCCACCTATCCCACCTCCATCGCCCCTCCCCCAAGTCCCTCCTCCCTACCTTTTATCTTAGCCTGCTTGGCTACTCTCTCTCATTCCTGATGAAGGGCTTATGCTCTATTCCTGAGATGCTGCCTGGCCTGCTGTGCTTTGACCAGCAACACATTTTCAGCTGTGATCTCCAGCAACTGCAGACCTCATTTTTTACTCGATTATTATTCTGTCCCAAGGAAATTGTGGCCTCTCCAAATGTATTTCTTGCTCCTTAGTTGCAATGGCAGCAAGTCATTATTGTTGAACCAATATTCTACAGGATTGGTCAGATGTATTTCCATGTTTCATTCCTGTTCATTACACCTGTATGTATTTTATTTATATCTTAGTTTTCACATCAACAGAGGTTTCCATTTCACTCACAGTTGCTTTCACCTTTGATTTGTGGCCATATGTTGCGATGAATTGAAAGTGAAGTATTGTACAAAGAAAATGGCAGCTGTTGTATAAGGGACAGTGACTGTTTTGGGTTGTTTAATGTCTTTCGCCTGGTACTTCAGGCATGATCCTTTGTACATTATTGACAATCTTCCCTGGTATTAGAGAAAGTGAGCACTGCAGATGTTGGAGATCAGAGTCGAAAGAGTGGTGCTGGAAAAGCACAGCAGGTCAGGCAGCATCCGAGGAGCAGGAGAGAAACATTTTAGAAAAATTCCTGATGAAAGGTTTATGTCCAAAATGTTGATTTTCCAGGTCCTCGGATGCTGCCTGACCTGTTGTGCTTTTCCAGCACCACACTTTCGACTATTCCCTGGTATTACATTACAAAAGTGAACTGCATTACTTTGGCTGCATGGGCTGGATTTGTCATATATTATCTGATTTAATTGCTTTGGCACCATTCTTCCTGCTGCTGCTCCTCATTCTTCTGCTATCCACGATCTCCTCAGCATCGCGGATGCTCCACAGTGAGTCCATCCACAGCTCCAGAGCCGTCCATGTGGTCAAACAAGAGCTGCAGCTGGACACACTTCTTCCAAGTGTAAGAGGCAGGAACGTCAGCCACGTCCCTGAGCTCCCACATCAAGCAAGAGGTACATACCACGGGTCTGAGGTCCCCTGCCAGGGTAAGCTTAGCTTTATATCAGCTAACTAAAACCAAACAATGCACTTAAATATAGGAAAAAGAAACATAAAGAAAAAAAGAAAGAAAAAATAAAAGCCTTAACTTAGAGCCTTTTTTCTTCTAGTTAGAGGATTGAGGGGGGAGGGGGGAGGCGTGAAGGAAATACTACAGTGTAGTATCTTGGATTTAGCCACTGCACAAATATAAATTAAGCCCTTACCTTCCAGCAGTCCTCGCTTCACTCCTCCTTCTCTCCACACCGCTCTGTAAACATGATCTGACTATCAATGTATCTGAGCAGCAAGTAAAGTCCACAGGTCACACCGGGGTCACCTCAATGGAGAGAATGGCAAGGATCCAGAAATGGAGATGCGAAGGAAATCCATCATATTACTCTTCAGTATATCTGGCAGCTTTCTTACGTTATGGGTGACCCAGCTTGTATTTTACATTCATCCGTGAGTTACAAAGACATAGTTTTACTCTGTCACAGATCACCTTTGTTACCTGGAATCCATCGCCAATATGCTTCAGCTCCTCAGTACCTGCACCAACACATGGACATATGTCCTGACCCAGAATAAATTCAGAGAGCAGCTGAAGACTGCAGTTACATTCCCTTGTGATCTCATTGTTAAATTATTGCCATTTCACAAAGAGCTACATGGAGTTAGACAATCAAACTAAATTCATTTCATTATTACGTTCCATTCATGCCCTTCCCCTGTGTAATATACACTGGGTGGAACGAAATGCAACATACAACCAACTGACATCTGTTTATGGTATTGCCCATGCAGGTTATGTATATCTGTGAAAAGTATAGCTTGGGATATGTCATTTTCAGTGAACCTGAATTTGTAGAAAATACCCGCATTTCAAACAAATGTATGGCTCTGAAACACTCATCATTTCCGCAAATATTTTGCTGTGGGGCACAAACAGAACTCAAACAAAATGCTTTCACACAAACGTGACTGTAGGCCTGTTTATTGGATGGTAATTACTTGAGAAAAATATAAAGAAAGACAGTGATGAACAAAGTTTGGAGATCTCTTATAGATCAGTTTGAGGGTACAGAGTCAGTGAGCATGTACATAAATAAGTCACAGGAAAGCACATTGAATACAACTGTACAGGTGACAAAAACATTGATGATCATGTGAGAGGTGAAGGGTGGCTCAGGAATATTGTATCAGTAGGGAAACTGTCATTTCTTAATTAAATAAAGTTAAAGCAATGATGACATTGAGAAATTTAAGTGAACCCCGCTCTGACAATCCCAAACCCACAGGGGATTTGGAGATGCCGGTGTTGGACTGGGGTGTACAAAGTTTTAAAAACTACACAATACCACGTTATCATCCGGCAGGTTTAATTGGAAGCGCTAGCTTTCAGAGCGCTGCTCCTTCATCAGGTGGTTGTGGAGTGCTCAATTGTAAGACACAGAATTTGTAGCAAAAGTTTACAGTGTGATGTAACTGAAATGATACATTGAAAAATACCTTGATTGTTTGTTAAGTCTCTCATCTGTTAGAATGACCATGATCGTTTCATTTCATTCAGATGTAAATCACAAAACTATTTTTAAATGGTACATTCTCAGGTTAACTGTAACAATTGGTGTCAGGCCAGATAAAATGTTGAAGGTGTTAACTCCCATGTTCTGTAGTCTGTGCCATAATTTTTCGTCTGATTCTAATCTAAAAACAAATGAGTGAACAGAGTTTTACATGGATGCGTGCAGTTTTTGAGCAAAGTACAATGTAACTCTGCAAGTACACATTTACCCCAAAAACCGTACGTGTGTGTGTGTGTCTGGGGTGGGGGTTTGTGAGTGTCTGTGAGAGAGAGTGTATGAGTGTGTGAGAATGTAAAGTGGCCTATGTCTGTGAGAGGTGCATGTGTGAATTTGGTAGTGTGCGTGTCTGCTGGAATGTGTGTGTTAGTGTCTCTGCGCTTGTGTGTGTGTGTGTGTATAGTGCACTGCTGGTCACCTGCAGTGTGACATGAACCCACTACAGTGACCAGCATTGCATTACACATACACACACACACACACGCGCGCGCGCAGACACACGCGCGCACACACTCACTCCTGCAGAGACATGCACACACGCATGCTCACTCACTCACTCACTCCTGCAAACACACGCACACATGCGCGCTCACTCACTCACTCCTGCAGACGCACGCACGCACACTCACTCACTCACTCACTCACTCCTGCAGACACACACACTCACACTCTCACTCAGACACACACACTCTCTCTCTCTCTCTCTGACTCACTCTCTCTGACTCACTCTCTCTGACTCACTCATACCCTTTCACAACAGTTCCGCCAGGAACTCACAGTAAATGGAGTCAGAAACTGTGACAGCAGAGGAGCATCAATTACACCTCACCAAGACGCAGATTAATCTTTGTCTCGACTTTAGTGATTGGAGTTAGAGAAATTTTATGGAATCATGGAATCCCTCCAGTGTGGAAACAGCCCATTTGGCCCAACAAGTCCACACTGACCCTCCAAAGAGTATCTTGCCCAGACCTATTCCCCTACAGTATTAATTATCTTTCCCCTGACTAATGCACCGAACCTACACATCCCTGAACACGACGGGCAATTTGGGGAAACCCTATTATCGGTAGTTCAGTTCTGCGATGTTTGTGAGACCTGTTCAGGAGATCGCAAGGAATTCAGTCAACCAAGAGAAGGAGCGCTTCATGATGGTCACGGGGCAGCTGTCCAGCTGACAGCTCTGCCCTTGAATAACTGCCTGTTCTGACTGGAAATAATCGTTGTTCGTATTGACTGGAAATACTGTAGTTCCAGTACTTTCGATGGGTCTGTTTTTGTCCAATGTGTGCAGGAGGGTTTCCTGACACAGTATGCAGACATGCCAAACATGGGGAAGCCATATTGGATTTGGTACTGGTTAATGAACCTAGCCAGGTGATAGATTTGGAGGTAGGTGAGCACTTCGGTGACAGTGACCACAATTCGGTGATATTTAATTTAGCGATGGAAAGGGATATGTAAAAATCGCAGGGCAGGAGTTATTGCTGGGAAAAGGCAATTATGATGCAATTATTCAAGATTTAGAGTGCATGGAATGGGGAAGGAAACTGCAGGGGATGGGCACAATTGAAATGTGGAGCTTATTCAAGGAAAAGCTACTGTGTGTCCTTGATAAGTATGTAGCTGTCAGGCAGGTAGGGAGGGATTGAGCAAGGGAGCTGTGGTTTACGAAGAAGAAAATGTATGTTCGGATGAGATGTGAAGGCTCAGTTTGGGTGCGTGAGAGTTACAATGATCTCCCATCCACCGCCTCCAACCTCATAGTCCCACAACCCCGCACCGCCCCTTTCTACCTCCTGCCCAAAATCTAAAAACCTGACTGCCCCAGCCGACCCATTGTCTCCGCCTGCTCCCGCCCCACCGAACTCATCTCCGCGTACCTCGCCTCCCACGACCTCCACCTTCTCCAGGATTTCCGCTTCCCCGGTCCCCAATGCCTTATCTTCACGATAGACATCCAGTCCCTATACACCTCCATCCCCTATCACGAAGGACTCAAAGCCCTCCGCGTCATCCTTTAGCGCCGTACCAACCAGTACCCTTCCACTGACACCCTCCTTCGACTGACTGAACTGGTTATCACTCTGAATAACTTCTCGTTCCAATCCTCCCACTTCCTCCAAACTAAAGGAGTAGCCATGGGCACCCACATGGGCCCCAGCTATGCCTGCCTCTTCGTAGGATATGTGGAACAGTTCATCTTCTGCAACTACACTGGCACCACCCCCCACCTTTTCCTCCGCTGCATCGATAACTCTATCGGCGCTGCCTCGTCCTCCCACGAGGAGGTTGAAGAGTTCATCCACTTTACCAACACCTTCCATCACAACCTCCAATTCACCTGGACTGTCTCAGACTCCTCCCTCCCCTTCCTAGACCTTTCCATTTCTATCTCAGGCGACCGACTCAACACAGACATTTACAATAAACCGACTTACTCCCACAGCTACCTCGACTACACCTCCTCCCACCCTGCCCCCCTTAAAAACGCCATCCCATATTCCCAATTCCTTCGTCTCCGCCGCATCTGCTCCCAGGAGGACCAGTTCCAATACCGTACAGCCCAGATGGCCTCCTTCTTCAAAGACCACAGATTCCCCCTAGACGTGATCGACGATGTCCTCCACCACATCTCCTCCACTTCCCGCTCCTCCGCCCTTGATCCCCGCCCCTCCAACCGCCACCAGGACAGACCCCCACTGGTTCTCACCTACCACCCCACCAACCTCCATTTACAGTGTATCATCCGCCGTCATTTCCACCACCTCCAAACGGACCCCACCACCAGGGATATATTTCCCTCCCCTCCCCTATCAGCGTTCCGCAAAGACCACTCCCTTCGTGACTCCCTCGTCAGGTCCACACCCGCCACCAACCCAACCTCCATTCCCGGCACCTTCCCCTGCAACCGCAGGAAATGCAAAACTTGCGCCCACACCTCCTCCCTTACCTCTCTCCAAGGCCCCAAGGGATCCTTCCATATCCGCCAGAAATTCACCTGCACCTCCACACACATCATCTATTGCATCCGCTGCACCCGATGTGGCCTCCTCTATATTGGGGAGACGGGCCGCCTACTTGCGGAATGCTTCAGGGAACAACTCTGGGACGCCCGGACCAACCAACCCAACCACCCCGTGGCTCAACACTTTAATTCCCCCTCCCACTCCACCGAGGACATGCAGGTCCTTGGACTCCTCCATCACCAGAACATAACAACACGACGGTTGGAGGAAGAGCACCTCATCTTCCGCCTGAGAACCCTCCAACCACAAGGGATGAACTCAGATTTCTCCAGTTTCCTCATTTCCCCTCCCCCCACCGTGTCTCAGTCGATTCCCCTCGAACTCAGCACCGCCCTCCTAACCTCCATTTTTCTTCCTGACCTCTCCACCCCCACCCCACTCCAGCCTATCACCCTCACCTTGATTTCCTTCCACCTATCACATCTCCGTCGCCCCTCCCCCAAGTCCCTCCTCCCTACCTTTTATCTTAGCCTTCCTGGCACACTCTCCTCATTCCTAATGAAGGGCTTTTGCCCGAAACTTCGAATTTCCTGTTCCTTGGATGCTGCCTGAACTGCTGCGCTTTAACCAGCAGCACATTTTCAGCAGAGTTACAAGTTAGCCAGGCAAGATCTAAAGAAAGAGTTAAGAAGCTCCAGGAGGGGGCATGAGGAGTCGTTGGCAGGTAGAATCAAGGAAACCCTAAAGCTTTCTATGGGTACATCATGAATAAAAGAATGTCTAGAGAAAGATTAGGGCCAATCAAGGATGGTAGTGGGAAGTTGTGTGTGGAGTCCCAGGAGATGGGGAGGCTCTAAATGAATATTTGTTGTCAGTATTTACACAGGAAAAAGACAGTATTGTCGAGGAGAATACCGAGATTCAGGCTGCAAGACTAGACATGATTTAGCTTCACAAGGAGGAGGTGTTAGCAATTCTGGAAAGCGTCAAAGTAGATATCTTCCCTGGGCTGGATAGGATTTATCCTCGGATTCTCTAGGAAGCCATGGAGGAAATTGCAGAGTCTTTGGCTTCAATCTTAATGTTATCATTGTCAACAGGAATAGTGCCAGAAGAATGGAGGATAGTAAATGATGTCCCCTTGTCCAAGAAGGGGAGTAGAGACAACCTCGATAATTATAAACCTGAAAACCTTACTTCGGTTGTGGGAAATGTGTTGGAAAAGGTTATAAGAGATCATGTTTATAATCATCTAGAGAGGAATAAGTTGATTAGGGATAGTCAACACGGTTTTGTGAAGGGTAGGTTGTGCCTCACAAACCTTGTTGAGTTCTTTGAGGTGGTGACCAAACAGATTGATGAGGGTAAAGTGATTGATGTGGTGTATATGGATTTCAGTAAAGTATTTGATAAAGTTCCCTACGCGTTTTGAGAAGATTTGTAGCTCAGGTTGAGGTTCTGGTTGTAGGTTTGCTCGCTGAGTGAGAAGGTTCATTTTCAGATGTTTCAGCACCATGCTAGGAATAGAGCCTCCGGACGAAGCATTGTAGATGACTCCTGCTTTCTATTTATATGTTTGGCTTTCTTTGGATTGGTGATGTCATTTCCTGTGGTGATGTCATTTTCTATTCTTTTTCTCAGGGGTCCAAGTCAATGTGTTTTTGATAGTGTTCTGGTTGGAATGCCATGCTTCTAGGAATTCTCATGCATGTCTCAGTTTGGCTTCTCCTAAGATGAATGTGTTGTCCCAGTTGAAGTGGTGTCCTTCCTCATCTGTATGTAAGGATATTAGTGAGAGAGGGTCATGTCGCTTTGTGGCTAATTGATATTCACGTATCCTGGTGGCTAGTTTACTGCCTGTTTGTCCATTTGTAGTGTTTGTTATGCCTTTATTTAAAAAGGCTCTGAACCCCTTTTGAATTATTTCCTGCATGTTTTTTGACAATAAAACCCTACATGGACCAGATCAATGATCTTATCTATTGTGGGACAAAACCAATTTGATTCAAAGGGGTTAACTCCAACTGTTTGTTCATTGACTGGAATTCATGTCTGACTCACTGACATTAACTGTGTCCCTGGGGGAGCTGGGAACTGCTCCATCAGTTGCTTATTAAGGGATTCCCTTCAATTGTTTATCACAGAATGACAGCAGGAGCAATATCTCTGCAGCAATCAGAGATCAGCACAACCGTAGATATGGAGCGATGGTATTGGCATCAGAGAACATTAGAGTGGAATACCACTGCAATTAGTGACAATCAGAGGGAAAAGGATTGGAATAATCCAGTGATGGGAAGGAGTATCTCTGGCTGGATTGGCGAACTTTACAGCGATTCTGATTGGATTACGTTAGTCTATCGAATCGAGGCCGCACTTAAGGTTTTTGCTTATGTTTACTTTCCCATGCTTGGCATTGTTGGTGTCCCTGGTAAGTCTGTGCCCCACAATGAGTTCTGTAAACCATGTTGAACGTATTGACAGATCTTGCCCTTTATGGTGCCATCCTTGTTGATGTGCCTGTTCTTTGCAATTCTCTGTACCTGAGTCTTCACTGGGTAAACGCAGTTTCTTGTCATTGCCTCATTGCTTTAGAGAAATCCAAGGACTGGATATTTTAAACATGATTCATTGCTGTCTGCTTGCTGCCTTTATCCTCACCTTTACCTGGTTCACCTCACTTTTATTTCCATGTCCACCCTGCCACCTTCCTCCATTACTGCTCTTTCATTTAATATATTTGTACCTTCCCTCACACTCACTGCCGATCTCTAATCTGTTCTTTGCTTTTGTTGACCCTGGGACAGACTGTCAATGCTGTGACTGCAGTATGATCACTTCTTATTCCTCTGACAGTGGGAATGAGCTGTTTCTCTCAGTGCTCGCCCCGTAACCCGTAAACACTCATCATTGAACATTCAAAGATCTCTCTCTGATGCAGAACATTTTGTCCTGAGAAAATGTCTTCGTTTTATTCCTCTCTCCCACTCTCACCCCCTCCTTCTCCATGGTGTGACCTTTGACCATAACATGATGCTAAACTATTCTTCCTCTGTGTCCAAATGTTTAAATCAGGTTCTTCTTCCAACCCTTCACTCACCTCCAATACTCCCACTCCACTTAGTTTCCTCCATCTGGCCTGTTGGTGTCACTCAAGCAACTTTCTTTTTCTTTTGAGTATTTGCTATGTTGAACAAGCCACCTAAATTTACCCCTCACCCTCCAATTGAAACCCTCCTCTCTCTGAACTGACTGTGCTCTGTGCTGTCAGACCCATTCCTGACTTTGTAATCAAGCCTACTCCAAGGGTGGGGCTGTTGTTGTCTGACAGACTCACCTGTACACTGTGGAAGTAGAGTGTCAGCTCCCTGATACCTCTTACGCCTCTCCCAGAACATGGCCCCACCATCGAACATCAGGCTATTGTGTCCATGACACTCACTAATCTCATCTAATCTGGCGATCTCCCCCACACACTGCACATCCTCCAACTCACAGTTCCTCAAAACGCATCCTGCCCGCTTCTACCATCTTCCCCAAGATCCACAAACATTGGTTCGGCCTGTTCCTGCCCCACAAAACTTATTTTCCAAACTTGAATCCATTTTCTCTCTCTCCTTGCCCAATTCACATCCTACTGACATGTTTGATTCCCCTGATGCCTTATTCAGTTACAAAACTCCCAGTTTGTGGAATCATTCTCCTCCTCTTTACCATGGCTATGTAATCCCTCAACATGAGTAAAAAGTGAGGTCTGCAGATGCTGGAGATCAGAGCTGAAAATGTGTTGCTGGTTAAAGCACAGCAGGTCAGGCAGCATCCAAGGAACAGGAAATTCGACGTTTCGGGCCAGAGCCGTTCATCAGGAAACCCTCAACATGCCCATCCTATATCAGGATGGTGTGAGGGATATCTGTTTTTCCCTAAAAACGAGGCCCGAACCATTTCCATCCACCATCACCCTCCTCTGCCTTGAACAACTTCCCCTTTATCACTGCTCACATTTGTTAGTTCCAAGCTGTGGGCCTTGGTACCTGCATGGACTCTAGTTATTCCTGTCTCTTTGTGGGGTATGTGGAACATTCCTTGTTCTGTACGACTCCAGCCCCTCCCCACAGTTCTTTTTCCGGGAATTGATGTCATTGTCAATGCTGCTACCCTCTCTCATTTGGGACTGAAAAAATATCAATACCCCACTTCTCTCTCCTTCATGGGCAGCGCGGTGGCTCAGTAGTTAGCACTGCTGCCTTACGGTGCCAAGGACCTGGGTTCGATTTCAGCCTGGGGGGACAGTCTGTGTGGAGTTCGTACATTCTCCCTGTGTCTGCGTGGGTTTCCTCTGAGTGCTCTGGTTTCCTCCAATAATCCAAAGATGTGCAGGTCAGGTGAATTGGCCATGCTCAATTGCCGATAGTGTTAGGTGCATTAGTGAGGGGAAAATATAGGGGAAAGGGTCTGGGTGGGTTACTCTTTGGAGGGTCAGTGTGGACTTGTTGGGCCTAAGGGTTTGTTTATATACTGTAGGGCATCTTGTCCAATCTTATCTGGTCCATCTCAGACTTCTCCCCTGCTTTATTCAACATGTCTGTTTCCGTTGCTTTAGGTAGGTTGGCAACCCATATCAAACACAAACTCAGGATCTTGGCAAATTTCTGCAACGCATCTTGTAGCTGGAACACACTGCTGCTACTGAATGTTGATAATGGAGGGAGTGGCTACCTGTGGATGTGGAGCAATCAAGTGGGCCCCTTTCTCCTGGATGGTGTCCAGCTTCTTGAGAGTTGTTGGAGCTGCACCCATCCAGGCAAGTGGGGAGTATTCCATCACACTCCAGATTAGTTCCTTGTAGATGTTGGACAGGCTTTGGGGAGTCAGGAAATGAATTACTCACTGCAGTATTCCAAGCATCTGCCCTGCTCTTGTAGCCACTGTGTTTATGTGGTGAGCCCACAATGTTGATTCAGCTACTGGAACATCATTGAATGTCAAGCAGCAGGAGTTCTGATCACTGTTTCCAAAATGCTCCCGCACTGAAAGGTCTGTCACCTGACCAGGCTCATTTGCCAATACAAGGTCCAGTACGGACCCTCGTCTCGTTGGACTGTCCACACACTGTTTCAAGAAACCCCCTTGGATGCACTAAACAAGTTCTGCCCCATCTGAGCTTCTTGCTCTTAGGATGTCCCAGTCAATATTGGGGAAGTTAAAGTCATTCACTCTGATAACTCTGTTTTTATTGCACCTTTCCATAATCTGCCTACGTATTTGTTCCTCAATGTCTCAGTGGCAGTTCAAGGACTTACACGGTAACCCCGTCAGAGTGATATCTGAGCATTACCCACACTGCCTCAGTGGATGAGCCTCCACTGTGTCCTCTCTGAGTGCAGAGTAACAACATTCTCCCTGATCAGTAATGTCATTCCTCCGTGTCTTCTACCTCCCTCTCTAACTCATCTAAAACAACAAAACCCTAGAATGCTGAGCAGACAGTCCTGCCCCTCCCTCATCCAACTCCAGTAGCCCCTATATGATAGTGCCATATACTGATCCAGGCTCGAAGCTCATCTGCCTTCCCTGTAATGCCCCTTGTGTTGAAACACACTTCAGCCCATCAGGACCATCGAGTTCATTTACCTGTCTCTGCCTGCCCTTCCTTTCTGATTTCCTGGTCCTAGCATCTCCCTTCTCCCCGATCCTTCCATTTCCTGACCTGCTGTTCTGGTTCCTAGCCCCCTGCCACTCTAGTTGAAACCCTCCTGAGTAGCACTAGTGAACCTCCCTGTGAGGATATTGGGTCCCCTCCAGTTTAGGTACAAACTATCCTTCTTGTACAGGTCAACCCTGCCACAGAAGAGGTCCCAACGATCAAAGAACCTGAAACCCTGCCCCCTGTACCAGCTCCTTAGCCACACATTCCTCTGTCCTATCTTGTATTCCTAGCCTCAATAACATGTAGCACTGGGAATAACTCAAGGATTACTGCCCTCAAGGTCCTGCTTTTCAGTATCTTTCCTAACTCCCTGTACTCCCTCCTCAGGACACAATCCCTTTTCATACATGTGTGCAAAAAGACTCTGCCTGCTGACCTTCCCCTTTAAGGGTGTCATACAGCCGCTCAGAGACCCTGTCACCAGGGAGGGAACACACCATCCTGGAGTCTCCAACACAGCCAGAGAAATGCATGTCTGTGCCCCGAACTAGCAAGTCTCCTCCAACTATCACTCACTCGGACTCTGCCCATCCCTGGTTTACAGCAGAGCCAGTTGTAGTGCCCCAGGCCTAGATACTGCTGCTATCCACCCCCCGAAAGGCTATCCCTCCCAAAAGTATCCAAAACAGTAAACCTGTTAGAGAGGGGAATAGCCACAGGAGACTGGTGCCCCACCTGCCTTCCTCTCCTGGACGGTGAGGTATGACTCCAACCAGGAGAAAAGGAGGACAGCAGATGCTGGAGATCAGATTTGAGAGTGTGGTGCTGGAAAAGCACAGTAGGTCAGGCAGCATCCGAGAAGCAGGACAATCGATGTTTCGGACATTAGCTTGACGTGGGGCATGTGCCTGAAACGTTGAATGTCCTGCTCCTCGGACGCTGCCTGACTGACTGTGCTTATCCAGTACCACACTCTCGACCATGACTCCAACCAGCGGAGAATGTGCCACATGATACCCATTGGTTCCCATTTAGCCAATGTTCCTTTGATGCCATGCTCGTTCAGTTGCAGCCTTGATGTTATGAGCTGTTCCTCTCTCCCCATCTCTGGAATTCTTGGTCCATGTTTTAACCAAGGTTCGGATGAGTTCCAGACCTAATGGCCCTAAAGTAACCTAAACTGGGCGTCACTGAGCAGCTTATTGATGAGCAGGTGCTGCTTGATAGAAGCTTCCATCACTTTGATGATGCAGAGGAGACTGATGGGGCACTATTTGACTGGGTTGGATTTATCCTGCCTTTTGTATACATTGGCAATTTTCAATCACAGTGTCATAGCTCCACTGGAACAGACTGACTGGGGGAGGAGCATGTTCTGGAACACAAGTCTTCAGTCGGATTGAAGCTACGAGATTAATTTCGGATAACTGGTCTGCATGGGTGAGTGGGACCGGAGTGTCCATTTCCATGCTGTATGTCTGTGTGACTCTCTGACTCTGAACATTGTCAGGGCCCACAGCCTTCACACTATCCAGTGCCTCCCACAGTTCCTTGATATGACGTGGAGTGTATCAAATTGGCTGAAGACTGGTCCTTGTGATGTTAGTGACCACTGGAGGAGGCTGAGATGTATTACCCGCTGCCAATCTGGCAGAAGGTTGCTGCAAATGCTTCAGTCTTATCTTTTTCCCTGATGTGTTGGGCTTTTCCATCATTGACGATAAGGATACTTGTGCAGCCTCTTCCTCCAATGAGTTTTTAAAAACTTGTCGCCCACATTTCACAACTGGACACAGCAGGACTGCTTAGTGACACTTCGACCTGGCCCATTTGTTGTGGCATCCCTTAACTCTGTCCATCACTTGCTGCTTGTGCTATTTGTGAAGCAAGTAGTCCTGTTTGGTAGCTTGACAGGGTGACCCCTCAAGCCTGGTGCTGTTCCTGGCATGCTCTCCTATATTCTCAATTGAGTCAGGGAAATCTCCTGGCTTAATGGGAATGGTCAACTGGGAATCTGCTGGATCCTGAGGTTGTAGATAGCACTACAGTGCTGTTCTGCTTCGGTACCTCATGGATGTCTCATCTTGAGTTGTTAGTCTTTTCAAAGTCTGACACATTTAGCACCATTCTTCATACACAACTTGCCTTTTATTGGTTTACAATCGGTCATTGGGATTCCATGGCTCTGCACAGCAGGATCTCTTTGTTATATCATCTTTCCTGCTGAGTTCTCCCTATCCCAGTGACTCACCCTCTCCACTGGCACTGCTCTTTCTCAGGGTCAATGGCCTTATTCAACACTTCAGTCTCTGTGCTGATGCTCCTCTTGGTAAGACTGTACATTTACTGTGCAAGCTAACTCTTCCTCCCACTGTTTACTCCACCTCTCTATTAATCTTCCTCTTCCTTTCTCATTCCTCACTAACACGTTATTCTTGGTTTCCTGGTTCTCTAGCTGCACTGACACTCTCTGCTCATGTTGCTCTTGTCCCTCAGAATGCACTCAGTCACTCGGCTGATGTTTCATCCTTGTCTTCCAGTCTACCCTCAATCTCTCTGTTGAAATTCCACACTGCCTCGCAAACTAATTTCTCTGCTCCTTATCTTCTTGGTGTCTCACTCCACACTCACTCTTCACACTGAGGTTCCTCCTGTTCTTTCACTCCACTACCTGTCTTGCTGCTCTTGTCCCTCTTGCTTTCCCACTGCTCACATTCTGGACGATAATGTTACTGAATGTCATTCACTGGTCACTCAATCTCTATGCTAAGGTTCCTCTTAATCTGTTCCTTTGCAGTCACTGTCTTTGCTCATGATGCCCTTGACCTATCATCCTCCAGTCACTCTCACTGTGATTCTTCCGTTTCTCTCAGTGTACATTCCATGTCCCTTCTGATTTTCCTCTCCATCACTCAGCCATCATTCACACCGTGATCATTTTCCCATTTGTCACTCACTACTGACTCCCTCTCTCGGTGAATGTAATCTTTGGTCACTAACTGTTCCTTACTCTCTCTGCTGATGTTCTTCTTTGTCTCTGAGTCAACACTGTCTGGCCCTGCTCATGGTCCTTCTTGGTCTCTCCCTTTACACGTATGGTCGCTATTGTTTCTTCTTCAACACTCAAACCCTCTGTTGATATTCCTCTTGGTTTCTTACTCTAAACTAACACTGCTGATTTTCTGCTTGTTCTCAGTCTGACCCCATTTTCTATGTGGAAGTGTTTTTTTATCTCTCATGATCCGCCCGTTCTCATTAATGATTTATGAGTCTCCCATTTTGCACTCACTCTTCCTGCTGATATTTCTGTCAATCTTTTGCTCTGCAAACTTGTTCTGCTGATTTATCTCCTGATTCTCATTTTGTACTTCTGATCTCGAATGATGATCCTCCAAATTTCTCACTGACTCCTCACACTGTTTCTGTTTCTTTCCCTTTCTGTCTCTCCGTCTCTGCTGATGTTCCTGTGAAGCTCCCATTTCACTGTCGATCCCATGTGCTGATGTGACTTGTTGTCTCTCGTTCGACACATAATCCCTTTGCTGACGTTCTTGTTGGCCTCTGACTGTGCACTCCCTTTCTCTACTGACATTCATTTGCATTCACTTTCCACACTGACATTTCACTTGACTCACATCACACTTATTCTTTCTGGTGATGTTACTCTTGGTCACTCACTCTCTATGCTGTCTCTCCAATGATGTTCGTCTTGATGTCTCACTCTGTGTTCACTCACTCTCTCTCTCTGATGATAATCCTGTTCATCTCTCACTTGACATTCAGTGCCTTTGGATAAAGTCCCTAAAATATATGTTTGTGTCTGTCCCTTTCACTGCTGGGTTTGGAGCTGTTCAGAATCACACGATTCTCTCCCTCTGCGCTGAAATAAGGTGTGGAATATGCACCTGCTCAGTATCTTTCATGTACAACTAACCCACATGTTCCTCTCTAATTCTTGCCCTTATTCTGGTGTCCCCATGGATCTCCTTTCCCATCTCGATGTGCTGCCTCTCTCGATGCTCAGCACACATTCCAGATTTCCCTTTCAATAAATGCCAGCTTTGTTCCTGCACCCCTGCTGCTCTGTCTGAGCCCATCTGTCTTGCTTTGCTGACTGACACTGCATCATTTGGATGACTCTGCTGATCTCAGGAAAGCAACAACTGAATGGAGACTGACACCTGTGCAAGTTCATGCATTGCATTTCATAATTCTTATTTATTTTATTTAAATCCGGTGTCAAAAGAATGACAAGCCTTGTCCCTATATTAACAATGTGATACACTGTAACTGATACAATCATTTTTATACAACAGCACATTTGCAAATCTCTGTCCAGGTCCCAATAACACGGTGGCTTTGCTCACATTCTAATGTCTCTGTTTGTTTCCCTTGTACAGTTAACATGATAGCTGTTGTGATCCTAACCCGGAGAAGATGTGGCCTCTCCAAATGTGTTTCTCGATACTTGGTGACCATGGCAGTGGCAGACCTTCTGGTTATTATCCTGGACGTGATACTGCAGCATATTCCACGGACTTTTCATGAAGAATTATGACCTGCGGTACTCCATTCGTGTGTGTAATATTCATGCAGTCCTGAGTTATGCAGCCACTGATTGTTCTGTCTGGTTCACTGTGGCTTTTACTTTTGATCGATTTGTGGCAATTTGCTGTCAGAAGTTGAAAAGTAGATATTGCACTGAGAAAACTGCAGCTATGGTGCTGGGAACAGTGACTGCCCTCAGTTGTATAAAGAACATTCACTGGTATTTTATGTTATCAGGTGAATATACTTTCTTGAGCCTCAGTTCATTTTGTCATTTCAGGGACAACAATCAGAGATCGCGTTTCTGGATATTGATTCAGTTCCTTCATCATCTTGTGACCCCTGGGGTCCCATTCATTCTGATTCTGCTGCTAAATATTTTCACTGTCAGACACATTATCAGGAGCAGCAGAGCACGGAGACGACTCCGGGTTCAGGGCAATGGGGAATGTCCCAAAGATCCAGAGTTGGCCAGTCGAAGGAAATCTATTATTTTAATGTTTGCAATGTCTGCAAATTTCATTCTTTTGTGGTCAATATATATGGTGTATTCCATATGGTATAGAATGCTGTATTTTGGAAATGTGATGATTTTTCTGGACAATTTTGTTGACATATTGGGTTCAATGTTGCAGCTCCTGAGCTGCTGCACAAACACTTTTATTTATGCTGTGACCCAGACCAAGTTCAGGGAGCAGTTGAAAAAAATGTTCATTTGTCCATTTGCTTCAATTCTTCAGATCAGTAAATAATAATATCTTCAGCCATAAGGGAATCTGGTAACATTGTATTTAATTTCACATCTCCAGCCCGTCAATGGTCCTGTAGCTGTGTCCTAAACCATGTCGTGTGTTCTGCTGCCTCATTATAATTCACTGTGGGAAAGGAGTGGAACCTGCACAGGCAGCCTTGTTAGTATGGTCAATAACATTCAATGCAGAGAGATGGAAAATGGTTCCTTCCTTTCCAAAAAAACAGATGCCAGTTGGAAAATTTGTTGAGTGATCCATACGTACTCAGGCTTGTGCTCACAGAACAAAATGCCATAACTACTCCTCAAGTAAATACAGAAACTTATTCACAACCTTTTATTCTTTCTGAACAGCTACCACCAAGTTTCTTTCTGTTCAGAACCTATCTTTACTCTGGTGATTCTAGAAAATCAAGTATTTTCATATTCCTTATTTCATTTTTTTTTACAGCAGAATCTTTTAAAACTTGCTCAGTGACATCGAGCTCTCGGAATTCGAGTTAGAAGCAACTGGGACAGAGATTGCTGACTTGCTCTGTCAGTGTTTCTACAGCAGCAGTGCTCACCAGGTCCTTTCAGCACACCTCAGCCTGACTTTCTCCAGCTTTTCCTTCTGTTTCTCACTTTGTGTTTCCTATTCCCTAAAGCCCCACTTGGCTCTCTTGTGTTTGCATAAACTTTAGACCTTTCATTCAATCCATGAAAAGTTATTAATCAGCAGTAACTCTTTCAGGAATAAACTGGTTCCTGAGGTGAAAGGGATAAGGATCAATTGGCATCGAAGAATTAAAGCAATATGTTCCTTAACCATCCTGGGAAGGAGATATTTAAACAACATGAATGTGAGAAACAAAACTCTCATATTAATAAATTTAACGAATTTTATTGATACGTACTTGCAAGAACGGGTGCCGAATGAGTAAGGACCCCAATCTGAGGGTTACATTCTGATTTGTGCAGTTCAGCTGCATCTCTCGGTCCTCCCCTTTTACCCCATTGGTTACTTTTGCTGTAGTGCGTAGCCTATCACAAGCTCTAGCTTCACTCCACCTTTGTCTAGCTCCTCTCCGCCTCTGTTTACTTCTCCCATTACACTAAGCCTGTCGCCTCTTACTCTTATTTATCTCATTCCTTATATGTGACTATCCTGGCATAGTTTGCTGTCTTCGTGCGATCATCCTGCCAAACTAAATTCCATCCATTGGCCACACCCCTCCTGCGACTGACACACTATTCTCCTGTTACTGGTACACCCTGCTACACGGTTGCTCTGCCTATTAGTCATAGATAATTCAACCTGTTTTAGCTCCTCACTGTTTAGCCTTGGCATGCGCACCCTAATTTTATAATGTAAGCTTTTGCAGAAGCAACACCTGTTCCCTTATTCTGCACAATTTTAACCCTAAACCTTACAATGAACAAGGTGTTTCTTGGGAAGAGGAGTATGACATTCAGCCCCTGGAACCTGTTCGGTCATTCGATGAGCTCATGACTGATCTGCTGCCTCAATCCATCTATCTGCCTTTGGCCATGTCCCTTTATGCTTTTGAACAGCAATAATCAGTTTCAGATTTAAAATTACCAACGATTTACCACCAACTGCCATATGTGGAAGTGAACACCTCCCACACTGTGGATGTTGAAATGTTTCCAAACATTGCACCTGAACTGTCTGGCCCGAATTTTTCAATGATGTATTTTTGTATTACGTCCGAGAGGCCCCTAATGGTTTCAATGTGAACATGAGGTTTATGAACAGGAATAGATTATTTTCCTTCTCAAACGTGTAGATCAAACAACATTGAATGGACATCCACCCTGACCAGGGACACTGTGCCCATGAAAGGACAGGCTTAGACAACATAACACCGAATTCAGGATTAACACGGTCGTGCCCGTGAATGTGGGGTGGGAGCCCCCGGTGGTGGTTTTTGTCTTTGTTGGCACTCTGGGCACTGCCCACCAATGCAGCTGTGTCGGTATCCAGCCCTGGACACAAGACATAGCATCTTCCCAGGATATCTTGGAAACCATTGGATGACCCTGGTTGATATCAGCCTGTATCTGGTGGTGACCTTTGCCTGGGACAGTCAATCTTGCTCCCCAGTATGTCACCCCCTGCAGTGATCTGGTCTGGTGGGAGCACAAAGGTTTCAGCACGGGTTGTTGGACCTTCCATTTTCCCCATTCCCACCAGCTGTTTTGGCCTTGCTAGGACAGAGTCTTTCTGTGTCCACAGTCCCTGAGTAACCCACCGTTATTCCTCATGGAAAGACGTCCAACACATATTCTGGAGATGGCTGAGGTTGTAGTCTCAGGGAGGGAGGGAGGCTGGAAGGAAGGAACATGTGCAAAAGTAGAAGGACGAGGTCAAAGAGAAAAAAAAGACAAAAGGAGAG
This sequence comes from Hemiscyllium ocellatum, assembly GCF_020745735.1. Lineage (NCBI taxonomy): Eukaryota > Metazoa > Chordata > Chondrichthyes > Orectolobiformes > Hemiscylliidae > Hemiscyllium > Hemiscyllium ocellatum. The sequence goes on from NC_083438.1 coordinate 10,929,622, forward strand.
GTTGCCAGTAAGAGAGAAATCCTGACAGCACGCTGTTAACATGGTCTTTAGAGTCTGATCCCACCTTTCCAAGGCTCCCTGGGATTCAAGATGGTACACATTTGATTTTAAGTGTTGCATGCTTAACCTCTCCATGACTTCCTGAAACAGCCAAGCAGTAAAATTAAACCCTGGGTCAGATTTTTTTCTCTCTGGGGACCCCATACCTGATCAAGAAAGCTACCAATCCCTCCACCACCCTTTCTGCCTGAACATTCCAGAATGGAATTGCCTCTGGAACTCCAGTAGACACATCCATTATGGTTAGAGAGTACTGCCTCACACCTTTAGATTTGGTTTGAGGGAGGGGGCCTACACAATCAATCATAACCTGTGTGAAAGGTCTTCGAATGTAGGAATTCCCAACAAAGGTGCTGGTTTTATTCCTGTCTGTCCCTTCCCTCCCATGTGTGACATGTACAGCAAAATGTAAACACATGCTTATACTGACCAGGCCAAAAGAAGTGCTTTTGTATCTGAGCCTGAGTCCTCCTCACCCCTCAGTGACTTCCGACTTGTAACTAATGTGCTTCCCGTAATATTTCCTGTCTGGATGCTCCCAGCAACACAATCTGATGCACTTCTGCCCATTTCTCCTCTGCACTCACATGCTGTCGACTCCATTTTGGTCTCAGGGTTCTGCCCTTTTGATAATAACTGCTGGGAATACAGACTGGGTCCTTTTCTGGCTATGCTTCAACATTCATATCTTTTATTGTCTCATCTTTCTGTTTGACTTTCAGGCCTAAACACCTCTGCCTGACCCTCCACCTGTTCAGATTTTTCCTGTACCATGACATCAAACAGAGTGTCAGCGAAGTGAACCTCAACTCCTTCATCTCTCCCTTTCGTGTTTTCTTCTGGCTGTAACTTATGACATTGACATCTGTTACTTACACAGTCTGGAAAATCTCCACGTCATTTTCCTTTAACTCCTCAGTTCCCTGGAGTTTCCTTTGGCTTCTCCACCACAAGGGGCGCTATTTCCCCAGTGCTGATTTGACTCTCCAACCTGATCTTAGACAGAGGAACGCTACATTTCTGTCCATCTATTCCACAAATGATCACTCTCGGGTAACCTGTCTGAAAGAGTGCAAATACTGTCATCTCTTACTGTTAGAGACTGATTACCTCCAGAATCTTTCCCTTCTCCCCCCGTTCTTCCTGAGTAACCTTTACCCACAGAGGTGAAGTCTTTATAGAGATCGGGCACTAACTCAATACCCAGCTCCTGCCTGGACTCTGCACTCTCCTGCAGCCCCTCGGCCTTTCCTGGGGTTTCCTTTATTACTTTCATTAATCCCACTGATTTAGCCTCTTTTACCACATCTTTTCCCACAACCCCCAGCCCTGGGACCTTAGGTGTCCCACCTTCTGACAGTGAAAACACCTTTTCCCAGGGCCCTTCTGAAACTATCAACACTGTAACTGCAGGTGTCCCACTCTATTCAAATCAAACCCCTGAAGCCTTTCAACTCCTTTCCACCCCCTTTGGCTTCTTTTTTCTCCTGAGGGAAACTATTCCCAGTGTGATTTACTTGACTTTTTTTTAGTGAAAGATCTCTATTCGTTCAATTTTTATCCATCATGGGAATAAATTCCTTTTGGAAGCCTAATTTTGCCAAATGCACCAATACATATTCATCTGCCATCTCTGCTGCCCTTCACATTTCGTGAACTTTCTGTTCATCCACATGAATTCTGATCATCTCTCCAAGTGAGTTTACAAAGCCCTCCAGCAGAATAATCTCTCAGAGCCTGATATATCCTCTCTGCTTTTCGGGCACACACCCATCCATTATAATTACTGTGTTTAATTCTTTTGAACTAAGTGTAAGTCTGACCCGGATCCTTCGTTGTGTTTCTGAACCGCCGTCGAAATGCTTCTGGTCCCAATTGCATGCTTAACCTCAGAATAGTCTGTGTGACATCTGTATCATCTCTTGCCCACCCCCCCCCCCATCTGACAGCGCTGCACACACTTCACTCGCTCTGCCCCCCCAGCTCAGTCTGAACTAGCATTACCCACAAGCTCTCTGGCCACACCATCTTCCCAGACAATTTTTCAAATGAAATAAACAAGGCTTCATCATCTTTCTCATCAAAATATGACAATTTTAAAAGTATTTGCATACATCACTACCTGCTCTCTTCATTTCCATCCTGTCAATTTGATCGTCCTCACTAATTTGCAACTTCTGAAGTTCAAATTCTCTCTCCCTCTCTTCTGTCACTCTCCTTGCTCAGCTGAGAACATTCTCTAGTAAAAACAAGGACTGCAGATGCTGGAAACCAGAGTCTAGATGAGAGTGGTGCTGGAAAAGCATAGCAGGTCAGGCAGCATCCAAGGAGCAGGCAAAAGACCTTCATCAGGAATAGAGGTGAGGTCCCTGCCGAATGGAGAGATAAATGAGATGGGGTGGGGGTGGGGGAAGGTAGAATAGAGTACAATAGATGAATGGGGGTGGGGATGGAGGTGATAGGTCAGAGAGGAGGGTGGGGGATGGTAACAAAGAGTACAGTGGGTGAATGGGGGTTGGGGATGGAGGTGGTAGGTCAGAGAGGAGAGTGGAGTGAATGGGTGGAAAGGAAGATGAGGCGTTCTTCCACATTGATGCCATGGGGTTGAATCCACCGCTGCACACTCACCACCCGACGTTTCGAGCATAGCCTTGTGGCCCAACATTTCAACTCCCCCTCCCACTCTGCTGAGGACATGGACATGGTGGTTCTGGGCCTCCTCCACCACTGCTCCCTCACCACCAGAAGCCTGGAGGAAGAACATCTCATTTTCCGTCTCGTAACACTTCAACCCCATGGCATCAATGTGGACTTCAACAGTTTCCTCATTTCCACTTCCCCACCTCATTCGAGTCCCAACCTTCCAGCTCCGCACTGCCCTCATGGCCTGTCCTACCTGCCTACCTTCCTTCCCGCCTATCTTCCTTCCCACCTGTCCACTCCACCCTCCTCCCTGACCTATCTCCTCCATCCCCACCCCCACTCACCTATTGGACTCTATGCTACTTTCTCCCCACCCCCACACCCCGCTCATTTATTTCTCCACTCTGCAAGCACTCTGCCTCGATTCCTGATGATGGGCTTTTGTCCGAAACGTCGATTTTCCTGCTGCTCGGATGCTGCCTGAACTGCTGTGCTTTTCCAGCACCGCTCTAATCTAGACTCAGCACAATCTCTCGATTTCTTTATCTTTTATCTCCAGTTCCCTCATGTGCAACGTATGGCAGCACGGTGGCACAGTGGTTAGCACTGTTGCCTCACAGCACCAGAGACCCGGGTTCAATTCCCGACTCAGGCGACTGACTGTGTGGAGTTTGCATGTTCTCCCCGTGTCTGCGTGGGTTTCCTCCGGGTGCTCCGGTTTCCTCCCACAGTCCAAAGATGTGCTCAGGTGAATTGGCCATGCTAAATTGCCCGTAGTGTTAGGTTATGTAGGGGTATGGGTGAGTTGCGCTTCGGCGGGTCAGTGTGGACTTGTTCCGAAGGGCCTGTTTCCACACTGTAAGTAATCTAATCTAAGTTTCTCTAACTCTCCTGCACCTGTCTGTGTCTCTGATACACCGAAGGGCTTGAACAATCTCTGGATTTTCACCTTTCCTTTGGTCCCTGGTTGAACCCTATTGGCTCATTCTAAAAGTATATCCTTCCACTGTATTTCTAAACTTCCTTGGAGAGTTTGGGAAGCATCTTCAAATCCCAGAACCTCTTTAACAATCTAAAGAGGGATTTACTGAATTTAATTTTACTTTACCCAAACACAGGTAACCTAAATTAAACAATTTTCCTCATCTAAGTTATGTTTAATATTCTAGGACAGTATTCGGTAAATGTTTAAATCAGCTGGGACATTTCACACCCCAAGTCTGTTCAAATCTCAGCCTGGATCTGTCTAAGGTCACTCACACCTTTCCAAATCTCAGGGTGTTAGTTGAACCAACTCCCTGAAAACCTCACCAGCAGTGGGACAGAGCCAGGATACCAGGAATCAATTCCCCACTGCTGGAAGGATACCCGACACCCTATCAGAGGATTTCACCCCAGCAGGCTGCCATAAGTGAGTGTTGCTGTGATTATGCTCTCTGTGGGGTTAGGCAATTGGTTCCTGTATTCTTATCACTAGGGTCGGAGAGAGTGGATGGGAATAATAGATAATGGTAATAGATCATGGATCCACTGTCTAAATCACACATACCCCACACCCTGAACACATTTTGACAGCAGGCAGTGGTTAATTACAGGATAAAGGATTTAAATAAAGCTCACTTGGGGAACTGCAGAGAGGTTTCTGAAATCTGGTTGACGGATTTCATTTGTAAAGTGCCATTCCCTCGAATGTGAATGTAGATTATCGGGTTAAAGGCAAGATTCTGGGCAGGATGGAGGAACAGAGGGATCATGGGATCCAAATCCACCCAAGTTGGCAGGTTTGTTGTGAAGGCGCATGGTGTGTTGCTTTTCATGAGCAGAGGGATTGAGGTGCAGGGAGATGTCAGAGGTAGGTTCTTTACACAGAGAGTGGTGGGTGTGTAGAATGCACTGCCAGCCAGTGGTAGTAGAGTCAGATACATTTGGGATATTTAAGAAAATCTTAGATACTCACATGGATGATTGTGAATGAAGGGGATGGAGGTTAGTTTGACCTGAGAGGAGGATTACATGTCAGCACAACATCAAGGAGTGAAGGACCGTTTCTGTGCTCCACTGTTCTGTGTTGTATGTTCCAACACTGAACTCTCAGTGATCACCAATGGGATTGGCTGCAGCTCACTTAGGGACTGTAGAGTATTGTAGTAGTTTCCAAAATTCATTCAGTTTTGTACATGAAAAAGCTTTGGGGTATGTATCACCCACGTGAGATGATAAGACAGCAGGACAGATCAGTCAGAGACACCTTTCCCCATTTGTCCCAGTAAGTATGGTGACAGAAAAATGGAAAGAGAGCAAACTGGAACTGGATATCTTCATCTTTCTCTCCTGGTGAAGGGTTCCACCCGAAACGTTGCCTTCCCCACCTCCTGATGCTGCCTGACTTGCTGTGTTCTTGCAGCCTCCTGCCTGTCTGTTGTGGATTCCAGCATCGGCAGGTTTTATTTGTCTCTTCATTGTTTTGTTAAACAATTCCCAACCTCAGAGGGGAGTCACCCCACGTTAAAACTGTAATTCAATCCCCAATCTCTGGGAGGAGTCACCCCACATTAAAGCTGTAATTCAGTTTCCAGCCTCTAGGGGAATCACCCAACATTAAATCTGTAATTCAATCTCACAACCTCAATGGGGGAGCCACCCAATAGTAGAGCTGTAATTCAGTCCCCAACCTCAGGGGGGAGTCACCCTACATTAAGGCTGTAATTCAATCCCCAACCTCGGGGAGAGCCACCCTACATTAAAGCTGTAATTCCATCCTTCGTAGAACACAACATTGTCGGCAGATTTTTTTCTTTCAGTTGCCAGTAAAAATATCTGATGCTACTTCAACATTGAATTATTCACTAAACTTTGAGAAACTGGCCTGTCCCTCATTGAGTGAGAAGCCCATACTCCATCACAGAATGTATAGGCTGTTTCTAAATACTTTTCCATCGTTTTAGTCATGACTTATTTCTGTAGGATTTCAGATAAAAGGGAAAATAAAATATTTTTCTTTATTTACATTCGGGGACTAGCTGTTTTCCATAGGCTGTACGGTGGCTCAGTGCTGTCTCATAGTGTCATGACCTGGGTTCAATTCCAGCCTCGGGTGACAGTCTGTGTGGAGTTTGCACATCCTCCCTGTGTTTGTGTAGGTTTCCTGGTGCTCCAGTTTCATCCCACAGTCCAAAGATGTGTAGGTTAGATGAAATAGTTTCGGTGGATTACTCTTCTGAGGGTCAGTGTGAACTTTTTGGGTCATGGGCCTGTTTCCACACTGTGAGGATTCTGGGATACTGGAGTCCTATCAGAGGATATTCCATGACACTAACTGGGAAGGATATACCAAACAACAGGAACTACAGTGAAACATGTGACATTGTTAACAGTACGTCTACCAATCCTGGTTCAGGCTAGTCTCAAATGCTGTCTGTGCTTCAGACACTTCAATCAGTCTGTGTATTAAAACAAAAACTTTACCCGAAGGTATTGTCAGTGATGCAGACAGAGGGAAACTGAATTTGATTTCTATTTCAACTCGATTTTATTCACAAAGTTAACACTACGATGTGAATAATTCCCAATTTGCCACAATATTTACTCTCTACATAGCTCTATCCATCTGAGAAAGGATATTGGCTGCAATGATCCACATGTTTGAGCTGGGCCGTTGGAATCTCCTTCCTCTCTGACCGAGGGCTGGTTCTCTTCCACGAAGGTGGGTCTACCTGTCAGGTCAGATCTTCTCCTGGGCCTTATTGTGTTGCTTCATGGTCTTCTCCCAGGAGTCTTGATGTCAGCCTTCACTGAGGGTGTGCCTTCCTGGTGGGTATTTTTATTCCCCTCATCCTGGACCTTCCACAATGTTCCGTGGTCCTTGGCCAATGAGGCCATGAAAGAGGTTCCAAGTTTCCAATAGAATCTTGCCAACACCCTTCCCTGTTGCCGTGCCGGGGCTGATGTAAATTGCACATCCTCGGGCACAAAGAGGATGTCAAGTTGCCAGAAAGTCTGGTCTAATATTTTCCAACACACAATCTTCAGTCCAGTTATAACTGGTTCCACTTCAATTTATGTGAGCTTTTTGACCTTCGGTTCCACTGTTCTCTGTCACTAATACCTGCCGGCTGGTGCTAAGTTTGGCTAATTTTCTGTTGAGCTTGATTTCTCTCGTTGTAGGTCAATCGTATATGTTCAATATTGGACCCGGTCATAACTTTACCATTCAACAGTTTGACTTCAATAGATGGGATCAACACAGATCTCCAGAAAGTTGAAATAATTCACATGCTGCCCTCTCTTCTTTGCTCATTTCTCCACTCAGGCTGTAATCAGCGTAACTTTATTCCAGCTTTAACTAAGTTGGTAGGATCACTGAAAGAATGTTTAAAAGGTTACAGTTTTCAGCCAGAATGGATGGAATGCTACACTGAAGCGGGAACAACGTACAAAGTAGGAGTCACCTGGATTATGTCCATCATGTTGAAATTATTCTGCCTGCAAAACAGAGACAAGTCTAAACTCTGTCGTTTCTCAGGGACAAGCCGGAACTGTGTAGCCAATTGTGCAGTCGGTGTACATCCAACAAGGAGAAGTGAGCACCTGTCTGTCCATGAAGGGCACCTGCTTTTGGGGGATCCATCATTTTGCACACACTGCAGGTTTGCAGCAAGTAATCCTGTCCTCACCACACATGCTACTGACTCGATTAAACACTCACTGCTTTCACCCCAGTGGCTCAGCAAATGCAGTTCAAAACGATTGTGCCCAGACATTGATGTCACACTGAAAGCAACATTTTATTGGTATTTTCGAGGATCCTGAAAACCATCCTGTACCTTCTGTTGACTTTAATTCATACCTTGTAGTGGAAAAAATATTTCAGGATGCAACAGATGAGTGTTTGAGTGTATTTTTCCCCCACTTGCAGGGAGTGTGGTATAACTGCTATGCTGTATTATAAACAGGAAGAGTTATTAAAAGACACTACAGCAGACAACCTTTCCAGTATTCTCAAATAGTCACGCTGTTAGGTGCTGTCAGGGAGACATCCACTGAGTCAGTAAATATCTGGCCTGCTGCTGCCTGTGCTGCAAATGCAGTTTCAGCCTTGCTCCTGAAGCATGGATCATCAGAGTTTACTCCTGAAGGTGAAACCTTAAACCATGGCCGAAGACAAAACATGCTCCAGACAGCAGTGAACATTAGGACCAGACACAATCAGATGGGAAATGTACAGGCCTGCAAAAGAGGGCAATCACAGAGTGAGTGTAAAGCAGGACCTGATGAGGGGAGTTGCTGTCCGAGTGGTAATATCACTGGGCTGTTAATCCAGAAACCCAGCCAATGGACTGGAATTTGAGTTCAATAAAAATCTGCAATTAAAAATCTAATGATGATCATTAAACATCGTCAATTGTCGGAAAACCCCGTCTGGTTCACTCATGTCTTTTAAGGAATGAAATTGCCATCCTTACCTGATCTGTCCTACATGTGACTCCAGACACACAGTGGGTGACCCTTAACTGCCCTCTGGCCAGTTTGGGATGGGCAATAAATGCTGCCTGGGCGGCGATGCCCTCATCCTGGGAATGAATATGAGGCAGTTAATGGGGCGGGTACATCAGGATCATGGGAAAAGGGTGGGCTGACTTCCAGTGCTCTTCTCTATCAACACGAAATATCGGCGATCCCATCAACCGAAAATGCTCTAAAAGCAACATCCACAATCCGTCATTCCCACTGAATGACAAAAACAATATAATCCTCTTCCGCAGTGAGATGTTTGGGTCTCACACATGACGATTTCTAAGTCTCATGATTCAAATATCCAATTGATGCATTAATTAACTGAAGATGGAAACAGAGTAGCAGGGTTGCATGGGGGGTGCTTGAGCTCAGAGCCCATCCAATCCCCCTGCTTTCTTTCATTCTCTTCCTTCCTTCTTGATGTCCGATGATGTAACATCGAACTTGTGGCACCCAAGAACGCACTGCTAGTAGTTTGGGAGCAGCAGTAGCAACAATGGTGGCAAAGCTTCTCCAGCAATCAGAGGCTGGGTATCTTGAAGAGCATTAAGGTGGTTAGGTCCCTAGGTCCAAATGTTAACTACCACAGTTTTTTGAAAGAGTCAAGAGAGGGGATTGCTGGGGCCTGGACCAAGACCTTTGTATACTCACTCGCCATGGGAGAGGTCCCAGAGGACTGGGACTAGAAGGGAAATTAGGATTATCCAAGAAATTATAGACCAGTGAGTCTCACATTGGTGGTTGGAAGCTATTGGAAAGAATTCATATGGGCAGGAATTATGCCCTAATTAGGGACAGTCTGCATGGCTTTGTGCAGGGCAGGTCATGTCTTCCGTACTTAGTTAATTTATTAGAGAATGGACAAGGTGATCGATGAGGGTAGAGCAGTGAATGTTGTCTACATGGAAAGGCTTTCGACAAGGTCCCTCCTGGTGAGCACATGCAGAAAGTTAAGATTCATGGGATCCCCGGTAACTTGGCCTCGTGGATTCAGAATCAGTTTGCTCATTGAAGGCAGAGGGGAGTGGGGGAAAGGTGGTTTTCAGGATGGAGATCCGTGACGAGTGGTGTTCCACAGGGTTCCATACTGGGACCTCTGCTGTTCCTGATATATACAGGTCACTTGGATGAAAATTGGGTGGGTTGGTTAGAAAATTTACAAACAACAAAGATGTGTGGAGCTGTGGATAGTGTGTCAGGTTTTCACAGGATACAACATGATATAAATCAGTTGCAGATGTGAGTGGAGAAATGATTGAGAAATGGCACATGGAGTTTAAGTGTGAGGTACTGCACTTTCGGTGATCAAATGGTAAATTAAAGTATCCAGTTAATGGCAGGACCCTGAACTTCATTGATGGACAGAGGGATCTTGTGAGTCATGTCTAAAGTTCCCTCAAAGTGGCCACACACGCAGATAAGATGGTGCAGAAGGCATAAGGTGTGCTTGCCTGTATTGTTCGGAGAATTGAATACAAGAGTGAGGATGTCATGTTGCAGCTTTATCACACTGTGATTACACATAAAAGTGGATAAATCTCCAGGACCTGATTAGGCACATCCTCGGAATCTGTGCAGAGGCAAGGAAGTGATTGCTGGGCCTCTTCCTGAGATATATGTATCATCGATAGTCACAGGTAAGGTGCCAGAAGACTGGAGTTTGGCTAACGTGGTGTCACTATTTAAGAAAGGTGGTAATGACAAGCCAGGGAACTGTAGACTGGGAGGCTGACATCAGTGATGGTGAGCATTTTGTTGGAGAGCATCCTGAGGGACAGGATACACATGTATTTGGAAAGGAAAGGGCTGATTAAGTACAGTCAACATAGCTTTGTGCGTGGGAAATAATGTTTCTTAATTGAGTTTGTTGACGAAGTAACAAAGTGGATTGATGAGGGCAGAGCAGTAGACATGATCTACGTGGACTTCAGTGAGGTGTTCGACAAGGTTCCACATAGCAAGGTTCAGTCTCATGGAATAGAGGGAGGACTAGCCATTTGGATACAGAACTGGCTCAAAGGTAGAAGACAGAGGGTGATGGTGGAGGGTTGTTTTTCAGACTGGAGGCCTGTCCCCAGTGGAGTTCCACAAGGATCGGTTCTAGGTCCACTACTTTCCGTCATTTATATAAATGATTTGGATGTGAGCATTAGAGGTACAGTTAGTAAGTTTGCAAATGACACCAAAATTGGAGGTGTAACGGACAGTGAAGAAGGTTACCTCAGATTACAACAGGATCTTGACCAGATGGGCCAATCAGCTGAGGAGTGGCAGATAGAATCTAATTTAGATAAATGCGAGGTGCTGCATTTTGGAAAAGCAAATCTTAGCGGGAAGTATACACTTCATGGTAAGGTCCCAGGGAGTGTTGCTGAACAAAGAGACCTTGGAGTGCAGGTTCATAGCTCCTTGAAAGTAGACTCACAGGTCGGTAGGATGGTGAAGCATTTGTTCAGTATGCTTTCCGTGATTGGTCAGAGTATTGAGTACAGGAGTTGGGAGATCATGTTGTGGTGTACAGGACGTTGGTTCGGCCACTTTTGGAATGTTGAGTGCAATTCTGGTTTCCTTCCTATTGGAAGGATGTTGTGAAACCTGAAAGGGTTCAGAAAAGATTTACAAGGATGTTGCCAGGGTTGGAAGATTTGACCTCTCGGGAGAGGTTGAAAAGGCTGGGGCTGTTGTCCCTGGAGCGTCAGAGAATGATGCATGACATTATAGAGGCTTATAAAATCATGAGGAGCATGGATTGGGTAAATAGACAAGGTCTTTACTCTGGGGAGGGGGGCGGTTTCCAGAACTAGAGGGCATGAGTTTAGGGTGAGAGGGGAACGATATAAAAGAGACCTTAGGGGCAACTTTTTCTGCCCTGGAAAATATTATCTATCCTTATTAATTAATCACCATTCGATTTTACTGAAGAGTTCTGGCAAAATTTGTAAACAGGTTTCATAGTAGCATGAAAAGGCCATTCAGCCCCTCAAGCCTGTTCAGCCTCCTGATAGGATGGTCGTTGATCTGTGGTCTCTCCCCATTTGCCAATCTTGATTCCCTACCTCTTGATAGCTCTTGGCTTAATTAAATAAAAACTATCTCAGGTTTAAATGTAACAACTGAATTGGGACAGACCGCCGTTTGAGGAAGAGATTCCCAAACCCTGTCACCCTTCGCCTGACCGAGTTCTCTTCCTTTGCTCAGTCACCGGTGATCCTCCTGGTCTGGAGCGGCTCCGGCCTGATATAAAACGGTGCCATCCTCATGGTGGCGGTGATCAGCCATCCCTCTCCCTTCACCAGCTGCTCACCATCTCACAGTATCCTCCAGTTTTAAACACACACCCTCTGGCTGGGTGAGGGGATTTCTCATTATTACTCACACAGACAGGGAGTGGGAGGTGATGATGGAATTGTGTGTCAGCGCATCAATTCCAAAGCACAGCCTTCCACAGGAGCACTCCCCAAACTCGGAATATTGACTCTGCTTTCCCTCTCTCTCTCTCTCTGGACAGATGCTGTTAGGCCTGAACACAAGAAAGATCCTCACCGGGTGAGTCCTAGTTGAGGGTTTTTTCAGTTTCTGTTGGCAGATGGATGACACTTTGGGAAAGTCCGTGAGGTGATGCACTGTGATGAGAAGAATAAAGGAGTAGACGGGTTTCTAAATGGGAAAGGTTTCGGAAATCTGAAACGCAAGGCACTGGGAGTCCGAGTTCAGGATTCCCTCCAGGTTCACAGGCAGCTTCAGTTGGCAGTGAGGAAGGTAAATGTAATGTTAGCATTCATTTTGAGAGAGATAGAAGACAAGATCAGAGATCCCCTGCTCAAGATCTGTGAGGCTCTGGTGAGGCCAGATTTGGAATATTGACAGCAGTTTGGGTCTCAGTATCGAAGGAAGGGTGTGCTGTACTTGAGAGTGTCCAGAAGCGGGGTTTACAGGAAAGGTTCTGAGGATGAAGATATTGGTGGATGAGGAGAGGTTGGGGATTTTGAGTCTATACTCGATAGAGTTTAGAAGGATGAGGGACAATCTGATTGAAACTTCGAGAACACTGAGAGACCTGTTCAGAGTGAAGATTAAGAAGATGTTACTGAGAGACCTGTACAGAGCGAAGATGAGGAAGATGTTACTGAGAGACCTGTACAGTGTGAAGTTGGAGAAGGTGGTTCCATGAGTCTCAGAGACAAGACCCCGTGGACACAGCCTCAAAGTGAAGGGACAACTCTTTGGAACTGAGATGAGGAGGAATTTCTTCAGCCAGGTGGTGGTGATTCCATGGCACACATAGCTGCAAAAGGCTGGAGAGCCCAAAGTATTGAGTGTATTTAACACCGAGATGGATAGGTTCCCGATTGGTAAGGGAATCAAGGTTCACAGGGTGAAGGCAGGATTTGATTTGATTCACTGTTATCACACACATTTAAGCACAGACAGAAGCTAGAGAGGTCCGTTCATCAATGTGATACCAACTGGGAAGAAGCTGTTCTTGAACCTATGGGTTAAGTGTGTCTCAGCTTTTGTATCCAATACCTGAGGGAAGAGATTGGAAGGTTGCACAGCAACGAGAAATGCTGCCTCCACAGAATTTGCTAAACATGAGGCCGATGGTGGTCATGGGAGCACATTGCACACTCTTGGTCTTCATATCCCTTTTTCAGACTACAATTGTTTCACTGAGCACAGTGCTGGCCTCTATACAACTTTGTTAGCTCACACCTGAAGCTCCACATCAATGCTCATCTCCATTTATCATGGATAGACTAAATTTAGATCACTGTGCACATTTCTGACACTTATATATGTTGGTAAAAACATAATTGAGGCATTGTGCACTCAGTTATAAAAAGGATGTTGAGATACCGGAGATGGTGAAATAGACATTTACTAGATTGTCATCAAAAGTTATCGGTTAGATCCATAGTATTCTGGGGCTTCTTTCTCTCGAAGGGAGCAGGCTGTGTGGAATATATTTCCTCACAAATAAAATCGTTGCCAACTTAATAAATGTGGATACACCAAACCGAGGGGCTGTCAATATCAGAGAGTCACTTCTCCAGAGCGTAAGGGGAAAGTGGAGCTCATCAACATAGGAAGTGGTCAAGATGAATCATGTTGCACTCAGCAGGGAGCTAGATAACTCTATGAAGCAGGAAGGAATTGAAGTCTCTTGAGATGGGGTGAGATGAAGAGAGGCTGGAGGAGGCCCATGTGGAGCAGGACAACACCAGCGTGGAGCAGGTGGGTAGAATACTCTCCATTTTTGTTGTAGATCCTTTCTTAGATTTGGACATGAACATAAAGTTGCAGTTTTGAGTGTGTATGTTGGTGACCTCCCTGTAATTGCGGAGCTGTTGCAGAGCTCCGACTGGCTGCAGGTATCGGATGTTTCCATTGAGAATGTTCCAACATTGAAGGACGGATTGCCGACACAACTCCCACACCCACAAACACCAAACTGTGTACTCGACAGCTGAATAAAAACAGAGCTAGACATTTATCTGAGTGAAACCCGGAGAAAGAAGGAAGGACCATTCAGGCAGATTTATTTTGTTCTAGCTGCAGTTCGTTCATGGAAGATTGTGCTTCCAATGTGCCTTTCCTCCTTCAGGTCCTACATCTCTCCCTATCTCTGTCACCTCATCCAGCCCCTACACCCCTCCCTATCACTGCACCCTCCTTCAGCCCCTGCACTCCTCCCTACGCTGTGACCGCCTCCAGCCCCTACACCCCACCCTGTCTCTGTCACTTCCTCCAGCTTCTATACCCATTCCTAACTCTGTACCCTCCTCCAGCTCCTACACCCATTCCTAACTCTGTACCCTCCTCCAGCTCCTATACCCATTCCTAACTCTGTACCCTCCTCCAGCTCCTATACCCATTCCTAACTATGTACCCTCCTCCAGCTCCTATACCCATTCCTAAGTCTGTACCCTCCTCCAGCTCCTACACCCATTCTATCACTGTAACCTCATCCAGGCCCTACACCCTTCCCTATTTCTATCAGCTTCTCCAGTCCCTCCACCCCTCCCTATTGCTGTGACCGCCTCCAGCCCCTACATCCCTCCTTATCTCTGTAACCTCCTCCAGCCCCTAAAGTCTTCCCTATCGCTGTAACCTCCTTCAGCCACTACATGATCCAAATCTGATCTTACTGATCTTACATTTCCCACTAAGCTACAAAAGGAAAGTAACTCTCACTAATTGCTGTAAGATTTTTCATGTTAGTTCTGAGATGGAGTTAGTTATCTGGAAAGTTTTATGTTCATGCCTCCAGTTAACATTCTTTAGCTAATTAACTGTGAGCAGTTTCGGTCCCACCTGAACTTGGAAGATCAGTTGGAGACTGTCCCTCTGTCTTGCAACTGCATTATAACTCATTCTAGTCACATAATATCGACTGAGGTGAAATTTACTGCCCCTCCTCAGACTAACTCTTTTTACCCATTAGGGCAACATCTTTTTTCATTAAAAATCAATCACTTTCAAAGCTTAATGAACTTGTCTGATCGCTTAGATTGTTTTCAAGGCATAATCCCACTTTAAGATTTGTCTTTGTTATTGTGGAATCGTCCTTTACTTTTTAAGCTTGGTATTGTTATGAAGTTGAAAGCGTGTGCTGTACCTTAAAGAGAGAGTGAATGGTGTTCTGTACTGAGTGCTGACAAGCATCTGTGTATATAACCAGACAGCAGTCTCAGAGTGTTCTCAAAATTGAAAATATGCAACTTTTATCTGTGAAATGGATACCTGAGTTGGTTGCTGTTTTAACAACATTTCGAATTTCACCAATCAGTTTAAATGATGACCGGGGTATCAAAGCTTAATCAAGTTTGAATTTAATGTTTTGCCCAAATCGAACCAATGAGATGATTCCAATGTCGGAGAGGAAAGAAGGCAGGGAGTTTGAAAATCGGACGGAGCGCCTGTCACCAACACACATCCAAGAATTTAGAAAAACACTCTGTAAATTAGGTAACTTTTCATCTGAAACATATTCACAGGAAAATGAACAAGAAAATGAACAAGAAAATGAACACTGTGGGCGGCACGGTGGCACAGTGGTTAGCACTGCTGCCTCACAGCGCCTATAGACCCGGGTTCAATTCCCGACTCAGGCGACTGACTGTGTGGAGTTTCACGTTCTCCCCGTGTCTGCGTGGGTTTCCTCCGGGTGCTCCGGTTTCCTCTCACAGTCCAAAGATGTGCGGGTCAGGTGAATTGGCCAAGCTAAATTGCCCGTAGTGTTAGGTAAGGGGTAAATGTAGGGGTATGGGTGGGTTGCGCTTCGGCGGGTCGGTGTGGACTTGTTGGGCCGAAGGGCCTGTTTCCACACTGTAAGTCTAATCTAATCTAATAAAAAAAAAGACGACTCAGGGAGATATTCAGCTAGAAGAAGAAAAACATGGAAGATGACAGCGGCTGTTTGGTTTTGAAATTAGATTGATGTAATTTTCAAAAGTGTTTTATTGGAACAGTATAATGGTATAGATTTGGAGGCAGGTAATAAGCCGTGAAGAGAAAGGGGATGTTCGAGTTGTAAATAGTTTTTGTTTAATGTTCACTTTTAGAGTTAAGGAATAAACTGATTTTTTTTCTATTAAATAATGAAATGTTGGTGTTCTCATTCACTCATTCTTTAACAGGCTACGAGGTGAGGTGAGCTTTTCTGGGAGTTTGGTTTAATTAACAGAGGGTTCATCGTCGTGTCGTAACAATTTGGGGGCACAGGCCCAAAATTGGAAAGGTTCAGACCGATCTAGTCTGAGATTTGGACAGATTTGAACAGATTTGGGGTGGACAAGATCCCAGCAGATTTAAACACTTGCCAATGAGTCTCCCACATCTTCAAGAGGCCATTTTTAAAATTTCGATTGTGCTTGTGCTTGGTTAAATTAGAAGTGAGGGGCATGGCCCTTAACATTGCTGAAGAGGTTGTGGGGTTTCAAGATGCTTTACAAATATGCCAAGAGCATTTAGAAAGACAGAAGAATGACATACTTTTAGAGTAAGCAAATAGTTTAGAATTGGGTTTAATCAGAGACAAAAGGAAAGCTGAAATTGTAATGGAGTTGGTCAAGCACCTAGGACTTATTTATTATTCATTTGTGGGACTCGTGCATCGCTGGCTGGCCAGCATGGAGAGCCCGTCCCTACTTGCTCTTGAGAAGGTGGTGGTGAGCTGCCTTCTTGAATCGCTGCAGTCCACTTGCTGTGGGATGACTCACAATGCGGTAGGGAGGGAATTCCAGGATTTTGACACAACGACGGTGAAGGAACGATGGTATACTTCCAAGGCTGGGTGATGAGTGGCTTGGAGTGGATCTTGCAGCTGGTGATGTTCCCAAGTACCTGCTGCACTTGTCCTTTTCGGTGAAAGTGGTTGTGGATTTTGAAGGTGCTGTTCAAGGATCATTTGTGAATTTCTGCAGTGCATCTTGTCTATAGTGCATACTGCTGCTTCTGAGAAACTGTGGTGGAGGGATTGAAGGTTTGTAGATGTGGTGAAAATCAAGCAGCTTGCTTTGTCCTGGATGGTAGGAGAAAGTGAGGACTGCAGATGCTGGAGATCAGAGCTGAAAATATGTTGCTAGAAAAGCGCAGCAAGTCAGGCAGCATCCAAGGAGCAAGAGAATCGACGTTTTGGGCATGAAACTTTCTCCTAGAAAAGAAGGGCTTATGCCTAAAATGTCGATTCTCCTGCTCCTTGGATGTTGCCTGACCTGCTACGCTTTTCCAGCAACACATTTTCAGCTCTGATCTCCAGCATCTGCAGTCCTCATTTTCTCCTAGAAACTCGAACTCAGCACCACCTTCCTAACCTGCAATCTTCTTCCTGACCTCTCCGCCCCCACCCCACTCCGGCCTATCACCCTCACCTTACCCACCTTCCACCTATCGCATTCCCAACGCCCGTCCCCCAAGTCCCTCCTCCCTACCTTTTATCTTAGCCTGCTTGGCACACTCTCCTCATTCCTGAAGAAGGGCTCGTGCCCGAAACGTTGATTCTCCTGCTCTTTGGATCCTGGATGGTGTCAAGTTTCTTGAGTGTTGTTGGAGCTGCAACCATCCCAAGTGGGGAGGATTCCATCCCACTCCTGACTTGTGCCTTGGAGATGGTTGATAGACTTTCGGGTGTCAGGAAGTGAGTTACTCACCACAGTATCCCTCGTCTCTAACCTTTTCTTGTAGCCACTGTGTTTATGCAGTGAGTCCTTTTGAGTTTCCGGTCAATGTTAAACCCAAGGATGTTGACAGTGGGGGAAACAATGATGGTAATATCATCGAATGTCAAGCAGTGGTAGCTAGATTGTCTCCTATTTGGTGTTGGTCATTGTCTGGCATTTGTGTGGCACAAATGTTACTTGCCACTTGTTGGATCATGCTTGGACATTGTCCAGATCTTGTTGTATTTGAGCACGGACTGCTTCAGTATCTGAGGAGTTGCAAATGGTGCTGAACACTGTACAAGTATCGGCGAACATCCCCAGTTCTGACTTTTGACAGATGGAAGGAATTGTTGAAGTAGTTGAAGATTGTTGGGCCAAGGACACTATCGTGAAGGACTCCTGCAGAGATGTCCTGGAGCTGAGATGACTGTCCCTCCACAACCATGATCATCTTCCTTTGTGCCAGGTATGACTCGAACCAGCAGAGTGTTATCCCCCCGATACCCATTGATTCCAGTTTTGCCAGGATTTCTTGATACCATATTTGGTCAAATGCAGCCTTGATGTCAAGGGCTGCCACACTGACCTGCCCTCTGGAATTCAGCTCTTTTGCCCATGTGTGACCCAAGGCTGTGATGAGATCAGGAGATGAGTGACCCTGGCTGAACCCAAACTGGGCATCACTGAGCAGGTGCTGTTTGATAGCATGGTTGGTGACCCCTTCCATCACTTTACTGATAATAGAGAGTAGACTGATTGGATGGTAATTGGATGGGTTGGATTTGCCCTGCTTTTTGTTTACAGGACATCCCTGGGCCATTTTCCACATTGTCGGGTAGATGCCAGTGTTGGAACTGTACTGGAAGAGCTTGACCAAGGGAGCAGCAACTTCTAGGGCATACGTCTTCAATACTATTGCTGGGATGTGATCAGGGCCCATTGCCTTTGCAGTATCCAGGGCCTCCAGCTGTTTCTTGATATCACGTGGAGTGAATCGAATTAGCTGGAGACTGGTATCAGGGATGCTGGGGAACACAGCAGGAGCCCGAGTTGGACCATCCACTCGACTCTTCCGAATGAAGATTGCTGCGAATGCATCAGCCTTATCTTTTGCCCTGATGTGCTGGGCTCCTCCATCATTGAGGATCGGGATGTTTGTGGAGCCTCCTCCTCCACCAGAGAGGTGTTTAATTGTCCACCACCATTGCGTCCGCAACAATGCAGAGCTTAGATCTGATCCATTGGTTATGGGATCGCTTAGCTCTGCCTGTGCTATTTGGCACACAAGTAGACCTGTTTGGTATCTTCACAAGTTTGACACCTCATTTTTAGTAATGCTAGATGCTTCTCCTGGCATGCCCTCCTGCACTCTCCATTGAACCAGGATTGATGCCCTGGCTTGATGGTAATAGTTGAGTGGGGGATGTGCCAGGCCATGAGGTTACAAATTGTGCTGGAGTAAAGTCCTGCTGCTGTTGATAGCCCACGGTGCCTCATGGATGCCCGGGCTTGAACTGCCAGACTGGTTCAAACTCTGTCCCATTTAGCACGGTGATAGTGCCACACAACACAGGGCAGGTTATTCTCAATGTGAAGGTGGGACTTCGTTTACACAGGGCCAGTGCAGTGGTCACTTTTCGATTGGATCCTCTTTAGTGTAGAAACAGGCCATTTGGTTCAACAGGTCCACACTGACCCACTGAAGAGTAGCCCACCCTGACCCATTTCCCTCTGATTAATGCACCTCGCACCATGGGCAATTTAACACCAGACCTGCACATCTTTGGATTGTGGGAGGAAGCTGGAACACCTGGAGGACACCCACACAGACACGAGGAGAACGTGCAAACTCCACACAGAACATTGCCCAAGGCTGGAATTGAACCCGTGCCGCTGGTGCTGTGAGGCAGCAGTCTAACCACTGAGTCACCGTGCTGCCCATACTTTTACCTGTACTGTCATGGACAGACACATGGGCAGCTGGCAGATTAGTAAGGACGAGCCCAAGTTTCTTTTTCCCCTCTTGTTGTTTCCTTCCTCACCTGCCTCAGTCCCAGTTTAGGACCTGACCAGCTCGATCAGTAATGCTGCTTCTGACCCATCCTCGGTGGTGGACATTTTAATCCCCCAGCCAGAGTACATTATACACCCTTACCACTGTCAGTGCTTCCTCCAAGTGTTGTTCAACAGGAAGGAATACTGATTCATCAGCTGAGGGAGGATGGTAAGAGTTAACAAGGAAAAGATTTCCTTGTCCATGTTTAACCTGAAGCCATGAGATTTCAGTGGCACTGAGTAAATGTCTCAGCCTCCCAGAGTAACTCCGAGTGCATACAACTGTGCCATTACCACTGCTGGGTCTGTCCTGCCAGTGGGACATTTCCAGGGATGGTAATGGTGTTGTCTGGGGTGTTATCTGTCAGTTATGATTCCATAAGAATGACTGTGTGAGGCTGTTGCATGACTAGTCTGTGAGAGACAGCTCTGCCAATTTCAGCTCTAGCCCCCAGATGTTGGTAAGGAGGACATCGCATGGTCGACAGGGCTGTTTGTGTTTTTTGCTGTTGTCTTTTCCTGTTCCAAGGTCGATGCCAGGTGGTCTGTCCAGTTTCATTTCTTTGTTGTGACTTTCTAGTGATTGATACAACTGAGTGCCTTGCTGGGCCATTTCAGAGGGCAGCTGAGAGTCACCCACATTGCTGTGGCTCTGGAGTCACATGTAGGCCAGACCAGGTCAGGATGGCAGATTTCCTTCCGGAAAGTACATGGGTGAGCGGTTGGGTTTTTAAGTGTATCAGAGAAAGAGATAAGTGCAGTCTAGTTAGAAAAACTGAAATTACAACTGAGGCAAATGGATTTAGACAATAAAGAGTAAGAAAGAAGAGCAATGAAAGACAAAAAGGAAAGAGAGAGAAGGTTATTTACTGAGAAAGGAGAGAGAGAAGGAAGAGAGAAAGAAGAACAAGAGAGGGAGAGAGAATTTCAACTTCAGCAGTTGTGAATTATTCAGGAAAATCAGGTTAACAGGATGGAGATGAAGAGAGAAGGTACTGATGTACACAGATATGCGAAAACATTTTGGGGAGAAAGAGAGGAGGGCAGGTGCTGGACATTCGAGTCAAAAAATGCGGTGCTGGTAAAGCACAGCCTGTCACACAGCATCTGAGGAACAGGAGAGTCGACCTTTCGAGCATAAGCTCTTCATCAGGAACGTGTTGGGGTGGGGGGGTGCAGGGCCAGGGTGCTGAGAGATAAATGGGAGGGCTTTGGGTTTTGGGGAGAATGTGGCTGCAAATGCGATAGGTAGATGAAGATACGGGGTGGTAGTGATCGCTCAGAGTAGAAGGTGAAGTGGACAGGTGAGGAGGAAGTTGGAAAGGTAGGACAGTTCAAGAGGGTGGTTCTCGAGTTCGAGGATTGGATCTGGGATAAAGTGGTGGGAGGGGAGATGAAGAAACTGGTAAAATTGACATTGATCCCATTTGGTTGGAAGATCCCAAGGCGGAAGTTGAGGCGTTCTTTCTCTAGGAATTGGGTGGGCTGGGGGCTGTCAACAGGCCCAGGACTTGCATGTTCTTGGCGGAGTGCGAGGGGGATTTGAAGTGTTCAGCCACAGGGCGGTAGGATTTCTTTGTGTATGAGTTCCAGAGATATTCCCTGAAATGTTCCGTAAGTTGGCCTCCTGTCTCCCCAGTGTAGAGGGAACCACACTGAGAGGGACAGATACAATAGATGAGGTGTTTGGAGGTGCAGAAAAATCTCTGTTGTATGTGTAAGGATCCTTTGGGGCCTGAGATGGATTTGAGGGAGTAGGTGTGGTCGTAGGTTTTACACCTCTTGGGCTGGCAAGGGAACATGGGAGTGGAGGGTGAGTTGGTGGGGGGTGAGGACCTAACAAGGGAGTCGCAGAGGGAATGGTCTGTGCAGAACACAGATTGGGGTGGGGGGGAAATATATCTGGTGGTGGGGTCTGTTTGTAGGTAGTAGAATTGCAGAAGATGATGCGTTGTGCAGGAAATGCAATGGCCTAGAAGTATTGGCTAGACTGTTCATCCTGAGACCTAAGTAATATTCTGGGCACCTTGGTTCGAATCCCACCCTGGTAGATGGTGTAATTTGAACTTGGTAAAATCTGGATTGAGAGTCTGAAAATGACCATGAATCCATTATCGATTATCGGAAAGATCCATCTGGTTCACTAATCTCCTTCAGGAAGGAAACTGCCATCCTTACCCAACACGTGACTCCAGACCCACAGCAATGTCGTTGGCTCTGAACTGCTCTCTGGGGAATTAGGGATGGGTCATAAATGCTGGCCTGGCCAGACCCACCCTCATTCCATGAATGAGTTAAAAGAAAGTATCCGGAGAGTGGTTGGGTGGAAGGTGAGGACCGGGGGTTAGGTGGGGGGTATTCTGTCCTTTTTGTGATTGGAAGAGGGAGGTTCAGGAGTGGAGGTGTGGAATGTCGTGGAGAGGTGCTGGAAGGTGTTGTTTACCACATGGGAGGGGAAATTGCAATCCTCGATGAAGGAGGCAATCTGGAATGTTCTGGAATGGAATTGGTCCTCCTGGGAGCAGATACAGTGATGGTGGAGGATTTGGGAGATAAAACATTGCACATTTTGATGAGAAAGATGGTGAAGCCTTCCTTCTTTCATTCGAAAAGTTAGTGAAGCAGATAGAGTGGTCAGAGGACATGTGGACAATCCAGGTTCCAAATAAGCTGGCAGGCAGAGCTCGTGAGGTATTTGTAATGCTCTCAGATGAGGGGTCAAGAGGTCACGCAGATATCAAACAGGCTAATTTGTGTGTTTATGAGTTGGTACCAGAAGCATTAAAATCAGCAATTCTGAAACATAGTGAAGGAACCAGTTTTTGCTGCAAACGTTTCGTTCCCTGTCTAGGGAACATCATCAGTGCTATTGGAGCCTCCTGTGATACGCTGCTTTGATGTTTCTTCCGGTATTTATAGTGGTTTGTTCTTGCCGCTTCCGGGTGTCAGTTTCAGCTGTCGTGGTTTGTATATGGGGTCCAGGTCCATGTGTCTGTTAATGGAGTTTGTGGATGAGTGCCATGCCTCTAGGAATTCCCTGGCTGTTCTCTGTCTGGCTTGTCCTATGATGGTAGTGTTTTCCCAGTCAAATTCATGTTCCTGGTTGTCTGAGTGTGTGGCTACTAGGGATAGCTGGTCGTGTCGTTTTGTGGCTAGCTGATGTTCATGGATGCGGATTGTTAGCTGTCTTCCTGTTTGTCCTATATAGTGTTTTGTGCAGTCCTTGCATGGTATTTTGTAAACTACGTTAGTTTGGCTCGTGCTGGCTATTGGGTCCTTTGTTCTAGTGAGTTGTTGTCTGAGTGTGGAAGTTGGCTTGTGTGCTGTTATGAGTCCTAAGGATCGCAGTAGTCTGGCTGTAAGTTCTGAGACGCTCCTGACGTATGGTAGTGTGGCTAGTCCTTTTGGTTGTGGCATGTCCTCGTTCCGTGGTCTATCTCTTAGGCATCTGGTGATAAAGTTGCGTGGGTATACGTTTTTGGCGAATACCTTGTATAGGTGTTCCTCTTCCTCTTTTTGTAGTTCTGGTGTACTGCAGTGTGTTGTGGCTCTTTTGAATAGTGTCCTGATGCAGCTACGTTTGTGTTTATTGGGGTGGTTACTTTCATAGTTTAGGACTTGGTCTGTGTGTGTTGGTTTCCTGTGCAAATCTTCAACCAGACTTTAGAAGGAACCAGGTCAGACTGAAGTTGTGTTTGAAAGAATTAAACATAGTAATTATGATAGTTGGGTGTGGGAGTTAAAAACAGACAAGATTATGAGACAAGAAGAGAGATTATTCTGCTGTAGGATTAAAAAACCCTCACTCGCTGAGATGATAAGAATTCATGTGGATGGACAGAGAGTTCAGGATGTGAAACGAGCTGCAGAGATGGCAGTTGAATCTGCATTGGTGCATAAAACAGAATATTAGAGCGCACAGGTGAAAAAAAGAATTGAATTGAATGCATGGTCGCGCATACCAAGGCACAGTGAAAAGCTTTGTCTTGCGAGCAATACAGGCAGATCACAGAGTTAAGGAGCAAAGGTAAGTAAATAATAGGTAAACATTATTAAAACCAAAAACAAACAGGTACAGGCAAATGTTAAGAGTTTGTGAGTCCATTCAGTCTTCGTGGTTCATGTGTTCAGGCTTCTGTACCCTCTCCCTGATGGTCGAAGTTGGAGAAAAACATCGCCAGGGTGGGATGGCTCTTTAAGAATGCTGGAGGCCTTTCCTTGACAGCGGGCCTAGCAGATGGATTCTATAGATGGGAGGTTAGCCTTTGTGATTGTATGGGCTGAGTTCACCCAAGGTGGTGAAAAGGGGGTGAAAAGCCTCAGGTTATTCCACTGTGTTAAGGTAGGACGTGAAAAGTCATAATGCTGGTCATTCGAGAAAGACACTGTGGGAAAAGATGTGGTAAAAGAGGTTAAGCTAGTGACATTAGTGAAAGAAGCAAAGGAAACCCAAAGGGAAGGTTGCAGAGCTGAAGGAGAGTGCACAGCATAGGCAGGGGCTGGGCATTGAGTTAGTGCCTGGTCTCTATAAATACTGCGCCTCTGTGGGTAAAACTTACTCAGAAAGGACGGGGCAGAAGGGAAAGAAGTTATAAGTTTGGGAGATACGGAATCGAATCAGCCTCTAATAGTAAGAGGTGGACGTACTTGCACTCTTTCTGACATGTTACCTGAGAGGGAGGTAACTTGTGGGATAAATGGACAGAAATTCAACATTCCCCTGTATAAGATCAGGTTGGAGAAACATATCAAGCCTAGGAAGGAAGAGTGGGAGTGATTGACAGAGTGTCAGTTCCAGGAATACAGTTTGTTCTTGGGAATGATTGAGCAGGATCCAAGGTGGGAGTGATGCTGGTTGTGGAGAAGCCAAGGGAAGACCAGGAATTGAGGAGTTAAAAGAAAGATATCCTGGTATTTTTCCAGAGTGAGTAGTAACAAAACCCAACAATAATAAGTCACAGCACGAAGCAAAAACGAAACAGACAGATGGTGAAGTTGAGGGTCAGTTAATGGCGACCCTGTTTGATGTAATGGTGCAGAAAAAACCTGAACAGGCAGAGGGTCAGGCAGAAGAGCTTTTGTCCTGAAAGGCTCAGGGAATTACACCAGAAAGACCAGGCAATAAAAGATATTGATGTATTCTCAGAAATGGAATCAGATGTATTCCTGAGGGTTATTATCTTAAAGATAGAATCCAAAAATGAAAATGGAGACCACGGCAGGTTAGTGCAGAGGAGAAATGGTTGGAAGTGCATACAGACAGGAAGTGTTACGGGTAGCGTATGAACAACCAGTAGGAATTCACATCGTTATAGGAAGACTCAGGTTATGGTACAAAAGCATTTCTGCTGGCCTGAAATTTGACATCCATGTCATACGTGGGAAATGGCAGGTAAGCCCCAGGCAGTAATAAACCCAGCTCCTTTGTTGCCAAGTCCCACATTCAAAGAACCTTTCACGCAGATTATAATTGATTGAATCGGTCCCCTCCCTACAACTAAAAGTGGTAACCAAGACTTGCTAACCATAAAGAATGTGCCCACCAGAGTTCCAGAGGCTATTCCGTTACAGAGTATGAAGGCAAGAAGGGTGGTAGAGGAGTTAGTAGCTTTCTTCACACGGTATGGGCTACCCAGAGAGATTCAGTCAGACCAAGGGTCTAACTTTACTGCCCAGCTGTTTAATGAAGTCATGGATAGCTTTGTAATACAGCCCTGTATATCAACTGCATGCTATCCTGAATCCCTGGGAGCTTTGGAAAGGTGGTATCAGACCCTGGAGACCATGTTAAGAGTGTACTGTCAGGATTACCCGAATGATTGGGATATGATTGGGATAAACGTATCCCATTTGTATTGTTTGCCATGAGAGATGCCCCAAATGAATTGACACAGTTTATTCCCTTTGAGTTAATGTTCGGACATGAAATGAAAGGCCCGTTGAAATTAATTAAAAAGAAATTGACAGGACTGAGATCAGGTATCTCCCTCTTTTTATGATTTATCTGAGATGAGGGAGAGATTTAATCAGGTGACTAAGTTGGTTAAACAGCACCTGAAGAGGGCACAGCACAGAATGAAGCAGGTGGCAGATAAATACTCTAAAATACGGATGTTTTTCCATGTGGGTAACGAAGCAGTGTTGTTACCAGTCATAGGAGATCCCTTCAAAGCGCAGGTTAGTGGTCCCGTTCAAATTGAGAAAAACTTTATTCAGGTCCACTATCTGGGAAAGATGCCAGATAGGAACAACTCGATCAGGTATGTCCTGTGAATATGTTGAAACCTTATTATCATCGACACAGGGAACTGGAGAAACAGGTGTTAGTGACTACCCTGCAGAGAGGAATCAAATCCAGATGTCGTGGAGTATGATGTGCCTCAAAATATTTCAAATAAGGTTCCAACCTTCAGCAGCAGCGTGGCACTGCGAACAAATTTACTGAAGATGGACGTAAAATATTGGTGGGCAGAACAATGTCAGGGACCATTTGACAATTTAGCTCAGTATTAACCACCGCATCAATTTTAGCTACACCAAACGTTTTGAAAACCTGCAAAAGAGTTGGAGCCACACTGTTACAAGAAGATAACGATGGAATTGAACAGTGAATTGGCTACTTTTCAAAGACCTCAGCACTCACCAGAGAAAATACTCTACTATTGGGACTGGCTTTACAACACGTTAATGTTTATGTGACAAACAATGTGGCAGAGAGCGTTGTGTGCACGGACCACAATCCTCTTCCATTCTTGGAAATATTTAAATACAAAAATATGAGACTATTTCATTGGAGTCTAGTGTTCCAGACTTTTAATGGACAAATTGTACATGTTGCGATTCATAAAAATGTGACAGCAGATGCGTTATCGTGGATTTAATGAAAACGTACAGATAAGATTGAACTAATTGCAACATTATATATGCATATGTGTGTAGAAACTAAAATGAAAGTATAACTTAGATTAATGTCCTATGTATTTCATTGTAATGAGATTAAGAATTAGAAAAAAATATTGAAGACATCCTTTCATTATGATGGTTTGAAGTCGAAGGCATGTAGATTAGATTACTTACAGTGTGGAAACAGGCCCTTCGGCCCAACAAGTCCACACCGACCCGCAACCCACCCATACCCCTACATTTACCCCTTACCTAACACTATGGGCAATTTAGCATGGCCAATTCACCTGACCCACACATCTTTGAACTGTGGGAGGAAACCGGAGCACCCGGAGGAAACCCACGCAGACACGGGGAGAATGTGCAAACTCCACACAGTCAATCCCTGAGATGGGATTTGAACCCAGGTCTCTGGCACTGTGAGGTAGCAGTGCTAACCACTGTGCCACTGTGTCACACACTGACCTTTAAGTACTGTACCTTTAAGAAATAATGAATGCTGTTCTGCATTGAGAATTTACAAGCACCTATGTATATGATCAGATAGCAGTGTCAGAGTGTACTGGGAAATTGAAAATATGTAATATTTGACTATGAAATGGATTTCTGAGTTGCTTGCTATTTTGACAACAACTCAAATTTTACCAATCAGTTTAAATTATGCTGCAGGATGCTAAAATTCAATCAAGTTTGAATTTATTCTTTTGCCAACAATGAAGTAATAAGATGATCCGATGTTGGTGAAATTGAAAAGACAGGCATTTTGAAAATCCAACAGACCAACTGCCATCAACAAACCAGATCTAAGGAATTAGGAAAACTCTCCATTGAAAGTACCTTTTCATATGAACGGTATTAGCAGTAAAAACAAAGAAGATGAACTCGAGAGATCTTCAGCCAGAAGAAGAAAGACACTGAAGTAGGCAGTTGCTGGATGGTTTTGAAATTACGTTGATGTCATATTAATATGGGTTTTATTGGAACTATATATTGTTACAGAGTTGGAGGAAGGGGATAAGCACTTAAGACAAAGGAGGTGTAGAGTTGTGAACACTTGTTTAATGCTCACTTTTAGAGTTAAAGAATGAATTGATTTTTTTTTCAAATACTGGACTTTGGGAGTTCTCTGTTACTCATATTTTAACAGCTTACAAGGAGAGGCGATCTTTTCTGGGTGTTTGGTTTAATTAATATAGGAGTTCACTGCCATTTTGTAACAATACAAACTGCAGGCTGTCTGTTGTGATACATCTCTTATTCAACTGTCTCCTTTTGTTTTTTATAGAACTCTATGTGTATTACGTTGTGATATTCTTTGTTCAAAGTAGACTCTGTTACCTTGGGATAACTCCTCATCAAACCTACCTTTATGCTCACTTATCACCTCACTTAAATGCTGGATCGGTCAAGGTAATTCCGTGGGGCAGCCAGATTAATGC
The DNA here is from genome assembly GCF_020745735.1 of Hemiscyllium ocellatum. Taxonomy (NCBI): domain Eukaryota; kingdom Metazoa; phylum Chordata; class Chondrichthyes; order Orectolobiformes; family Hemiscylliidae; genus Hemiscyllium; species Hemiscyllium ocellatum. The sequence continues at coordinate 10,957,400 of NC_083438.1, forward strand.
CAACGGGTGACAGTGTTGTGTCACCTCTGACCAGGTGCTGCCCCAACAGGTAGAAATGACAATGGACAGGCAACTATGTAATGTCAAGATCACTGATGTTTTCATTCTGAAAGTGAGCAAGTCAGGAGGAGCAGGCAGTGAAGAAGTCAGATGGGATGTTGGCCTTCATAGTGAGAGGATTTGTTTCCTGGAGTAGGGATGTCTCGCTGCGATTGTACAGGATGAGAGCACAGCGATGACGTGCTCCTCATGTTCATAGATCCAGCTGACCTGTGGAGGATGCCCGAGTGCCAGCAGCCTCTACAAGGTGTAACTGGAGCAAGTGGTTGGCATTTCTGTTTGGTCCGTGGCAGTGGGCTTCCAAATGAACTGACCCCCATCTATCTTGTAATCGACACTGGCCCCACACCGGGGACCATCCTCTGTGACATGGTCCCCACAATCTGAGCCATCTTGGGGATATCCTCCTAGTGGCCATTCGAATGGCACCGATGCATTACTTGTACGAGTTGATGCTGCGCACTCTCCATTACCGTGCAGCTCAGACACACCTTGGCATGAGGTTTTTCCCTCTGGCGGTGGAGATGTCCATTGGAGGGCCCTCTATGAAGGGTCCTTCCCTTTTAGATCAGGGATCTGGAATAGAGAGTGCAGCATGTGGTGGTCCCTGCAATCGGCGATGGGGCAAGTTCACCGGCTGCCTGACCAAGTGCACATTCTGTGGCCTGGAGGCAATGGTCTTCCACTTATACATCAAGTGCGTTCATCTAAAGTCTCGTTTTAGTTTTTTGGAAAGAGTTGCTAAAATCGTGCCTGCCGTCGGTGCCACACTCCTGCTCTACAGGCTCCCAGTGCAGGGAGGGACAGACATGGCTTTGTTCGTGGGCCTGGCCATGATGGCCATGAACAGGCCCAGGCACCAGGCCAATGAGAGGCTTGTTCCTGACTATCTGACCCTTTCATGGTTACATCCATGCTCAGGTGTCCCTGGAGAAGGAGCATGTGGTTCTCACTGTTACAGTGGGGCACTTTTGGGACCATTAGGTGCCACGGGGACCAGAGTACATCCTCAGCCTGGATAGTGATATTCTGATTTAGCTGCGTGTTTCTGTCGTATACATTCCCGTTTTGTCTTATGAGGTGGTGTTTGTGTTTAGATTGGAGCCTCAGGAAGTGGACTGCCTTATTTCGCCTTTGTTCCAGGTTTGGGCCCTTTGGAAGAGCCAAGAGCTTTTATTTTAGCCCCAGACTGTCCCTGTCCCCAATACCTGTGCCAGGCTTTCTATAGGTATGTCAGGAATAAACGAATGACTAGGGTAGGAATAGGTCCAGTCAAGGATAGTAGTGGGAATTTGCATGTGGAGGCTGAAGAAATTGGGGAGACACTGAATGAATACTTTTCGTCAGTATTCACTCAGGAACAGGACATTGTTGCCGATGTGAATATTGAGTCACAATTAATTAGAATGGATGGCTTTGAGGTATGTAGGGAAGAGGTGTTAGAAATTCTGGAAAGGGTGAAAATAGGTAAGTCCCCTGGGCCTGATGGCATTTATCATGGGATACTCTGGGAAGCAAGGGAGGGGATTGCAGAGCCATTGACCTTGATTTTTATGTCCTCATTGTCTACAGGAATAGTGCCAGATGACTGGAGGATAGCAAATGTAGTTCCCCTGCTCAAGAAGGGGAGTAGGGATAACCCTAGTAACTATAGGCCGGTGAGTCTCACTTCTGTTGTGGGAAAAGTCTTAGAGAGAATTGTAAGGGATAAGATTTATGAATAACTAGATAGGAATAATATGATCAAGGATAGTCAGCATGGTTTTGTGAAGGGCAGGTCGTGCCTCACAAACCTTATTGAAATCTTTGAGAAGGTGACTAAGGAAGTGGACGAGGATAAAGTGGTAGATGTGGTGTATATGGATTTTAGTAAGGGATTTGATAAGATTCCCCATGGTAGGCTACTGCAAAAAATTTGGAGGTATGGCATTGAGGGTGAGTTGGAGGTTTGGATTAGGAATTGGCTGGCTGGAAGAAGACAGAGGGTAGTAGTTGATGGTAAAGTTTCATCTTGGAGTGCAGTTACCAGTGCTGTTTTGGGACGATTGCTGTTTGTCATTTTTATAAATGGCCTGGAGGAGGGGCTAGAAGGTTGGGTGAGCAAGTTTGCGGATGATACGAAAGTCAGTGGAGTTGTTGACAGTGAGGAAAGATGTGGCAGGTTACAGCGGGATATAGATAAGCTGCAGAACTGGGCAGAAAGGTGACAAATGGAGTTTAATGTAGCTAAGTGTGAAGTGATTCACTTTGGTAAGAGTAACAAGAAGATGGAGTACTGAGCTAATGGTCGGATACTTGGTAGTGTGGATGAGCAGAGGGATCTTGGTGTCCATGTACACAGATCTCTGAAAGTTGCCACCCAGGTAAATAGTGCTGTGAAGAAGGCATATGGCGTACTGGCTTTTATTGGTAGAGGAATTGAGTTCCGGAGTCCTGAGGTCATGTTGCAGTTGTATAAGACTCTGGTGCGGCCTCATCTGGAGTATTGTGTGCAGTTTTGGTCGCCATACTATAGGAAGGATGTGGAGGCATGGAACGGGTGCAAAGGAGGTTTACCAGGATATTGCCTGGTATGGTAGGAAGATCGTATGAGGAAAGGCTGAGGCACTTGGGGTTGTTTTCATTGGAGAAAAGAAGGTTTAGGGGTGACTTGATAGAGGTGTACAAGATGATTAGGGGTTTAGATAGGGTTGACGATGAGAACCTTTTTCCACGCATGGAGTTAGCTATTACGAGGGGCCATAGCTTTAAATTAAGGGGAGGTTGGTATAGGACAGATGTTAGGGGAAGATTCTTTTCTCAGCGGGTTGTGAGTTCATGGAATGCCCCACCAGTACCAGTGGTGGACTCTCCCTCTTTATGGGCATTTAAACGGGCATTGGATAGGCATATGGAAGATAGTGGGCTAGTGTAGGTTCGGTGGGCTTGGATCGGCGCAACATCGAGGGCCGAAGGGCCTGTGCTGCGCTGTATTTTTCTATGTTCGATGTTCTATACACTTGGTGGGGATTGGTGAGAGGGGACTTTCATTTTTAGTTGAAGTGATCAGGGCAACTACTTCTGGATTTTAAATCATTGTTGTCCCTGTCCCAGGATTGTTCAATGGGGACGGGAGAGAGAAGATTTAGCTACTTAGTTGCTTAATATGTTATGAAGGTGAAGCCGTGTACTGTACGTTGAAGAGAGAGTTAAAGCTGTTTTGCACTGAGAGCTTACACACCCCTGTCCTGTGGCTGACCAGCAGTCTCAGAGTTTACCGGATCATTGAGAATATGGAACATTTGACTCTGAAACAAATACCTGAACTTTGATTGCTGTGTTTTCACAACAGTTCGAATTTAACCAATCAGCTTAAATTATGCTCCAAGATACTAAAACCCAATCGATTTTGAATTTAATCTTTTGACAGCATCAAACCATTGTGACGATTTGATGTTTGAGGTACACTGAAGGAGGCATTTTGAGAGTGAACCAGAGAGAGAGAGCAACCAACTGCCATTGTCAGAGTAACTTCCAGCAAACCCCTCTCTATATAAGCTATCTTTTCATGTGAAGCATCTTTTCAGTAAAAAGACTGAAGATGACCCAGGGAGATCAACTGCCAGAGGAAGACAGACACTAGAGACGGTAGCCGCTGCAGGGTTTTGAAAATTAATTTGATGATGTAATTTTAATATGGGTATTTATTGAAACAGTATATTGTTATAGAGTTAGAGGAAGATAACAAACTTTTCAGAGCAGGGAGGATTAGAGACGTAAGCAGCTGTTGTTCAACGTTCACTTCTCGAGGTAGAGAATAAATTGATTTTTTTCTCAAATTAGTGGAAGTTGAGTGTTTTCTGTCATTCATACTTTCAAAATTTATGAGGCAAGGTGAGCTTTTCTGGGATTTGGGTTAAACAGCAGAAGGGTTTGCCACTGTGTGGTAACAAATTATTTGTTTCTTTGATTTTGCTTTTGTTTTGGCCCCTTGTGGTCCCTGCCCAAAAGAGGTTTTTGGGGATGGAGTCATGGGAGAGTCATTAATTAATTTATTTATTTTGTTTGTTCGTTGTTTTGAAAGAACAGAGTGGGCTTTGCTCTGTGTTTCACGTAGTTCTGTCCCTGTCCCGAAAGCATCTGATGGGCACATTATGGGGCGGACTTCATTTTTTTCTGTGTACGATTTTGTCTGAAAGAGTTGAGGATTATTTCTCAGACTGGAGGCCTCTGACCAGCGGTGTGCCACAACTGGTAAAGCCGGGTGCAACCACCACATTTTAAATGGACCTGGATGGGGAGATGTATTGAGATGCATTGATAGAATGACCCACATTCCATGAGCTTCCTGATGACCTGTTGTACCTGAGAGTGAGCTTTCTGTGCTTCATGCACATGTCACACCAAGTCCTGTTGGGTTACAGCTTCCTGCAGGTTTTTCTAATACATGTGTTAAGATGTATAAGAAGCAAATGCTGACAAATAGGACTGCATCAGTTTAGGGTATCTGGTCAGTATGAACATGCTGGACTGTACAGCCTCTCTCCATGTTGTGAGACATAGAACGTAGAACATGGAACATTTTTTTTACAGCGCAGTACAGGCCCTTCTGCCCTCAATGTTGCACTGACCTGTCATACCAATCTGAAGCCCATCTAATCTGCATTATTCCATGTACATCTATATGCTTGTCCAATGATGACTTAAATGTACTTAAAGTTGGTGAATCTGCTACTGTTGCAGGCAAATCATTCCATACCCTTTCTACTCTCTGAGTACTACCCTGACTACTCTATGAATCAGAGTAAAAAGTGAGGTCTGCAGGTGCTGGAGATCAGAGCTGAAAATGTGTTGCTGGTTAAAGCACAGCAGGTCAGACAGCATCCAAGGAACAGGAAATTTGACGTTTCGGGCCAGATTACCTGTTGTACCTGAGTGTGAGCTTTCTGTGCTTCATGTACATGCCACACCAAGTCCTGTTGGGTTACAGCTTCCTGCAGGTTCTTCTCTATTTGAATAATTATTCTGTTCTTTTATTCCTCTGTCTGAAATTGACAATGTCTCTTTTGCCCACAGTATATGCCATTGCCAACTTTATGCTCTTTTCATTAACAAATCAATTTTATCTCTGCCTCTCACAACCTGCCTTTCCAACTTCATTGTGGGTTGTTTGAAAATTTGGCTGCAATACATTCACTTTCCTCTTCCAAGTCCATCTTACAAATTTATCATCAAACAATAAATTATCTACAAATCTGTTTCTGTACTTTGAGTCTAACAATACAGGCATGTATTTACTTTCTATTCGACTCCTTTGAAATATTTGATATCACATCCTTCAGAGGTGTATGTAAATGACAACGCGTGTTCCCCAAAATGCACCTCAGCAGGTTTGTCATCAGACAATCACATCTTTCAAATATGACGTAGTTTTCCACTGACTTATCCATGATGCTTAATCTTTATTTATCCACTGATTATCTGTGTGATTGATACTTGTTTATCTATGCGGCTTGTTTATTTATTTTCAATCATTTATTTATTCATTCTTTATTTACTTATTTTCAAACAGTGAGAATTGTTGCCCTGAATTATGTTCTTTCAAGTGTTGTCATCATTGATGTCAGGTGGCATTGTCTGTCAATTTAAATCTTGCATCTTTTAACTAAATGTGCAAACCTTTAATCCTAAGCAATGACACCTTTATTAAAAAAGACCCTGAGCCCCTTTTGAATTATTTCCTGCATGTTTTTTGACAATAAAACCCAACATGGACCAGGTCAATGTTCTTATCTATTGTGGGACAAAACTGATTTGATTCAAAAGGGTGAACTCCAACTGTTTGTTCATTGACTGGAATTGATGTCTGACTCACTGAAATTAACTGTGTCCCTGGGGGAGCTGGGAGCTGCTCCATCAGTTGCTTATTAAGGGATTCCCTTCAATTGTTGATCACAGAATGACAGCAGGAGCAATATCTCTGCAGCAATCAGAGATCAGCACAACTGTAGATATGGAGCGATGGTATTGGTATCAGAGAACATTAGAGTGGAATACCACTGCAATTCGTGACAATCAGAGGGAAGAGGATTGGAATAATCCAGTGATGGGAAGAGGTATCTCTGGCTGGCTTTACCTCCTTTGCAGTGATGAGGATTGGATAAAGTTAGTCTATCGAATCGAGGCCGCACTTAAGGTTTTTGCTTATGTTTACTATCCCATGCTTGGCATTGTTGGTGTCCCTGGTAAGTCTGTGCCTCACCATGAGTTCTGTAAACCATGTTGAACATATTGACAGATTAGACTTAGATTAGACTTACAGTGTGGAAACAGGCCCTTCGGCCCAACAAGTCCACACCGACCCGCCGAAGCGAAACCCACCCATACCCCTACATTACCCCTTACCTAACACTACGGGCAATTTAGCATGGCCAATTCACCTGACCCGCACATCTTTGGACTGTGATCTTACCATTTATGGTGCCATCCTTGTTGATGTGCCTGTTCTTTCCAATTCTCTGTACCTGAATGTTCACTGGGTAAATGTGGTTAATTTGTCCACTTTCTTGTCATTTCTTCTTTTATTTTTATTTCCATTTTCACCCTGCCACCTTCCTCCATTGCCACTCTTTCATTTAATATATTTGTACCTTTCCTCACACTCACTGCCTATCTCTAATCTTTGCTTTTGTTTACCCTGGGACAGACTGTCAAAGTTGTGGCTGCAGTATGATCACTCTTTATTCCTCTGACAGTGGGAATGAGCTGTTTCTCTCAGTGCTCACCCCATCACCCGTAAACATGCATCATTGAACATTCAAATATCTCTCTCTGATGCAGAACATTTTGTACTGAGAAAATGTCTTAGTTTTATTCCTCTCTCCCATTCTCACCCTCTCCTCTTCATGGAGTGACCTTTGACCATGACATGATGTTAAACAATATTTCCTTCAGATTCTCTGTGTCCAAATATTTAAATCAGATTCTTCTTCCAACCCTTCACTCGCCTCCAATACTCTCACTCCACTTGGTCTCCTCCATCTGGCCTTTTGGTGTCACTCAAACTAGTTTTTTCTCCTTTGAGGATTCTCTATGTTGCATTAGCCACCTACATTTGCCCCTGCCCCACCAGCTGAAACCTCTCTCCCTCTGAACTGACTGCACTCCATGCTCTGAGGCTCATTCTTGGTCTCTTGAGTCATCTCCACTTAGTTGCTGAATGTTTCCCAGTTCCCTTACACCCTCCTTCTCTTCAGCATATCGTCTATCTTTTCCTGGCTATTGTCAGTTCTGATGTAGGTTCACTGGATTCAAAACATTACCTTCACTTTCTCCCAATAGATGCTGCCAAATCTGCCCAGTTTCTCCAGCAATTACCAAAAGAGAAAATGCTGAAAAATCTCAGCAGGTCTGGCAGCATCTGAAAGGAGGGAAACAGCTGACGTTTCAAAGCTGCCAGACCTGCTGAGATTTTCCAGCATTTTCTCTTTTGCCTTCAGATACCTGTATCCGCAGTCATTTGCTTTTCTCCAGCAATTACTATTTTTATAAACAGCAAGTTATTGCTTTCCCGGTCACCCTCTGGTTAGTGTTAGTCATACATCTCCTGGTCTGATTCTACAGACTGCTGACTATTTCCCCCAGGACTCGATTTTCATATTAGTGTCTGACCCGGGTTTGCACAGCTCTTTGTAATCTTCAGGTCAAAATCTATTTCTGGGCCACCTCTGAGATTGATCTTATCTGTCTGCCCTCCTGCCTCTCAGTACAATCCTGGTTACAATGTCCTACCAAGTCTCATTTTTTTATCCATCCGTGGGACATGGACATTGCTGACAGGACAGCATTTATTGACGCCCTGATTTCCCCTTGGAAAGATGGTGCTGAGCTGCCTTATCAAACCACTGCAGTTCACATGCAGTAGATCAACCCATAATGCACTGAGGGAGGGAATCCCCGGAATGTGATCCAGAGACAGGGAATTTCAGCGAAATAGTTCCAATTAAGGACAGTGAGTGGCTCGAGGGAACATTCAAAAAGTGGGGTTCCCATGTATCTGCTGCCCTTGTGTTTTTAGATGGGAAGTGGTCATGGGTTTAGAAGGTGCTGTCTCAGGATCTTGGCAAATTTCTGCAATGCATCTTGTAACTGGAACACACTGCTGCTACTGAATATTGATAGTGAAGGGAGTGGATACCTGTGGATGTGGAGCAATCAAGTGGGCCCCTTTCTCCTGGATGGTGTCAAGCTTCTTGAGAGTTGTTGGAGCTGCACCCATCCAGGCAAGTGGGGAGTATTCCATCACACTCCAGATTAGTTCCTTGTAGATGTTGGACAGGATTTGGGGAGTCAGGAAGGCAATTACTCACTGCAGTATTCCAAGCATCTGCCCTGCTCTTGTAGCCACTGTGTTTATGTGGTGAGCCCACAATGTTGATTCAGCTACTGGAACATCATTGAATGTCAAGCAGCAGGAATTCTGATCACTGTTTCCAAAATGGTCCCGAACTGAAAGGTCCGTCACCTGACCAGGCTCACTTGCCAATACAAGGTCCAGTATGGACCCTCCTCTCATTGGACTACCCACATACTGTTTCAAGAAACCCTCTTGGGTGCACTTAACAAATTCTGCCCCATCTGAGCTTCTTCATCTAAGGACGTACCAGTCAATATTGGGGAAGTTAAAGTCACTCACTCTGACAACTCTGTTTTTATTGCATCTTTCCATAATCTGCCTACGTATTTGTTCCTCAATGCCTCAGTACCAGTTCAAGGATTTACAGTATAACCCCATCAGAGTGATATCTGTGCTTTGCCCATACTGCCTCAGTGGATGAGCCTCCACTGTGTCCTCTCTGAGTGCAGAGTAACAACATTCTCCCTGATCAGTAATGCCATTCCTCTGTGTCTTCTACCTCCCTCTCTAACTCATCAAAAACAACAAAAGCCTAGAATGCTGGGCAGACAGTCCTGCCCCTCCCTCATCCAACTCCAGTATTGGCCCCTATATCATAGTCCCATCTACTGATCCAGGCTCGAAGCTCATCTGCCTTCCCTCAATGCCCAATCGTGTTCATTTCCCTGTCTCTGGCTGCCCTTCCTTTCTGATTTCCTGGTCCTAGCATCTCCCTTCTCCCCACTCGTACCATTTCCTGACCTGCTCTTCTGGTTCCTAGCCCCCTGCCACTCTAGTTGAAACCCTCCTGAGTAGCACTAGTGAACCTCCCTGCGAGGATATTGGTTCCCCTCCAGTTTAGGTACAACCTATCCTTCTTGTACAGGTCAGCCCTGCTGCAGAAGAGGTCCCAATGATCAAAGAACCTGAAACCCTGCCCCCTGTACCAGCTCCTTAGCCACACGTTCCTCTGTCCTATCTTGTATTCCTGGCCTCAATAGCATGTAGCACTGGGAATAACTCAAGGATTACTGCCCTCAAGGTCCTGCGTTTCAGCCTCTTCCCTAACTCCCTGTACTCGCTCCTCAGCACCCCATCCCTCTTCCTACCTGTGTGCACAATGACTCTGGCTGCTGACCCTCCCATTTAAGGGTGTCAGGCAGCTGCTCAGAGACCCTGTCACCAGGGAGGGAACACACCATCCTGGAGTCTCCAACACAGCCAGAGAAATGCCTGTCTGTGCCCCAAACTAGCAAGTCCCCTCCACCTATCACTCACTTGGACTCTGCCCCCCCTGGTTTACAGCAGAGCCAGTTGTAGTGCCCCAGGTCTGGCTCCTGCTGTTATCCTCCCCCCGAAAGGCTATCCCTCCCAACAGTATCCAAAACAGTGAACCTGTTAGAGAGGGGAATAGCCACAGGAGACTGGTGCCCCACCTGCCTTCCTCTCCTGGACGGTGAGGTATGACTCCATCCAGGAAAAAGGGAGGACTGTAGATGCTGGAGATCAGATTCGAGATTGTGGTGCTGGAAAAGCACAGTAGGTCAGGCAGTATCTGAGAAGCAGGAGAATCGATGTTTCGGGCATTAGTCTGACGTGGGGCTTGTGCCTGAAACGTTGAATCTCCTGTTCCTCGGATGCTGCCTGACCTACTGTGCTTTTCCAGCATCACACTCTCGACCATGACTCCAACCAGCGGAGAATGTGCCACATGATACCCATTGGTTCCCGTTTAACCAAGGTTCCTTTGATGCCATGCTCGTTCAAATGCATCCTTGATGTTATGAGTTGTTCCTCTCTCCCTGCCTCTGGAATTCTTTGTCCATGTTTTAACCAAGGTTCAGATGAGTTCCAGACCTAATGGCCCTGAAGGAACCCAAACTGGGCGTCACTGAGCAGCTTATTGCTGAGCAGGTGCTGCTTGATAGAAGCTTCCATCACTTTGATGATGCAGAGGAGACTGATGGGGCACTATTTGGCTGGGTTGGATTTATCCTGCCTTTTGTATACATTGGCAATTTTCGATCGAAGTGTGATAGCTCCACTGGAACAGACTGACTAGGGGAGGAGAATGTCCTGGATCACAAGACTTCAGTAGGATTGAAGTTACTGGATTAATTTCAGATAACTGGTCAGCATGGGCGAGTGGGACCGGAGTGTCCATTTCCACGCTGTATGTCTGTGTGACTCTCTGACTCTGAACATTGTCAGAGTCCACAGCCTTTACACTATCCAGTGCCTCCCACAGGTTCTTGATATGACGTGGAGTGTATCAAATTTGCTGAAGACTGGTACCTGTGATGTTAGTGATCACTGGAGGAGGCTGAGATGTATTACCCGCTGCCAATCAGGCAGAAGGTTGCTGCAAATGCTTCAGTCTTATATTTTTCCCTGATGTGTTGGGCTCTTCCATCATTGAGGATAAGGATACTTGTGCAGCCTCTTCCTCCAATGAGTTTTTTAAAACTTGTCTCCCACATTTCACAACTGGACACAGCGGGACTGCTTAGTGACGCTTAGATCTGGACCATTCTTCCGTGGGCGGCACATTGGCACAATGGTTAGCGCTGCTGCCTTACAGCTCCAGAGACCTGGGTTCAATTCCCGACTCATCTCTCATTCTTGCCCTTATTCTGGTGCCCCCATGGATCTCCTTTCCAGTCTCGATGTGCTGCCTCTCTCGATGCTCAGCGCACATTCCAGATTTTCCTTTCAATAAATGCCAGCTTAGTTGCTGCATCCCTGCTGCTCTGTCTGAGCCCATCTGTCTTGCTTTGCTGCCTGGCACTGCATCATTTGGATGACTCTGCTGATCTCAGGAAAGCAACAACTGAATGGAGACTGACACCTGTGCAAGTTCATGCATTGCATTTCGTAATTCTTATTTATTTTATTGAAGTCCAGTGTCAAAGGAATGGCAAGCCTTGTCCCTATATTAACAATGTGATACACTGTAATTGATACAATCATTTTTATACAACAGCACATTTGCAAATCTCTGTCCAGGTCCCAATAACACGGTGGCTTTGCTCACGTTCTAATGTCTCTGTTTGTTTCCCTTGCACAGTTAACATGATAGCTGTTGTGATCCTGACCCGGGGAAGATGTGGCCTCTCCAAATGTGTTTCTCGATACTTGGCGGCCATGGCAGTGGCAGACCTTCTGGTTATTATCCTGGACGTGATACTGCAGCATATCCCACGGACTTTTCACGAAGAATTTTATGACCTGCGGTACTCCATTCGTGTGTGTAATATTCATGCCGTCCTGAGTTATGCAGCCACTGATTGTTCTGTCTGGTTCACTGTGGCTTTTACTTTTGATCGATTTGTGGCAATTTGCTGTCAGAAGTTGAAAAGTAGATATTGCACTGAGAAAACTGCAGCTGTGGTGTTGGGAACAGTGACTGCCCTCAATTGTATAAAGAACATTATCTGGTATTTTATGTTAACAGACCGATATACTTTCGCGAGTGTTAGTGCATTTTGTCATTTCAGGGACAACTATCAGAGATCACATTTCTGGATATTGATTCAGTTCCTTCACCATCTTGTGACCCCTGGAGTCCCATTCATTCTGATCCTGCTGCTAAATATTTTCACTGTCAGACACATTATCAGGAGCAGCAGAGCACGGAGACGACTCCGGGTTTAGTGCAGTGGGGAATGTCCCAAAGATCCAGAGTTGGCCAGTCGAAGGAAATGTATTATTTTAATGTTTGCACTCTCTGCAAATTTCATCCTTTTATGGTCAATATATATGGTGTATTCCATATGGTATAGAATGCTGTATTTTGGAAATGTGATGATTTATCTACACAAATTTGTTGACATATTGGGTTCGATGTTGCAGCTCCTGAGCTGCTGCACAAACACTTTTATTTATGCTGTGACCCAGACCAAGTTCAGGGAGCAGTTGAAAAAAATGTTTAATTGTCCGTTTACTTCACTTCTTCAGATCAGTAAATAATAATATCTTCAGCCATATGGGAATCTGGCAACATTGTATTTAATTTCACATCACCAGCCCATCAATGGTCCTGTAGCTATGTCCCAAACCATGTCGTGTGTTCTGCTGCCCTCATTATAATTCACTGTGGGAAAGGAGTGGAACCAGCACAGGTGGCCTTGTAAGTCTGGTCAATAACATTCAATGCAGAGAGATGGAAAATGGTTCCTTCCTTTCCAAGAAAGGAGGGTACAGTATACGCACAGATACAAGTTGGAAGATTTGTTGGGTGATCCATATGTACTAAGGCTCTCCCTCTTTTGTACACAGAAGAAAATGCCATCATTACTTGTCAAGTTAATACGGGAACTCACTCTCAAACCTTTTATTCTCACTGAACAGCTACCTGCAACCTTCTTTCTGTTCAGAACCTATCTTTACTCTGGTGATGTGACTATTTTTATAGAATATTAAATTTTCCCATATTCCTTGTATTTCATTTTTTTACACACCAGAATCTTTTAAAACTTGCCCAGTGACATCGAGCTCTCGGAATTCGAGTTAGAAGCAACTGACTTGCTCTGTCAGTGTTTCTACAGCAGCAGTGCTCACCAGGTCCTTTCACTTTGTGTTTCCTATTCCCTAAAGCCCCACTTGGCTCTCTCTTGTGATTGCATAAACTTCAGAACTTTCATAACTTTTCATGGGTTGAAAGAATCAGCAGTAACTCTTTCAGAAATAAACTGGTTCCTGAGGTGAAAGGGACAAGGAGAAACTGGCATAGAGGAATTAAAAGCAACATGTTCATTAACCATCCTGGGAAGGAGATATTGAAACAACATGAACAAGCTGTTTCTTGGGAAGAGGAGTATGACATTCAGCCCCGGGAGCCTGTTCTGTCATTCGATGAGATCATGACTGATCTGTGGCCTCAATCCATTTATCTGCCTTTGGCCATGTTCCGTAATTTTTTTGGTGTTCAAAAATCAGTTTCAGATTTAAAATTAACAACTGATTTCCCACCAACTGCCATTTGTGGAAGTGAACACCTCCCACACTGTGGATGTTGAAATGTTTCCAAACATTGCACCTGAACTGTCCGGCCCTAATTTTTCAATGATGCCTTTTTGTATTATGTCCGAGAGGCTCCTAATGGTTTCAATGTGAACATGAGGTTTATGAACAGGAATAGATTATTTCACTTCTCAAACGTGCAGATCCAACCACATTGAATGGACATCCACCCTGACCAGGGACACTGTGCCCATGAAAGGACAGGTATAGACAACATGTCACCGAATTCAGGATTAATACGGTCGTTCCCGTGAATGTGGGGTGGGAGCCACCGGTGGTGATTTTTGTCTTTGTTGGCACTCTGGGTACTGCCAACCAATGCAGGTATGTCAGTATCCAGTACAAAGTGAGGTCTGCAGATGCTGGAGATCAGAGCTGAAAATGTGTTGCTGGTTAAAGCGCAGCAGGTCAGGCAGCATCCAAGGAACAGGAAATTCGACGTTTTGGGCAAAAGCCCTTCATCAGGAAAAATGAGGGCCAGACAGTTCAGGTGCAATGTTTGGAAACATTTCAACATCCACAGTGTGGCAGGTGTTCACTTCCATATATGGCAGTTGGTGGGAAGGGCTTCATTCCTGATGAAGGACTTTTTCCCGAAACGTCGAATTTCCTGTTCCTTGGATGCTGCCTGACCTGCTGCGCTTTAACCAGCAACACATTTTCAGCTATGTCAGTATCCAGCCCTGGACACAAGATATGCCTCCTTCCCAGGATAGCTTGGAAACTATTGGATGACCCTGGTTGATATCAGCCTGTATTTGGTGGTGACCTTTGCCTGTGACAATCAATCTTGCTCCCCAATATGTCACCCTCTGCAGTGATCTGGTCTGGTGGGAGCACAAAGGTTTCAGCCCGGGTTGTTGGACCTTCCATTTTCCCCATTCCCACCAGCTGTTTTGGCCTTGCTAGGACAAAGTCTTTCTGTGTCCACAGTCCCTGAGTAACCCACCGTTATTCCTCACGGAAAGACGTCCAACACATATTCTGGAGATGGCTGAGGTTGTAGTCTCAGGGAGGGAGGGAGGCTGGAAGGAAGGAACATGTGCAAAAGTAGAAAGAAGAGATCAAAGAGAAAAATGACAAAAGGAGAGGTTGCCAGTGAGAGGGAGAAAGTTTGAGAGAGAGAGTGAGAGAGGTAGAAAGTGAGTGAGACAGAGCAAGAGAGCAAAGAGGAATTATCAGACAGATTCAAGGACCAGTCAGGGGATGACACGGAGAAGTTAAGGAAGTGAGATTCATCTGTCCAGATGGCCCCAGGTCTCTCGATGGTCTCTCCCACCCACTCTCTCCACTTAGACACAGGGCCTTGCTTCAGGAGAGCTGTTCAGGGAGGGAGTGAGGTTAAAGGATCAAAACCAGGATCGAGATTTAAATTCTCACTAAGAGTCAGATAGAAACAGACAGATAGGTCCCCCCTCTAACCCTGCGCCCACCTCCGATTCCAGCCTCCTGCTCGGTCCACAGGGTGAAAGGGACAATCACGGCCAGAACTTGGCTGGAATACCCCCAGGTCTGTAACTCAAAACCCTCCTAATTTCAAAGGCCCCATCACTTCATGTCTGAATATTCATTCAAAGGGAGTAAACTGAGTCAGTTTGTTTGAGGCACCTCTAATGGCAAACAATATGAATGGGATGCCTTGATCCCAATCATTCCGATAATCCTGCCAGCACACTGTTAACATGGTCTTCAAGGTCTGAGACCACCTTTCCAAGGCTCCCTGGGATTCAGGACAGTACACACTTGATTTTCAGCGTTGCCTGCCTTGCCTGTCCATGGTTAAAAACCACACAACACCAGGTTATAGTCCAACAGGTTTAATTGGAAGCACTCGTTTTTAGAACACTGCCCCTTCATCAGGTGGTTGTGGAGGACACGATTGTAGGACAGAATTTATCGCAAAAGTTGACAGTGTGATGTAACTGAAACGATACATTGAAAAATACCTTGACTGTTTGTTAAGTCTCTTATCCGATAGAGTGACCATGTTAGTTTCACATCTTTCAAACGTAAATTGCAAAGTGTTTATTAAAAGTGACATTCTCAAGTGAACGTTAACAATTGGTGCCAGCCCAGATAATGTATTGAAGGTATGCGCCCCCCTGTGTGCTTCTGACTGTGCCATAATGTTTAGACTGAGGCTTCGACTTACGACTCATTGCACTTCTGCAACTCTCCGACGTATTTAACCAGATCCACACCAGGCCTTCAGCTCCGATGGGATTGCTCTCTGTCACTACCCTCATCATCCCTCCAACTTTTCACCTCTCTCTCGACCATTTTAAATCAACTTTGCATTTTCAGATCTCCCCTCCGAAGTGCAAATACTCTCTCTTTCTACTTTTCTTCTGCTCGGGTCATCCTTTCCCTTTTCTTTGCTCACTGCCGGAGCTATTCTCCCTTTCAGCTTCTCCTCTGCTGTCAATCACATTTCAAACGGTTTCATTTCCTTTTCATGTTCAAGCCACTTCATTTCCATTTGATCTTTCACCATTTCCCAAGATTCTGATGGCATTCCTGGCATTTGTAAATGCTGTGCGTTTGTCACAAATATTTCTCCTTTCCCAAGCAATTCCCAGCTCCATTTTGTTTGCAAATAGGGCTGGGGAATGTTTCTGGCTGGGTTACTCTTCAGAGTGTCAGTGTGGCCTTGTTGGGTCAAATCGCCTGTTTCCACACGGTCGGGGCCCTATGATTCTATGTTTATGCACCAGAGCCAATTCCTGCCCATATATTCAGAAGCCTGTCTAGGACCACACCCATTCCTATTTTAAAGGTCAATGCAAGGTGTTACATTCCAGTCACATTCCGATTGGTCAAACCACTCCATCTTCAGCAAAACATACTTCATCTTTACATGAAAGCTAAAATATAGACAAAATCACAATAAAATCATTCGCTTAATTGTAACTCTATCAAAATGCTTAACAATAGATACATTAACTACAAACTTTAGTTCGTGGCGGCACAGTGGCACAGTGGTTAGCACTGCTGTCTCACAGTACCAGAGACCCGGGTTCAATTCCCGACTCAGGTGACTGACTGCGTGGAGTTTGCACATTCTCCATGTGTCTGCGTGGGTTTCCTCCGGGTGTTCTGGTTTCCTCCCACAGTCCAAAGGTGTGCGGGTCAGGTGAATTGGCCATGCTAAATTGCCCGTACTGTTAGGTGTAGGGGGGTGGGTGGGTTGCGCTTCGGCGGGTCAGAGTGGACTTTCTGGGCCGAATGGCCTGTTTCCACACTGTAGGTAACCTAATCTAATCGTATGAGGAAAGGCTGAGGTACTTGGGGCTGTTCTCATTGGAGAAAAGAAGGTTTAGGGGAGATTTGATAGAGGTGTACAAGATGATTAGGGGTTTCGATAGGGTTGACAGTGAGAACGTTTTTCCGCTAATGGAGTCAGCTGTTACTAGGGGACACAGCTTTAAATTAAGGGGTGGTAGGTATAGGACAGATGTTAGGGGTAGATTCTTTACTCAGCGGGTTGTGAGTTCATGGAATGCCCTGCCAGTAGCAGTAGTGGACTCTCCCTCTTTATGGTCATTTAAGCGGGCATTGGATAAGCATATGGAGGTTATTGGGCTAATGTAGGTTAGGTAGGCTTCAGTCGGCGCAACATCGAGGGCCGAAGGGCCTGTACTGCGCTGTATTTTGCTATGTTCTATGTTCTACTTAACGCTTCGCATAAGTTCCCATAAACACACCCTTAATAAAAACAAATTCAATAAACCAATTGTCTCCCATGACAATCTCCAACCCAGGAGATAAAACACCAAGAGAAAACTCAGAGAGAGAGGAGCACGGAGAGATGTACTGCAGCTTCCAAACCCAGCTTCAAGACCCCAGTGACTGCAACTGAAAAGTAAAACTAAAAATCTCGGTTCTGTCGGAGCCTGTCCCCAACCATTCAGGCTGCTTCTGTTGGTTTCAATTAAAGAACACCCGAGGCCTCACAAGCTGCTCAAAACTCAAATTTTCTTCAAATAAAACCCCAGAACAATATACAGCTCTCCGAGCCATAGTATCATTACACCATCCAGTACCGAGCTCCCACCCAGTTTGAGGAGCTTACCATGAGCTCACTGGGGCCACAGCAGATCACCTCCCTTTCTGTCTTTGAGCAGGGCTCAGCCCCTCACATTGTCACGGGGGTGTTGGACGGTGCTCAGGCCTTCTTTCTGTTTGACCAGGATCATTCGTCTACTGGCAACATACGGAATATCCAGCGAAACCTGGAGGTGATGGTTAGAAAGTTCCCCATCCTCCAAACTGAGGGAAAGGGCTCAGGCGACATATCAGATGGGAACAAGAAAGATGTGGAGAGATGGCACTGCATCTTTAATGGAGACCTCTACCTTATCAGAAACCCAGTGATCTACCAGGAGGCTGTCCACGTTTCCTCAATGCTGCCCAAGCTGCTGGGTGAACGGAGAGAGAACACAGTGCCCCCGAGAGGCTGGGTGCACCCTCTGAAGATGCTGGACTCAAAAGGCACTCAGCTTTCCGTGAGGTCAGTAGTGGTCTGGTCACTCAGTGCCAGTGGGTCATGGAGCAATTCAAAGAACAAAGAAAATTTACAGCCCAGGAACAGGCCCTTCGGCCCTCCAAGCCTGAACTGATCCAAATGTACTGTCTAAACCTGTTGGTCAATTCCTAAGCATCTGTATCCCTCTATGCCCCACCTACTCATGCATCTGTCCAAACGCATCTTAAGCGAATCTACTGTGCCTGCCTCTACCACCTGCTGGCAACGCGTTCTAGATGCCCACCACCCTCTGTGTGAAGTACTTGCCACGTGTATCCCCCTTAAACTTTCCACCTCTCACCTTGAAAGAGTGACCTCTCGTTATTGAATCCTTCACCCTGGGAAAAAGTTTAATTCTATCTACCCTATCTATACCCTTCATGATTTTGTAAACCTCAATCAGGTCCCCATTCAATCTCCTTTTTTCTAATGAAAACAAACCTACCTTTCCCAACCTTCCTTCATAGCTAGCACCTTCCATACCAGGCAACATCCTCGTAAACCTTCTCTGCACCCTCTCCAAAGAGTTCACATCCTTTTGGTAATGTGACGACCAGAACTGTATACAGTATTCGAAATGCTGCCGAAACAATGTCTTGTACAATTTTAACATGACCTGCCAGCTCTGATACTCAATACCCTGTCCAATGAAGGCAAGCATACTATACGCTTTCTTGACCACTCTATCCACCTGTGCAGCAACCTTTAGGTACAATGGGCCTGCACTCCCAGACCTCTCTGCCCATCAACTTTTCCCAAGGTTCTTCCGTTCATTTCATAATTTGCTCTAGAACTAGTCTTGTCTAAATGCATCACCTCACATTTGTCTGGATTGAAATCCATCTGCCACTTTTCCACCCAACTCTCCAGTCTATCTATATCGTCCTGTATTCTCTGACAGTCCCTTATAATTTCTGCTACTCCACCAATCTCTGGGTCATCTGCAAATTTGCTGATCATACCAACACTGCCCTCTTCCAGATCATTTATGTATATCACAAAGAACAGTGGCCCCAGCACTGATCCCTGTGGAACACCACTGGTCACCTTTCTCCATTTCGAGAAACTCCATTCAACTACTACTCTCTGTCTCCTGTTGCTCAATCATTTCTCTATCCACCGAGCTAGAACACCATGTACACCATGTGACTTCACCTTCTCCATTAGTTTACGATGGGGAACCTTATCAAACACCTGACTAAAGTCCATGTATATGACATCAACAGCCCTTCCTTTATCTATCAACTTGATCACTTCCTCGAAGAACTCAATTAAGTTGGTATGGCACGATCTCCCCCACACAAAACCATGTTGCCTATCACTGATAAGCCCATTATTTTCTAAATAGAAATTGATCCTATCCCTCAGTAACTCTCCAGCAACCTTCCCACTACCGACATCAGGCTCAATGCTCTGTAGTTACCTAAAATATTCCGACTACCCTTCTTGTACAGGGGGACAACATGAGCAACCTTCCAGTCCTCCGGCACCTCACCTGTGTATAAGGATGCTACAAAGATGTCTGTTGGGGCCCCAGCTAATTCCTCTTTCGCCTTTCTCAGCACCCTGGGATAGATCCCATCCAGTCCTGGGGATTTGTCCACCTTAATTACCTCTAGCCTACCCAACACATCTTCCCTACTTATGTTAATGTGATCCAGAGTAATCAAACTTGTATCTCTAATCTCAAGATTCATCATATTCCTCTCCTCAGTGAACACTGATGCAAAGTAACCATTCAGAATCTCACCCATTCTCTCAGGTTCAGCACACAGCCTTCCTTCATTATCCTTTAGTGGACCAATCCTTTCTCTAGTTACTCACTTGTTTCTTACATAAGAATAAAATAGAACATAGAACAGGCCCTTCAGCCCACGATGTTGTGCCGACCATTGATCCTCATGTATGCACCCTCAAATTTCTGTGACCGTATGCATGTCCAGTAGTCTCTTAAATGTCTCCAATGACCTCGCTTCCACAACTGCTGCAGGCAACGCATTCCATGCTCTCACAACTCTCTTTGTAAAGAACCCGCCTCTGATATCCATTCTATACTTTCCTCCAACCAGCTTAAAACAATGACGCCTTGTGTTAGCCATTTCTGCCCTGGGAAATAGTCTCTGGCTATCAACTCTATCTATGCCTCTCATTATTTTGTATACCACATTTTGTCCCCTCTCCTCCTCCTTTTCTACAATGTAAAAAGTCTGATCTCAGTCAAACTCTCTTCATGAGATAAGCCCTCCAGTCCAGGCAGCATCCTGGTAAACCTCCTCTGAACCCTTTCCAAAGCATCCACATCTTTTCTATAATAGGGCGACCAGAACTGGACACAGTTTTCCAAGTGCGGTCTAATCAAAGTTTTATAGAGCTGCGACAAGATCTCACGACTCTTAAACTCAATCCCCCTGTTAATGAAAGCCAAAACACCATATGCTTTCTTAACAACCCTGTCCACTTGGATGGCCATTTTAAGGGATCAATGTACCTGCACACCAAGATCCCTCTGTTCCTCCACATTGCTAAGTATCCTATGCTTAATTCTGTACTCAGATTTCAAATTCGACCTTCCAAAATGCGTCACCTCGCATTTACCCAGGTTGAACTCCATCTGCCACCTCTCAGCCCATCTCTGCATCCTGTCAATGTCCCGCTGCAGCCTACAACAGCCCTCTATACTGTCAACAACACCTCCAACCTTTGTGTCATCTGCAAACTTGCTGAACCATCCTTCATTCCCCTCATCCAACTCATGCTTTGGGATTCTCCTTAATTCTGCTCACTAAAGCTATTTCATAACCCCTTTTAGTCTGCTTGATTCCATGTTTAAGACTTGTCCTAATCTTCCGATATTCGTCCAGGGCCTGTTCTCTACTTAGCTGCCTCAACCTTATGTATGCTTCCCTTTTCCTCTTGGCTAGTCTTACAATTACTCCTGTCATCAATGGTTCACAAATCTTGCCCTTCCTATCCTTTGCCTTCAATAGGACATGCCTATCCTGCAGTATCTTTAACCTATCTTTGAAAGCCTCCCACATCTCAAATGTGGACTTTCCTTCAAATAGCTGTGTCCAATCCACATTTCTGAGTTCCTGCCTAATTTTGATATAATTTGCCTTCGCCCAGTTTAGTATTCTTTCCTTAGGACCACTCTCATCTTTATCTATGAGTCTTCTAAAACTTACAAGATTGTGGTCACTGTTCCCAAAGAAATCCTCCACCGCAACTTATCACACCTGTCCTGGCTCATTCCCCAGTATCAGGTCCAATATGGCCCCTTCCCTCATCAGATTATTGACATACTGCTCTAGAAAACTCTCCTGAACACTTCTTACAAATTCTACCCCATCCAGACATCTGACGCTAAGTGTATCCCAGTCAATGTTGGGAAAATTAAAATCTCCCATCACCACCTCCACGTCTTTCCATAATCTGTTTACCTATTTGTTCTTCTCCCTCACCCTCACTGTTGGGAGGCCTGTAATACAGCCCCAACAATGTAACTGCACCCTTATTATTTCTCAGCTCCACCCATAATGTCTCACTGCCCAAGTCCTCCATAGTGCCCTCCTTTAGCACAGCCGTGATATCATCCCTGACCAGCAACGTAACTCCACCCCCCCCTTTTACTTCCCTCCCTGTCCTGTCTGAAGCATCTATATCCTGGAACATTTAGTTGCCAATCATCATGCCCTTCCTTCAACCAAGTCTCTGTGATTACAATAACGTCATACTCCCAGGCACCAATCCAAGCCCGAAGTCCATCTGCCTTACACACTATGTTCCTTGCATTAAAGCAGATGCATTTCAGGCCACCAGTTATTTTGGGCTCATCTGCTCCCTGCCTATTCTACCATTATCAATGCTATCTTCATGATTCTTACAGTCTCCAGTCTCCACCTCACTGACTACTTATTTTCTCTTCTGGTTCCCAGCCCCCTGTCATATTAGTTTAAAACCTGCCCAACAGCAGTAGCAAAAACTCCCCCAAGGACATTGATTCCGGTCTGGTTCTGATGTAGACCATCCCTTTTGTAATAGTCCCATCTTCACCAGACCCGGTCCCAATTTCCAACAAATCTGAACCCCTCCCTCCTACAGCATCTCTCAAGCCACGTGTTCATCCTGCCTATTGCTTCATTTCTACGCTGGCTAGCACATGGCACTGGTAGTAATCCCGAGATCACTACCTTTGAGGTCCTCCTCTTTAACTTCTCTCCCAGCTCCCTGAATTCTTCTTTCAGGACCTCATCGTGTTTTCTACTTCTATCGTTGGTGCCTATATGCACCAAAACAACTGGCTGTTCACCCTCCCCTTTCAGAATGCTCTGCAGCCGATCGGTGACATCCCTGACCCGAGTACCTAGGAAGCAAATACCATCTGGGAGTCCCGTTTTCAGCCACAGAACCGCCTATCTACTCCCCTCACAATAGAATCTCCTATGACTATGGCCCTATGAGTCATTTTCCCGCCCTTCTGAACAGCAGCTCCCACCACGGTGCCATGATCTTGACAACTACTGCCCTCCCCTGGTGAGCCATCTCCCCCAACAGTATCCAAAACAGTATACCTGTTTTGGAGGGAGATGACCACAGGGGACACCTGCACTGCCTTCCTACTCTTTTTTTCTGCCTTTTGGTCACCCATTCTCACTGTCTCCCTCAGCAATTCTAACCTGCGGTGTGACCAGTTCACTAAACGTGCTATCCACGACCTCCTCAGCCTCGCGGATGCTCCACAGTGAGTCCATCCACAGCTCCAGAGCCGTCATGTGGTCAAATAAGAGCTGCAGCTGGACACACTTCTTGCAAGTGTAAGAGGCAGGAACGTCAGCCACGTCCCTGAGCTCCCACATCAAGCAAGGGGCACACACCACGGGTCTGAGGTCCCCTGCCAGGGTAAGCTTAGCTTTATATCAGCTAAGTAACACCAAACAATGCACTTAAAGATAGGAAAAGAAAGAAAAAGCAAAAATAAAAGCCTTACATTAGAGAATCTTTTTCTTCTGGTTAGAGGAGAGGGGTGTGGGAGGGAGATACTACATGTGCAGCATCTCAGGATTAGCCGCTGCACAAATATATATTCAGTCTTTACCTTCCTGGCACTCTCCTAGTCTCCATGTCACCTCCGCTGTATCTCCCGCTGCTCCTGGACAGGAAAAAGTGGGAAAACTTACCCTTCCCGGCAGTCTTCGCATCTCTCCACTCTCTCTCCTCACTTCTCTGTAAAAAAAAACGACACCTCCAGCCACCTGGACTACACTTCAGCCCACCCTGCCTCTTCTAAAAATGTTATCCCTCATTCCCAATTCCTCCGCCGCATCTGCTCCCAGGAACACCAGTTCCACCACCAAACCCACCAGATGACCTCCTTCTTCAAAGACCACAATGTCCCCTCCCACATTGTCAATGACCACCTCCAGTACATCTCATCCACTTTCTGTGCCTCCACCCTTGAACCCCACCCTCCAATCATAGCAATGACAGAACCCTCTGGTCCTCACCTTCCACACACCAACCTTCGGATATATCACATCATCCACCGCCATTTCCACCGTTTACAAACAGAACCCACCACTATAATAACCCAATCTATTTTCCATAAAGACCATTCCCTCCGTGACTCCCTTGTTCGGTCCACGCCTCCCACCATCCCACCCTCCCCTCCCGGCACCTTCCACTGCCACCGCACGAATTGGGAAACCTGTGCCCACACCTCCCCCTTAACCTCCGTCCAAGGCCCCAAAGGATCCTTTCACATCTGTCAAAGATTTACCTGGACTTCCACATACGTCATCCACTGTGTTCGTTTCTCCCGATGTGGTCTCCTCTCAGAGCAGTGACATAGACAGTCAGAGACACAGAGAGAAATAGGGGGACACAAAGAGACACAGAGAGTCATGGAGAGGCACAGGGAGGCCTAGAGGGACACAGAGAGACATGTAGAGAAGTAGAGAGACATAGAGGGACACAAAGAGACACAGAGAGTCGTGGAGAGACACAGAGAGACATAGAGAGACATATAGAGAAGTAGAGAGACATAGAGAGACCATAGATAAATATAGAGTGTCAGTGAGAGACAAGAGAGACATGGAGAGACGCAGAGAGACACAGAGAGACATAGAGAGTCAGAAAGGCACACAGATAGACATATATAGTTGTCGAGAAATGTACAGTCATTGAGAGTTACAGAGACACACAAAGAGTCAAAGAGAGACACAAGAGAGACATAACGGCTATAATGTCACACAGAGACACAGAGAGACAGAAATTTGTTGAGAGACATACAGAGACATAGAAAAATGTAGAGAATCAGTGAGAGACACAGTGAATCATAGAGAGTCTGAGAAGGACACAGGGAGACAGAGAAAAACACAAAGAACCAGAAGGAGACATAGAGTGACATAGACAGGTGGAGAGACACAGAGAGACATAGAGAGACAGAGAGTTGCAGAGAAACATAAAGATATACAAAGAGACATAGAGAGTTGTGGAAGTAGAACTTGGAACATTAATGCGCAGTACAGGCCCTTCAGCCCTCGATGTTGTGCTGATGTGTAACCAATTTGAAGCCCATCTAACCGATACTATTCCATTCTCATCCATGTGTCTATTTTTGAACTCCTCGAAGTAATTGTCTCTCAAAGAGCATCATAAGTTTGCTTTATTTTTCATGCCCTTATCCACCAATCAATACTTTGTTTGATCAAGGTCCCTCCTTAGCTGGCTGAAGTGTTGCCTGTTGGCTTCTGGTACAAGGAGAAAGTGAGGACTGCAGATGCTGGAGATCAGAGCTGAAAAATGTGTTGCTGGAAAAGCGCAGCAGGTCAGGCAGCATCCAAGGAACAGGAGAATTGATGTTTCGGGCATAAGCCCTTCTTCTTTTCTCACGGATGTACGTAACTCCAACTCCAAAGTCATTTCTTCCAACCCCAGAAAACTCTTAGTGACTGAAGGAGCCCTGACTACACCAAGCCCTGCTAAAACCAACACCCAGAACAAAAGGTACTAACAACCACCACTCACCAACTTCAAATCCAAAAACCCTAATTCCAAATTGGAACTGTAGAACAAATCCCACAAGAGCCCTGGACCAGGCCAGACCCCACTCAAAACATTTTAAGACATCATCCCAGACCCGAACCTTTTCTTATTTGAAAGGCAGATGTAGAGTGGATATTCCAGTAATGATGCAGCTGGTCAAACCACTTGGCTTTAAACAAAACAGAATTTATTTACACACTACGGTTGAAACACCAACCAAAGGAAACACAATTTGGAATAACAGCTTGTTTGAAAACTCAATCGACTCTATTGCAACTCAGTGAAGCTGTTCCAATTCCAGCAACGTCCCATAAACACACCCATTGGCAAAAGGTAAATTCAAACCCAGGTTCTTACAGACGGGAGAGATTTCAGAAAGAACGTTCAGGCAAGACCTCTGTTGAAGCCGTGCCCCTTTCATTGTACAACAGTGTTAAATACAAACTGAAAGGCCTGTTCTGATTGATGACTGAGACAGAGTCTGTTAGCCATTTCGGTGCCTCTGCCTTTACAACCCCTCTTGAAAAAAACCCAAGGACAAGAGAACCTTGTAAAAAGGGGCAGCATTGTCACAACAGGGGGGCTAGGAACCTGCTGTTCTGCTTAGTCAACGGGTCAACAACAAGAGGAGCATCATTTTCAAGTGAACAGCAGGAGGTTTAGAGGGGGATTTGATTATAGTTTCATCCAGGTGGTGGTGGGGTCTGGAATGCACTGCCTTTGAAGGTAGTTGGGCAAAAACCTCACAATGTTTAAAATGTTTTGGTCAAGAGCTTGTAATGTCATAACATTCAGGTCTGTGAGCCAAATACGGGATGGTGGGATGAGCAGGTATGTAGGGAACCTTGATAGGCCAAAGGGTTTCTTCTGTACTGTACAGAGAGACGCAGAGAGACACAAAGAGACAGAAAGAGACAGTGAGAGACATAGAGAGTCATAAAGGATTGTAGAGAAAATAGAAAGACACAAAGAGACACAGACAGTCGTGGACATAGAAGATAGAACATTACAGCCCAGTACATTTCCTTCAGCCCTCGATGTTGCACTGATGTGAAACCAATCTGAAGCCCATCTAACCTAAAACAATCCATTCTCGGCCATATGCCTATTTTTGAACTCTTCCAAAATAATCGTCTCTCTCAGAGCGTCATCGGTTTGCTTTATTTGAATGCACTTATCCACCGATCAGAATTACTTTGTTTGATCAAGGTCCCTCCTTAGATGACTGAAGTGTTGCCTGTAGGCTTCTGGCACAAGCTGATATGCCCTTAAGGGAGCTTCCTTCACCTTCTCATATTCCCCAGACAGGTTCTCTGATCGACTGACTCGATGACTCATTCACCCAAGTAAATGAGAAGCTAAGCTGATTTGAAAAGGGGTGGAAAGAGATGATTGATTCAATTCAACAGGAAGTCCCATTCTATATGGTAACTGTGAATAGTGACCACACTGTGGGAGGTGCACAGCTGGTTTTCAACTGCTTCCATAACCACCTGAGCCCTCAATAATGTCTGGGATGTGACAGAGTCTACAATGTGGCCCAATAAAGGACATAACCCAGGTTATGATGTATCCCAGTTTAGTGTAAAGCCCGATGTAGGGTTAGGACCAGTGTAGGATTCTTCCCAGCTTAGGATGAGGCATAGTGTTGGATACATCCAAGTTTAGGATATGGCCCAGTGTAAGATATGGCTCAGTTTACAGAGCAGCCTGGTTTATAATGGAGCCTGGTTTTCAGTGGGGTCTGGTTTACAATGTAGACAGTGAGGCCCGGTTTGCCATAGGGCCCGGAACGCAGTGGGGTCTGCTTTACAATGGGGCCTGCATGACAATGGTGCCCAGTTTATAGTTGGTCCTGGTCAACAATGCTCTTCGGTTTACAGTTGAGCCCGGTTTACAATGTGACATGGTTTACAGTGGGGTCTAGTTTACAAGTGGCCCCTGTATACAATGGAGCCCAGTTTACAGTGAGGCCCTGTGTATAATGGAACCCGATAAACAATGTGACCTGCTTTACAATGAGGTCTGGTTTACAATGGGGCCGGGTTTACAATTGGGCCCAGTTTAAAATGGAGCCTGCGTTTTAATGGGCCTGGTTTACAATCGGGTCTAGTTTACAATGGAGCCCAGTTTATACTCGGTCCTGGTCAACAATGCTGTTCGGATTACAGTTGAGCCCAGTTTACAATGTGGCATGGTTTACAGTGGGGCTTGTTTACAATGTGACCCTGTATACAATGGAGCCCAGTTTCACTGGGGCCCTGTGTATAATGGAGCCTGGTATACAATGTGACCTGCTTTACAATGAAGCCTTGATGACAATGTGGCCCGGTTTATAATGGTCCCTGGTTTAAAATGAGGCCTTGCTTTACAATGAGGCCTGTTTTACCATTGGGCCCAATTTAAAATGAGGCCTGGTTTCAAGTGGGGCTCGTTTTACAATTAGGCCCAGTTTAAAATGGAGCCTGTGTTTCAATGGGGCTGGTTTACAATGGTCCTTGGTAGAAAAAGAGTCCAGTTTACAAAGGAGCCTGGTTTACAATGGAGCCTGGTTTACACTTCAGCTCAGCTTACAA
Source organism: Hemiscyllium ocellatum (assembly GCF_020745735.1). Lineage (NCBI taxonomy): Eukaryota > Metazoa > Chordata > Chondrichthyes > Orectolobiformes > Hemiscylliidae > Hemiscyllium > Hemiscyllium ocellatum. The sequence goes on from NC_083438.1 coordinate 10,985,001, forward strand.
TGTGACATGGTTTACAGTGCGACCTACTTTACAATGAGGCCTGGATTACAATGTGGCCTTGTTTACAATGGGGCCGGTTTAAAATGAGGCCTGGTTTACACTGGGGCCCGGTTTACAATGGGGCCCGGTTAACAATGCAGATTGGTTTATAATGGGGCCCGGTTTACAATGGGATCTGGTTTACAATGGGGCCTGGTTTACAATGGGGCCACAGTTCTCTGAAAGTGAAGTCATAGGTTGACAGGACAGTGAGGAAGGCTTTTGGCACAATGGCCTTCATCAGTCAGAGCTCTGAGAGTAGAAGTTGGGACGTTCTGTTGCAGTTGTACAGGACATTGATGAGGCCGCACTTGGAGTATTGTGTTCAGTTTTGGTCACCTTGCTACAGGAAGGATGATATTAAAGTGGAATGAGTGATGAAGAAATTTACAAGGATGTCGCCAGGACTCAGTGGTCTGAGTTATAGGGAGAGGTTGGACAAGCAAGGATACTTTCTTTAGAATGTAGGAGACTGAGGAGAGATCGTATGGAAGTGTATTAGATCAGGAGAGGCTCGGATAGGATGAGTGCACTCTCTTTTTCCCAGGGTCGGGGAATTGCGGATTGGAGGGCATCAGTTTATGGTTAGAGGGGAAACAACAATAGGATATCTGAGGGGCAACCTTTTTACCCAGAGCTTGGTGCACATATGGAATGAGATGGCAGCAGAAGGAGTTGAAGAGGGCGCATTAACAACATTAAAAAGGCATTTGGTCATATACAGGGATATGAAAGGTTGAGAAGGATAATAGACAATAGACAATAGGTGCAGGAGTCGGCCTTTCAGCCTTTCGAGCCTGCCCCACCATTCAATATGATCATGGCTGATCATTCCTAATTAGTATCCTCTTCCTGCCTTATCTCCATAACCCTTGATTCCACAACCTTTGAGAACTCTATCCAACGCTTTCTTAAATGAATTCAGAGACTGGGCCTCCACTGCCCTCTGGGGCAGAGCATTCCACACAGCCACCACTCTCTGGGTGAAGAAGTTTCTCCTCATCTCTGTCCTAAATGGTCTACCCCGTATTTTTAAGCTGTGTCCTCTGGTTCGGCACTCACCCATCAGAGGAAACATGTTTCCTGCTTCCAGACTGTCCAATCCTTTAACAATCTTGTATTTCTCAATCAGATCCACTCTCAGTCTGCTAAACCCAAGGGTATTCAAGCTCAGTCACTTCAGTCTTTCAGTGTAAGGTAATCCCTCCATTCCAGGAATTGACCTCGTGAACCTACGCTGCACTCCCTCGATAGCCAGAATGGCTTTCCTCAAATTTGGAGAGCAGAACTGCACACAGTACCCCAAGTGTGGTCTCACCAGGGCCCAGTACAGCTGCAGAAGCACCTCTTTGCTTCTATATTCAATTCCTCTTGTTATGAAAGCCAGCATGCTATTAGCCTTCTTCACTACCTGCTGTGCCTGCATGCTTGCCTTCATTGACTGGTGTACAAGAACACCCAGATCTCTCTGTACTGCCCCTTTACCTAAATTGATTCCATTGAGGTAGTAATCTGCCTTCCTGTTTAGATTACTTACAGTGTGGAAAAAGGCCCTTCGGCCCAACAAGTCCACACCGACCCGCCGAAGCGCAATCCACCCATACCCCTACATTTACCCCTTGCCTAACACTACGGGCAGTTTAGCATGGCCAATTCACCTGACCCGCACATCTTTGGATTGTGGGAAGAAACCGGAGCACCCGGAGCAAACCCACGCAGACACGGGGAGAACGTGCAAACTCCACACAGTCAGTCGCCTGAGTCGGGAATTGAACCCGGGTCTCAGGCGCTGCGAGGCAGCAGTGCTAACCACTGTGCCACCGTGCCGCCCTGTTCTTGCCACCAAAGTGGATAGCCTTACATTTATCCACATTAAACTGCATCTGCCATGCATCCTCCCACTCACCTAACTGGTCCAGGTCATCCTGTAATCTCCTAACATCCTCATCACATTTCACCCTGCCACCCAGCTTTGTATCAGCTGCAAATTTGCTAATGTTATTGCTGATACCATCTTCTATATCATTAACATATATTGTAAAAAGCTGCGGTCACAGCATGGATCCCTGCGGTACCCCACTGGTCACTGCCTGCCATTCCGAAATAGTGCCGTTTATCACTAGCCTTTGTTCCTATCAGCCAACTAATTTTCAATCCAATCTAGTACTTTGCCCCCAATACCATGCGCCCTAATTTTACTGGATCAGAGCTGCAATCATTGTTTTTACCCCCAGAATCTGGTTTCCAGCATCTGCAGTCACTGTTTTTACCTAGTTGATTTTAACCCTACTGCGAATCCTCTTGCAAGGATGCCTGCCTTGAAGAAGTTTTCCTCCACTCTCTGCAAGAATCTCAGGGAGTCCCTCTCCCACTGCAACTCCCAGGTCATTTCCTCTGCCCTGAAGCTCTTCAACCATGTTGTGAAACATCTTCCGCCTCGGAACACTTCAACACCAGGACTTCAACAGCTTCCTCATTTCCCCTTCCCCCACCTCATCCTAGTTTCAAACTTCCAGTTCAGCACTGTCCCCATGACTTATGCGGACTTGTCCGACCTGCTATCTTCTTTTCCACCTATCCACTCCACCCTCTCCTCCCTGACCTATCACCTTCATCTCCTCCCCCACTCACCCATTGTACTCGCTCCCCACCCCACCCTCCTCTAGCTTATCTCTCCATGCTTCCAGCTCACTGCCTTTATTCCTGATGAAGGGCTTTTGCCCGAAACGTCGATTTCGCTGCTCGTTGGATGCTGCCTGAACTGCTGTGCACTTCCAGCACCACTGATCCATAATCTGGTTTCCAGCATCTGCAGTCATTATTTTTACCCTGTTTTTGCCCTAATTTTACTCACTAACCTCCTGTGCGGGACTTTATCAAAAGCTTTCTGAAAGTCCAGGTACACTACATCTACTGGATCTCCCTCGTCCATCTTCAGAGTTACATCCTCAAAAAATTCAAGAAGATTAGTCAAGCATGATTTCCCCTTCATAAATCCATGCTGACTCTGTCCTATCCTGTTACTACTGTCCAGATGTGCCGTAATTTCAACCTTTATAATAGACTCCAGCATTTTCCCACCACTGCGGTCAGACTAACTGGTCTATAATTTTCTGCTTTCTCTCTCCCACCTTTCTTAAAAAGTGGTACAACATTAGCCACCCTCCAATCCTCAGGAACCGACCCCGAATCTATCAAACTCTGGACAATAATCACCAACGCATCCACGATTTCCCAAGCCACCTCCTTCAGTACCCTGGGATGTAGACCATCAGGCCCCGGAGATATATCAACCTTCAGACCTACCAGTCCCTCCAACACAAAATCCTGGCAAATATAGATTCCCTTAAGGTCAGGTCCTTCAGCCACTGTTACCTCAGGGAGATTGCTTGTGTCTTCCCCAGTGAACACAGATCTGAAGTACCCATTTACTTCTGCCATTTCTTTGTTCCCCGTAATATATTCCCCTGTTTCTGTCTTCAAGGGCCCAATTTTAGTCCTAACCATTTTTTTGCCTTGCACATACTTAAGAAAGCTTTTACTATCCTCCTTTATAGTATTGGCCAGTTTATCTTCGTACCTCATTTTTCCTCTGCGTATTTCCTGCTTAGTAATCCTCTGCTGCTCTTTAAAAGCTTCCCAGTCCCCAGTTTTCCCTCTTATCTTTGCTATGTTATACTTTTTCCTTTTAACTTTATATGTTTCTTAACTTTCCTCATCAGCCACGGCCGCCCATGCCTCCTTCTGGGATCTTTCTTCCTTTTAGGAATGAACTGATCCTGCAACTTCTGCATTATACACAGAAATACCGCCATTGTTCCTCCACTGTCATCCCTGCTAAGGTGTTGCACCATTGAACTTTGGCCAGCTTCTCCCTCATAGCTCCATAGTTCGCTTTATTCAACAGAAGTATTGTCACTTCCGACTGTACCCTCTCCCTCTCAAATTGCAGATTGAAGCTTATTGTATTATGGTCACTACCCAATTGCTCCTTCACTTCGAGGTCTCTGACCAATTCTGGTTCATTACACAATACTAGATCCAGAATTGCCTTCTCCCTGGTCGGCTCCAGCACCAGCTGCTCTAAGAATCCATCTCTGAGTCACTCCACAAAGTCTCTTTCTTGAGATCCAATACCATCCTGATTCTCCCAGTCTACCTGCATGTTAAAATCCCCCATAACAACTGTAGTAACATCTTTGCGACAGGCCAATTTCAGCTCATGATTCAAGTTACATCCGACATCCAGACTACTGTTTGGGGGCATGTAGATGACTCCCAAGAGGGTCTTTTTACCCTTAGTATTTCGCAGCTCTATCCACACTGACTCTATATCCCCTGGCTCTAGGTCCCCTCGCGCAAGGGACTGAATATCCTCCCTTACCAACAAGGCCACCCCACCCCCTCTGCCCGTCAGTCTGTCCTTACGATAGCTCGTGTAGCCTTGAATATTCATTTCCCAGGCCCTGTCCACTTGAAGCCACGTCTCAGATATCCCCACAATATCGTATCTGCCAATTTCCAAAAGAGCCTCAAGCTCATCCATCTTATGTCTAATGCTTTGTGCGTTCATATACAGTATTTTTAATTTGTTACTGCTCTCATCCTTCCCATCAATCCCTATTCCACTCAACCTTACAGCATGATTCCTTTCCGAGTTTTCAGCCTCATTGATACAGTTGTCTTTCTTGGCTTCTCTTGTTCTAACTTTCCCTTCAATTTCCTTTTCAAACATCCAGTTTGTCCCCTCCCCCCCGCTACTTAGTTTAAATGTAGTGGTGTTGCAGTAGAAAACCTGCCTGCCAGAATGCTGGTCCCTAACCTATTAAGGTGCAAACCGTCTCTCTTGTAGAATTTATGCTTACCACAAAATATACCCCAGTGATCCAAGAACTTAAATCCTTGCTTGCTCCACCAGTTCCCCAACCACACGTTCAAGTCCATTATCTCCCTGTTTCTGGCCTCACCAGCCCGAGGAACTGGAAGCAAACCGGAGATAACCACCTTGGACGTCCTGCTTTTCAGCCTTCTTCCTAGTTCTCCGAAGTCCCGCTGTAGTATGTTCCCCCTCTTCTTCCCGACATCATTTGTGCCAACATGTACCATCACCTCTGGCTCTGCACCCTCGTCCTTGAGGAATTCCCACACTCTGTCCGCGATGTCTTTCACCCTGGCTCCAGGAAGACAACACACCATCCTTAAATCCCGTCTGCTGCCACAAAAACCCCGGTCAGTTCCTCTCACGACGGAGTCCCCTATTACCACGGCTCTGTGCGATGCCCGACTCTTCCGCTCTGCCTCTGCGCCAACTTTTGATTCACAGACCTGGCCGCCTCGCGGACTGGCAGTGTCATCAGTCTCCACTGTTTCCAAAAGATTCAACTTGTTCCTGACAGGTACTTCTCCCGGGGTCTCTTGCATCTGTCTCCTCTCTGCCTTCCTCATCGTCTGTTCTCTTCTGCTCTCTTCTGGCATGATTGGTGTAATAACCTCGCTGAAGGTCTTGTCCAGGAAGATCTCGTTCTCTCAGATGAGCCTAAGGTCCTCGAGTTCTTTCATCAGCGCTGCAGTATGCTCGGTCAATAGCTGAATGTGCACACACTTTCCACACATATCTGGGCTAAATGCAGGGAAATGGGGTTTGTGTGGATGGACATTTTAGATTAGATTAGATTACTTACAGTGTTGAAACAGGCCCTTCGGCCCAACAAGTCCACACCGACCCGCCGAAGCGCAACCCACCCATACCCCTACATTTAACCCCTTACCTAACACTACGGGCAATTTAGCATGTCCAATTCACCTGACCCGCACATCTTTGGACTGTGGGAGGAAACCGGAGCACCCGAAGGAAACCCACGCAGACACGGGGAGAACGTGCAAACTCCACACAGTCAGTCGCCTGAGGCGGGAATTGAACCGGGATCTCTGGCGCTGTGAGGCAGCAGTGCTAACCACTGTGCCACCGTGCTGCCCACATTTGTGTCGGCGTGAACCAATTTGGTCCAAAGGGCCTGTCTCCAAGCTGTGGGACTCTCTGACTCTGTGACTCAGAATCAAAGTTAATGTTTCGGGTGCAGTGAGCCTTCCTTAGAACTGTGGGTAATCTGGCTGAAGGACCTTAGGGCTCTCACACCCACACACTGCTTCAGTGTGGACTGCTCAGCAATATTGTCTTTTATTCTGACATTAACAATCACCTGACTCACCCGAACATGGACGTTAGAAATAGCGTTGGGAAACCACATGAGAACTTGTGTCACCTTATCCAGTTCCTGTTACATCTTGCTCAATACAGACTGTTATCTTCCAACCAGTCAGAAAGGGATTAGTGAAGGTCAGCATGGAGGGTTTTGAATACCTTGTGGCTTAGTCAGTGATTGTGTGGGGCATGGTATTTGTGAGGGAATAGCTGGGAGGGAATTAGAGCACAGGGTTACAATTACAATATGCATTCTTGAAGTAACATCTCTGAACTGTCTCATCGCCAACTCCAAGAGAATTCTCCAATTCTGAAAGATTGACAGTAGGAAGGGAGAGGTTGTTTCACCAACACCAACAAACGCATAGAAACTAGGCCCAGGAATAGTCCATTCAGCCCTTTGAGCCTGCACCACCATTCAATATAATCACGGCTGATCATGCAATCTCAGTACCACACTCCCACTTACTCTCCATACCCCTTGATCGCTATAGAACAAAGGGTCATATCCAATTCCCTCTTGAATCGAGCTAATGAACTGTCCCCAATAGCTTCCTGTGGGAGAGAATTCCACAGGTTCACTACTCTCTGAGTGAAGAAATCCTTACTCATCTCAGTCCTGAATGACTTACCCCTTATTCTTTAACTGCAACTCCTACTTCTGTCTTCCTCAACATCGGGAACATTTTTCCTGCATCTCGCCTGTCCAATCCCATCAGGATTTTATACGTTTCCATGAGATCCCCCTCATTCTTCTAAATTCCAGTGAGTACAATCCCAGTTGATCCAATGTTTCTTCATATGTCAGTCCTGCCATCCCGGGAATCAGTCTGGTGAACCTTCACTGAACTCCCTCAATGGTAACAATGCCCTTCCTCAGGCCAGGAGACCAAAACTACACACAGACCTCAAGGTGTGACCTCCCCAAGGGCCTGTGTAACTGCAGGAAGACATCCTTACTCCGATACTCGAATCCTCTCACTATGAAGCCCACCTTGCCACTCGTTCCCCTCAGTCTGCTGCACCTGCATGTTATTATGATATTTCAAGTACTCATCCAAATATCTTTTAAAGCTTGTTAGGTTTCTGGTCTCCACTGACTTCCCAGGCAATACATTCCAGATTCCCACCCCCCGCACAGCGAAAAAGTCTTTTTTCTCAAAACCTCTCTGAATCTCCTGCCCCTTACCTTAAACATATGCCCCCATGTGATTCACCCCTTAACCAAGGGGAACATCTCTTCATTCACCCGGGCCATATCCCTCATAAACTTAAAAACCTCAATCATGTCCTGCCTCAGACTTCCCTTCGCGAAAGAAAACAATCCAAGCCGATCTAATCTGTTTTTTATAGTTCAATATTTCCATCCCAGGCAACATGCTAGTAAACGTGAGGGCTACTGCCCCTCCCACTTTACCAAGGACATGCAGGTCCTGGGCCTCTTCCATTCGCCAAACCCTAATAACCCGACGCCTGGAGGAAGAATATCTCATCTTCCACCTTGGGATAAAAAGTGAGGTCTGCAGATGCTGGAGATCAGAGCTGAAAATGTGTTGCTGGTTAAAGCGCAGCAGGTCAGGCAGCATTCAAGGAACAAGAAATTCGACGTTTCGGGCAAAAGCCCCTCATCAGGGCCCCAAAGCTTCCACCTTGGGGCCCTGCAACCACACAGGATTAAGGTGGATTTCACCAGTTTCCTCATTCCTTTACCCCATCTTATCCCAGCCCCAATCTCCAACTCGGCACCACCCTCCTTGACTTGTTCACCGTCTTTCCCATCTATCCGTTCCACCCTCTCGTCTAACCAGTCATCTTACCACACCCACACCTTCATCTACCCATTGCATTCCCAGCTACCTACTCCCCCAGTCCACACCCTCCCATTTTTCTCTCAGACCCCTGTTCCACAAACATCATTTGTGACACAGGGATTATTTCTGAAACATCCATCCTCCTGCTCCTCTGATGCTGCCTGTCCTGCTGTGCTTTTCCAGCACCACACTCTCAACGTTCTGGTGAACGCACTCTGTATCCTCTCCAATCCTATCACATCCTTGCTGCAATGAGATGACCCAAACTGTACACAGTACTCCAACTGGGACCAGACCAACACTCTATAAAACTCCAACATTCGCTCCTTGCTCTTTCTTATATTCCTGCCACGACTGATGGAAGCTGATGGATCCCATCTGCTGCCTTAACGATCCTATTCACATGTTCCACCAACTTCAGGGATCTGTGAATAATTGCAGCACCATCTCTCTGTGCCTCTAACTCCCCAATGCCCTGCCATTCATTAAATACTCCTTCCTCTTGTCTCTTCTTCTAAAGTGCATCACTTTGCACTTCTCAGGGTTAAACAGCATCTGCCACTGCTCTGCCAGTCTGACCAGCACATCTATATCTTCCTATAGCCTACAGCCATCTTCTTCACTATGAACCACACGACCAACCTTAGTGTCATCGATAGCTTCCCTCACACTTTCCCAACATTGTAATCTACATCATTTATGTAAATGACAAACAATAAGAGTCCCAGTACTGATCCTAGTCGGGTGTACTGCAGGACATGGGCTCCAGTCACTCAAACACCATTGTCCCACTACACTGTGTGTCCTATTACTTCACAAGTTTCTGATCCATCTCATCAAGCTCCCCTCAGTTCCATTTGCTTTCACCTTCTCATTCAGTTCCATTGTGAAACCTTGATAAAAGCTTTGCCAAAATCCATATAAACTACTTTATCTTCCCTCATCTGTGCACTTGAAAATTTCTGGACCTGGTCCTGTGTGGGCAAATTAAACCTATCTGACTGAATTCCATGAAATTCTCATGGGGCTGGACAGACCCGATGTGGGGAGGATGTTCCCCCTGGTTGGGGAGCTTGGAACCAAGGGGTCACCGTTTTAGGATACGGAGTTGGACATTTCGGAGTGAGATGATGAAACATTTCCTCACACACACAGGGTGTTTAAAGCTGTGGGATTCATTACCACAGAAGGCTGTGGATGTCAGTTCATAGAGTACATTCAAGAAAGAGATTGATATGTGTTTAAATTATTAAAAGCATCGAGGGCTGTGGAGGGAATGTAGTTAAATGGTATTACGATTGAGAGCCAAAGTTATTTATTTTGTATGGTGGAACAGGCTGGAAGGGCAGAATGGCCTACTCCTGCTCTTGGTTATTTATGTTTCTATGGGAACTCATAAGAACTTCTGTCAGCTGAGGAATCAGATTGGGGTCTGTTAAACCACATTAATTTTCCATTCTTGGAAATCAGTTTGAGGTTAAGGGAACAATTTGTGGATTACCAGCCTATTTAAGTTCCTGCAACCCACACTGAATGGGGACTGAAAGTTTGAACACATCTTTTATTGGAATAAAAGATCAAATGAAAGACTGTTTGCCTTTTGAGTGAGAGGCCTTGAGTTTGATGATGAGTGGGTAAGGTTGTACAATTAGTTCCTGCCTTATTGTCTGGAGTTGATAAGGTAGATTTAGTTGATAATATTCACAATGGCAGGAGAATTCATCCCCATGGAATGCTCCCCTTACAATATGTGGGAAGTCAGGGCCACTTCCAGTGTCTATAGTGAGTAGGTTTGCAGGCAGTCTGATCAGCTGCAACTCCTGATCTGCAGCATGGAGCTCCTGAAGCTACGGATGGACACATTATGGAGCATCCATGAGACTGAGGAAGTCATGGATACCACGTTTACCAAGCTGGTCACATCACCAGGAAGGGCTACACAGACAGAGAGGAATACGGTGACCACCAGGAAAATAAGTCAGCATTAGCAGGCAGTGCAGGAGACCCTGTGGACATCCCCCTCATAAACAGGTACACAGATTTGGATATGTTTTGGGAGGGGTAGGGGCTGGGAATGGCCTCTCAGTGGAAAGCAGCAGCAGCAGCAGCAGTCAATGTAATGACACCATGACCAGCTCTGTTGTACAGCAGGGAGGGTCGGTGTGTAGGTGAGCTGTATTAGTAACAGACTGTATAATCAGTCCCAGACAGGCATTTCTGAGCTGTAAGCAGGGCTCCTGACTGATGTGCTGCCTTCCTGTTGCCAAGGTCAAGGATGTCTCTGAGCAGGAACAGGATATTCTGAAGGTGGAGGGTGAGCAGCCAAAGGTTACAGTCTATGTTGGTACTGACACCATCGGCAGAAAGAGAGATCAGGTTCTGTAAAGGGTGTTCAGGAAAGTAGGTAGGAAGTTGAAAAGCAGGATCTCTGGTGTTGGAATTTGGGACTACATCCTGTGCCATATGCCATTGAGATGAGGAATAATACAGTTACATTAGTGCCCTAAGGAGCTGGTAATAGAGGGAGGGCTTCAGGTACATGGATCTTTGGAATGTCTCCCTGGGCTGGTGGGCCCTGTACAAGAAGGAAAGGTTACACCTAAACTGGAGGGACACCAATATACTGACAGGGAGGGTTTCCAGTGTCACTCAGGAGAGTTCAAATTGATGTGGCAGGGGGTCAGGAATGAGAGCAGTAGGTCAGTGAATGAAATGACTCCGGATGAGGCAGAGATTAAGGCCAATAAGGTTCAGTGGAAGAACAGAAATGTAGAGAAACTGAATATATCAGGATTGCTGGTCTGAGCTGTAGTTGTTTGAATGTGAAGAGGATGGCAGGTAAAGCAAATGGGTTTAGAGTTTGGACTTACATGTTAAACTATGATGCTGTAGCTACGAGAGAGACTTGGTTGCAAGAGGGACAACACTGGCGTCTTAACATTCCAAGATTTTGATGGTTTCAAGCAAGATACTGATGTTAGCAGATGGGGGAATTGTGTTCCTGATAATGTAGAATATCAGAACTTGACTGAGTCAAGACCCTTCGAAGGCTCACCCACAAAGCCATATGGTTCGAGCTCAGGGAGGGAAGGACACAATAGAACATAGAACATAGAAAAATACAGCGCAGTACAGGCCCTTCGGCCCTCGATGTTGCGCCAACCAAAGCCTACCTAAACTGCACTAGCCCAATAACCTGCATATGCTTATCCAATGCCTGCTTAAATGACCATAAAGAGGGAGAGTCCACCACTGCTACTTGCAGGGCATTCCATGAACTCACAACCCGCTGAGTAAAGAATCTACCCCTAACATCTGTCCTATATCTACCACCCCTTAATTTAAAGCTGTGTCCCCTAGTAACAGCTGACTCCATTAGCGGAAAAAGGTTCTCACTATCAACCCTATCTAAACCCCTAATCATCTTGTAGACCTCTATCAAATCTCTATCAATCATGTTGACTTCATTCTACTCCAGCCCTGTCAACAGCCAGGAGGTGACTGAGGAAGGGATGTGTGGACAGATGATGTAAAATGTGAAAAAAGACTGTTGTTCTGGTGCGTGATTTTAACTTTCCTATCAGTGGCTGAGTGTAGGGCTGAGGCATGGCAGATTTGTAAGGTATGTTCAGGATGGAAAATATGTGAAACAATACATAAATAGTTTATTGAGGGAAGAGAATACACTTTGCCTGGTATTGGGGAATGAACCTGACCGGATTATTGAAGTTTCAGTGGGGAAAATCTCAAGAACAGTGACTATAATTCAGTACGTTTTAAGTGACTGATGGATAAGGAAAAGATCGCTCCTTGGGTGAAAGTACAACATTGTGAGAAAGGTAACAACTACAACATTCGGCAGGTACTGGAGAACGGAGACTGGGGGCACTGGTTGAGTGTAACTTCACATCTGGCGAACAGGAATCTCTTTAATCCCGTTGATTAGAGTTCATGACCAGTATGATTCCGTGAAAATGAAGGATAAGGGCAACCAGGATGACAAAATAAATTGAGATTTTATTCAAAAGCGAAAGATTCAGGAGACAGAAGACCAACAGAACGCTTGAAGAATATAACATAACAGCAAAAAACATAAACAAGATATTAGGAGAGCTTAAAGGAGCCAAGAAATGTCTTTGCCGAACAATGTTAAGGAAAGCCCTAAGGAATTGTGTACATTTATAAGGAGCAAAAGAATAGCTTTGTAAAAAGTAGGTCCACTCAAGGACAAAGGGTTGTTTATGTGTGGAGACAGAGGAAGTGGATAAGGTCCTTAATGAACATGTTGCATTTGTATTCACAAAGGCGAAGGATATGATGGATGGTGAGTCAGGGAGGGCTATCTGATATTCAAGGCCATGGTAGGTGAGGATGGGAGGGTGGGACGGCTGTTGTTATTGTGGGAGGAACAGAGGGACTGAGAGCCAAAGTGTCAGAGTTAGATCAGACACAGCTGAGGGACCTGTCACCCAGAGAGGGATGGAGCCAATAGAGGGATACAGACCATATCGAGGTCAAATATTTCTGGTTGTGAAAGATACCAAGTGGCGGTACAGGCTTGCTGGGCCAAAAGACCTGTTCCTGCTCTTTGTTCTTTTGTGTTTTTTCCCAGGACAGAACATATGTGCTGGCAGTCTGTGAGGAACAAGGTCCCCTCTCTCTGTCTCAAATTAAAATCATTCTCTCAAAGACATGATCCAAGAATCCCGGTATGATCAAACCTGATTTGGTATTTGTTGGCGATGCCGATTCGCAGTCCCACTGGCATGCTTCCGATATCACACTTTTTCGGGACTTCAATGTATATCCATGATCAGTCACATTATCTGGACACCCTCTTTCATTGGGAATATATAAAGTCAGATCATTCTGTTCCACCACCAGCAATCGAGGAGAAGCTGGGGCTCCCTTTCAGATTCAATTGTCAGGATGTGACTGTGAAATCAGGAGAAAGGATTGTAAACTGCATACAAAAAGTATTTTTACAATGGTGTTTGGTCTCCTGTTCCTCGGATGCTGCCTGACCTGCTGTGCTTTTCCAGCACCACACTTTTGTCTATTCCCTGGTATTACATTACAAAAGTGAACTACATTACTTTGACAGTATTGGCTGTATTTGTCATATATTATCTGATTTTATTTCTGTGGCACCGTTTTTCCTGGGAGCCTGGGACATTCAGCTTCTTGTTTTCATGTTTCTTTGATTCTTTACATAAAAAAAACTCAATCCATTCTCACTTGTTGATGTCAGTGTGGGGTGGCTGGTAGATTTGGCCGTCCACAATACACCATCGGGGCTTCTGTGAATCTTGAACCTTGTGGGAAACCACACGGGTATCAGTGATCTGTGGTTTGAAATAATGCATTCACTTATACTTAATCGTCTCAAATTAAATATATCATGAGAGCTGATGGCACCAGTATGTTTTGTCTGTCTGGGGGAGGCAGGGTAGCAGGTGTCATTCAGCAGTAAGACATTACAGTGTCAGAATGAGAGATTGGTCAGTGGAATTAATGTGAATTTAAATTCTTTCAATTAAAGGACAGTGTTTGTCTGAAATATTGACACATGAAAGGGCAGGGGAAAAACATAATATTGAAAGGGACAGTGTAATAAACTTTGCTGTTAGAATCCACCAGGTTTTTCATTGTTTTATTTTTGTTAACGTTTGGTTTGGAGTTGTGAACTGTGAGCTGAGAGATGGAAGGTGACCTTTGCACTGTGAGTAGCAGCTTGTGTTAATAAAGAACAAACATGATCCATTTTGTGAACCCCGGCCTGAAAGGTAATTGCAGATTGATTCCTGTTGACCCTTGAATTTTGGAATGGCAGTGTGCTGAACCAGAGAGCAGGGGTTTGGGCATTAATAAGGTCAGTCCCTGGGAATTGATGCCAGCAAGGCTGGGAAGAAAACAGAATGATCAAGCAGAGGAAGGAGTGGGATTTATTTTCAATTGTTTTGGTCAGGGATTTCTAAGGGTAGGAAGGAGCTGTTGATGGTCCAGTATGAAGATGTGAGAGATCCTTCCCAAGCATCCAATAATTGGCTCTTGGAAGTTCAGAGAAAAGAAGCAAAGAAAACTTTGCTGGTGAGAATTACCTTAATTATAATTTCCTGACAGTGTTTTCAATGTTGTAAAATCAGTGTTGAATGCTTACTGTACCTAAAAGAATAGAAATAGCATTCTGGATCCTCTCAAACTGTTGGCTAAGGTGTTGCCTGAAACAATTTTTAAATTTGCTTTGCTTTCTTCACTCTTCAAATGATCAGGTTGGTGATTATTATTCTGTCCCAAGGAAATTGTGGCCTCTCCAAATGTATTTCTTGCTCCTTAGTTGCAATGGCAGCAAGTCATTATTGTTGAAGCAATATTCTACAGGATTGGTCAGATGTATTTCCATGTTTCATTCCTGTTCATTACACCTGTATGTATTTTATTTATATCTTAGTTTTCACATCAACAGAGGTTTCCATTTCACTCACAATTGCTTTCACCTTTGATTTGTGGCCATATGTTGCGATGAGTTGAAAGTGAAGTATTGTACAAAGAAAATGGCAGCTGTTGTATAAGGGACAGTGACTGTTTTGGGATGTTTAATGTCTGTCGCCTGGTACGTCAGGCATGATCCTTTGTACATTATTGATAATCTTCCCTGGTATTAGAGAAAGTGAGCACTGCAGATGTTGGAGATCAGAGTCGAAAGAGTGGTGCTGGAAAAGCACAGCAGGTCAGGCAGCATCCGAGGAGCAGGAGAGAAACATTTTGGGAAAATTCCTGATGAAAGGTTTATGTCCAAAATGTTGATTTTCCTGGTCCTCAGATGCTGCCTGACCTGCTGTGCTTTTCCAGCACCACACTTTCGACTATTCCCTGGTATTACATTACAAAAGTGAACTGCATTACTTTGGCTGCTTGGGCTGGATTTGTCATATATTATCTGATTTAATTGCTTTGGCACCATTCTTCCTGCTGCTGCTCCTCATTCTTCTGCTATCCACGACCTCCTCAGCATCGCGGACGCTCCACAGTGAGTCCATCCACAGCTCCAGAGCCGTCATGTGGTCAAACAAGAGCTGCAGCTGGACACACTTCTTGCAAGTGTAAGAGGCAGGAACGTCAGCCACGTCCCTGAGCTCCCACTTCAAGCAAGAGGTACATACCACGGGTCTGAGGTCCCCTGCCAGGGTAAGCTTAGCTTTATATCAGCTAACTAAAACCAAACAATGCACTATAGGAAAAAGAAACATAAAGAAAAAAAGAAAGAAAAAATAAAAGCCTTAGCTTAGAGTCTTTTTCTTCTAGTTAGAGGATTGAGGGGGGAGGGGGGAGGCGGGAGGGAGATACTACACTGTAGTATCTTGGGTTTAGCCACTGCACAAATATAAATTAAGCCGTTATCTTCCCGACAGCCCTCGCTTCACTCCTCCTTCTCTTCACACCGCTCTGTAAACATGATCTGACTATCAATGAATCTTAGCAGCAAGTAAAGTCCGCAGGTCACTCCGGGGTCACCTCAATGGAGAGAATGGCAAGGATCCAGAAATGGAGATGCGAAGGAAATCCATCATATCACTCTTCAGTATATCTGGCAGCTTTCTTACGTTATGGGTGACCCAGCTTGTATTTTACATTCATCTGTGAGTTACAAAGACATAGTTTTACTCTGTCATAGATCCCCTTTGTTACCTGGAATCCATCGTCAATATGCTTCAGCTCCTCAGTAACTGCACCAACACTTGGACATATGTCCTGACCCAGAATAAATTCAGAGAGCAGCTGAAGACTGCAGTTACATTCCCTTGCGATCTCATTGTTAAATTATTGCCATTTCAAAAAGATCTACATGGATTTAGACAATCAAACTAAATTTATTTCATTATTACGTTCCATCCATGCCCTTCCCCTGTGTAATATACACTGGGTGGAACGAAATGCAACATACAACCAACTGACATCTGTTTATGGTATTGCCCATGCAGGGTATGGGTATCTGTGAAAAATATAGCTTGGGATTATGTCATTTTCAGTGAACCTGAATTTGTAGAAAATACCCGCATTTCAAACAAATGTATGGCTCCTAAACACTCATCATTTCCGCAAATATTTTGTTGTGGGGCACAACCAGAACTCAAACAAAATGCTTTCACACAAACGTGACTGCAGGCCTGTTTATTGGATGGTAATTACTTGAGAAAAATATAAAGAAAGACAGTGATGAACAAAGTTTGGAGAACTCTTATAGATCAGTTTGAGGGTACAGAGTCAGTGAGCATGGACATAAATAAGTCACAGGAAAGCACATTGAATACAACTGTACAGGTGACAAAAACATTGATGATCATGTGAGAGGTGAAGGGTGGCTCAGTAATATTGTATCAGTAGGGAAACTGTCATTTCATAATTAAATAAAGTTAAAGCAATGATGACATTGAGAAATTTAAGTGAACCCCGCTCTGACAATCCCAAACCCACAAGGGATTTGGAGATGCCGGTTTTGGACTGGGGTGTACAAAGTTTTAAAAACTACACAATACCAGGTTATCATCCGACAGGTTTAATTGGAAGCACTAGCTTTCAGAGCGCTGCTCCTTCATCAGGTGGTTGTGGAGTGCTCAATTGTAAGACACAGAATTTATAGCAAAAGTTTTCAGTGTGATGTAACTGAAATTATACATTGAAAAATACCTTGATTGTTTATTAAGTCTCTCATCTGTTAGAATGACCATGATAGTTTCACTTCATTCAGATGTAAATCACAAAACTATTTTTAAATGGTACATTCTCAGGTTAACTGTAACAATTGGTGTCAGGCCAGATAAAAGGTTGAAGGTGTTAACTCCCATGTTCTGTAGTCTGTGCCATAATTTTTCGACTGATTCTAATCTTAAAAGAAAATGAGTGAACAGAGTCTTACATGGATGCGTGCAGTTTTTGAGCAAAGTACAATGTAACTCTGCAAGTACACATTTACCCCAAAAACCGCACGTGTGTGTGTGTGTCTGGGGTTGGGGTTTGTGAGTGTCTGTGAGAGAGTGTGTATGAGTGTGTGAGAATGTAAAGTGGCCTATGTCTGTGAGAGTTGCACGTGTGAATTTGGGACTGTGCGTGTCTGCTGGAGTGTGTGTGAGTGTCTCTGTGCTTGTCTGTGTGTGTGTATGTATATAGTGCACTGCTGGTCACCTGCAGTGTAACATGAACCCACTACAGTGACCAGCATTGCATTACACACGCACACGCACACACACACACTCACTCCTGCAAACACATGCACACACGCGCACTCACTCACTCACTCCTGCAGACACACGCACACACGTGCGCTCACTCAGTCACTCCTGCAGACACACGCACACGCGCTCACTCACTCACTCACTCACTCCTGCAGACACACGCACTCTCTCTCTCACTCATACACACACTCTCTCACTCTCTCTCACTCTCTTTCTCACTCTCTCACTCACTCTGTCACTCACTCTCTGACACACTCGCTCTCACTCTCTGACACACACTCACTCACACATATACCCTTTCACAACAGTTCCGCCAGGAACTCACAGTAAATGGAGTCAGAAACTGTGTGACAGCAGAGGAGCATCAATTACACCTCACCAAGACGCAGATTAATCTCTTCTCGACTTTAGTGATTGGAGTTAGAGAAATTTTATGGAATCATGGAATCCCTCCAGTGTGGAAACAGGCCATTTGGCCCAACAAGTCCACACTGACCCTCCAAAGAGTATCCTGCCCAGACCTATTCCCCTACACTATTAATTATACTTCCCCTGACTAATGCACTGAACCTACACATCCCTGAACACGACGGGCAATTTGGGGAAACCCTATTATTGGTGGTTTAGTTCTGCGATGTTTGTGAGACCTGTTCGGGAGATAGCAAAGACTTCAGTCAACCAAGAGAAGGAGCGCTTCATGATGATCACGGGGCAGCTGTCCAGCTGACAGCTCTGCCCTTGAATAACTGTCTGCTTTGGCTGGAAATAATCGCTGTTCGTATTGTCTGGAAATACCGTAGTTCCAGTACTTTAGATGGGTCTGTTTTTGTTCAATGTATGCAGGAGGGTTTCCTGACACAGTATGCAGACATGCCAAACATGGGGAAGCCATATTGGATTTGGTACTGGTTAATGAACCTAGCCAAGTGATAGATTTGGAGGTAGGTGAGCACTTCGGTGACAGTGACCACAATTCGGTTATGTTTACTTTAGCAATGGAAAGGGATATGTAAAAATCGCAGGGCAGGAGGTATTGCTGGGGAAAAGGCAATTGTGATGCAATTATTCAAGATTTAGAGTGCATGGAATGGGGAAGGAAACTGCAGGGGATGGGCACAATTGAAATGTGGAGCTTATTCAAGGAAAAGCTACTGTGTGTCCTTGATAAGTATGTACCTGTCAGGCAGGTAGGGAGGGATTGAGCAAGGGAGCTGTGGTTTACAAAGAAGAAAATGTATGTTCGGATGAGATGTGAAGGCTCAGTTTGGGTGCGAGAGAGTTACAATGATCTCCCATCCACCGCCTCCAACCTCATAGTCCCACAACCCCGCACTGCCCGTCTCTCCCTCCTGCCCAAAATCCATAAACCTGACTGCCCCGGCCGACCCATTGTCTCCGCCTGCTCCCGCCCCACCGAACTCATCTCCGCGTACCTCGCCACCCACGACCTCCACCTCCTCCATGATTTCCGCTTCCCCGGTCCCCAGCGCCTTATTTTCACGACGGACATCCAGTCCCTATACACCTTCATCCCCCATCACGAAGGACGCAAAGCCCTCCACTTCTTCCTTTCCCGCCGTACCAACCAGTACCCTTCCACTGACACCCTCCTTCGACTAACTGAACTGGTTCTCACCCTTAACAACTTCTCGTTCCAATCCTCCCACTTCCTCCAAACTAAAGGGGTCGCCATGGGCACCCACATGGGCCCCAGCTATGCCTGTCTCTTCTTAGGATATGTGGAACAGTCCATCTTCCGCAACTACACTGGCACCTCCCCCCACCTTTTCCTTCGCTACATCAATGACTGTATCGGCGCTGCCTCGTGCTCCCACGAGGAGGTTGAACAGTTCATCAACTTTATCAACACCTTCCATCACTACCTCAAATTCACCGGGACCATCTCAGACTCCTCCCTCCCCTTCCCTGACCTTTCCATTTCTATCTCAGGCGAGCGACTCAACACAGACATCTACAATAAACCGACTGACTCCCACAGCTACCTGGACTACACCTCCTCCCATCATGCCCCCCGTAAAAACGCCATCCCATATTCCCAATTCCTTCGTCTCCGCCGCATCTGCTCCCAGGAGGACCAGTTCCAACACCATGCAGCCCAGATGGCCTCATTCTTCAAAGACCGCAGATTCGCCCTAGACGTGATCGATAATGCCCTCCACCACATCTCCTCCACTTCCCGCTCCTCCACCCTTGATCCCCGCTCCTCCAACCGCCACCAGGACAGAACCCCACTGGTTCTCACCTACCACCCCACCAACCTCCATATACAGTGTATCATCCGCCGTCATTTCCACCAGCTCCAAACGGACCACATCACCAGGGATATATTTCCTCTCCTCCCCTATCAGCGTTCCGCAAAGACCACTCCCTTCGTGACTCCCTCATCAGGTCCACACCCTCCACCAACACAACCTCCACTCCCGGCACCTTCCCCTGCAACCGCAGGAAATGCAAAACTTGTGCCCACACCTCCTCCCTTACCTCTCTCCAAGGCCCCAAGGGATCCTTCCATATCCGCCACAAATTCACCTGCACCTCCACACACATCATCTATTGCATCCGCTGCACCCGATGTGGCCTCCTCTATATTGGGGAGACGAGCCGTCGACTTGCAGAACACTTCAGGGAACACCTCTGGGATGCCCGGACCAACTAACCCAATCACCCCGTGGCTCAACACTTTAACTCTCCCTCCCAATCCACCGAGGACATGCAGGTCCTTGAACTCCTCAATCGCCAGAACATAACAACACGACGATTGGAGGAAGAGCGCCTCATCTTCCGCCTGGGAACCCTCCAACCACAAGGGATGAACTTGGATTTCTCCAGTTTCCTCATTTCCCCTCCCCCCACCTTGTCTCAGTCGATTCCCTCGAACTCAGCACCGTCCTCCTAACCTGCAATCTTCTTCCTGACCTCTCCGCCCCGACCCCACTCCGGCCTATCACCCTCACCTTGATTTCCTTCCACCTATCACATCTCCGTCGCCCCTCCCCCAAGTCCCTCCTCCCTACCTTTTATCTTAGCCTGCTGGACACACTTTCCTCATTCCAAATGAAGGGCTTTTGCCCGAAACGTCGAATTTCCTGTTCCTTGGATGCTGCCTGACCTGCTGCGCTTTAACCAGTAGCACATTTTCAGCAGAGTTACAAGTTAGCCAGGCAAGATCTAAAGAAAGAGTTAAGAAGCTCCAGGAGGGGGCATGAGGAGTCATTGGCAGGTAGAATCAAGGAAACCCTAAAGCTTTCTATGGGTACATCAGAAATAAAAGAATGTCTAGAGAAAGATGAGGGCCAATCAAGGATGGTAGTGGGAAGTGGTGTGTGGAGTCCCAGGAGATGGGGAGGCTCTAAATGAATATTTTTTGTCAGTATTCACTATGTTAACTCTGATTTCGCTCCACTACTGCTGCCTGACCCGCTGAGCATTTGGAGTATTTTTTTTGTCAATGCACCAGTAATGCTGGTTTAGAAAGATAGGGTGGTGGAGTGTGAATCTTGTCGATGGCACAATGCAGACTCAACAGGCCAAATGATTTCTGTCTGCTCTGTGTCTAATTCTAACTCTCAATCCAGAAGTTTTAGTCCATTTTTTCAGTCTTTGTTTTTTTACATATGTAATGTGACTTGCAGAACAGGTCAACCGATGGTTCAGGCATCAGCCACCACCGAACAGTTACCACCTGACGCCTGGAAGAGGAAAGCCTCATATTCTGTCTTGGTACACTGCATCCACCTGGGTAAAATGTGGATTTCAACAGCTTCCTCATTCACCCACCCACATTATCACAGTCTGAAGCATCCAACTCGGCACAACCCTCCGGACAAGGCTGAGTGAGGAAGTGATTAAGGTGCACATTAAGGGGATTGGTATGTGTGATCGGAATAAACGTCTTATCGGAAGGATTAACAACCAGAGATGTACGATAAACGCAAGGGAGAGGATGTTCAGAGGAGACATAGGAAGAATGTTTTCACTTTGACACTTTTGTTTATTTGGAATTCACTGTTTGGACGTGTGGTAAAGCTAAAGTCATCAAAACATTTCAGGAGCATTTAGCCTAATACTTGAGAAGCTAGAGCACACATGGATAAGGACCAGGTACTGGAAAGTTGGGTGAAGAGAAGCAGATGTCTGATGAAAGATCCAAACATTGTACGAAAATATAGAACATAAAAGCTTGGGTAGGGTATAGGCATGGAAACTGCCGGCGGTCTTTTACAAGGGGTCTGTGGAATGCTACACTAGTCAAAAGATCACTTTGGCAGGATTGGATAAGAATAGTGGAATGTTCCAAACCAAATAACAGAGTCAGTCTGAGGCTTAAAGGTTACTGTGGCAGACTGAAACAAGAACAATTAGTAAAGTCAGCCTTGCCTACTAGACATCATCATGGCAGGTGATGTTTAAATATTTAGGATATGACTTTAAATGTTCAATTGAAAATTAGTAGAGTCAGCCTACTTGAGACCCTCGTCGCAGGATTTGACATTAAATATTGAATCAGTAGGTGGTAGAGACAGGTTGGGACAGGAAAAACATTGTGGTAGATTGGGTAGCTAAATATCTAATCATGACAGTTTAGTCTGGGATGGCAGTGGAATAATATTATGTTAATGTAGGAAAACCCATAGCACAGAAGTGGAGCGAGAAAAGGAACTAACACCATTAATTTATTGTATAGCTGGAGTGAGGTAATTCTGACTAACACGGTAGGGCGTGTTGATAAGCTAACAAAACATGATTAAAGAAAAGGTATAATATGCCATGGACCCTGCGGTTCGGGGGCATTCAAGAATTTGCTTTCTGAATGTCACGGGGTTTTTTTTGTTTGCAAATAAAAGATCTACTCCTGAAAGATCTTTCTGCATCTCCTGGTGATTGTCTACATTTTCTCCACGACAACCACAACTTTAGGTGCAATAAAGTTATGGCTAGCGTGGCTCTGTGGCTCATTGAAAAGCACATTAGATTTTTACAGCATTGTTAACATTGTTATTCAAAGTTTATGGGTTTGGTTTACATGGGAAACGGAGATTAGATGCCAGCTCAATCAATAATTGTTCTGCCGAATCATCATCAATTCCCGTCATCTGGAGATCGCGACCCTGCTGTTGACCAGAGAACATTCCTTACCTTCCTGGTTGTGAGTTTTGACGCAATCATATCGTTTGAAGCATGATCAACCAGAATCAGCTGCTCAGCCGCAAATCCTGCAAAGTTCCTGCAGAAACCCACTGTCTCGAAACACACTTCCTTCACATAGTGGCACAGACATTTTCGATTGCTTAAATGTCTTTGACCCTTTGTGTGACAGATTATTGTGGATGGGATGGGGAAAGACATTGAAGCATTTGGTCAGCCTTGATTATATCAAATGGCGGGATAGGACGGTGTTTGGAATAGCCTCCTCCTGTTCCTTTCTTTCTGTGCTGTTTCTGTCAGAAGGTTTTCAACAATAATATGATGAGGACAATCTGAATCTACACCACGGGATATCAAGGTGCTCCCCTTTACCCCACCGCTCTCACAGATGGAATAGTCAGGTCCTATTGCAGCGTTAGATCAGACAGTGAAGGATTCTCTCAGGAGCTCTGTCAGACTGCATGTTCCTTCTCACAGAATTCCAACTAGGCACATGGAGCAAGCAAATGTGTGAATACTGGGGATTCAGGGACAGATTTCCCCTTTGCTGAGCTGCAGTTCTGGATGTGGTGACGTACATGAATTTCTGGCATTCTGAGTGTTACTATGCATTCTTCCTACTTTACAAATTAAACTGGTATTGAATTTATTCTTGCATGACATTTTAAAATCTTCAATATTCATGGAAATCGTGCAACGTGTTCGTGGGTGTAGGAATGGTGAAGATTACTGATGAATGTCGTGCGTTTCATGTTACCTGTATGAACTTTCAGAAGGAGGTTGGTGAACTTTCATTGATTCGAATTCTGTGTCGAATTGATGCCGATCAAAGGAAAAGCCCTGCGACAGCGGCAACACAGGAACCAACAGAAACCCATTCTTCAATTAATTCCATTTTGCACATGCTGTTGGTCTCACTTTTTTTAATAAACCAGTGAGGCACAGGACTGCGCTCAATGACTTCCATTCAATGTAGACCTAAATCAAACAGCTCAGTGCATTTACAATTTATAATATTTCAAGTAGAATGAGCTGCTGCATCTTTCAACCAGCAGCTTTTCTTATACTTAATATTTTCAGTTGCAGGTGTTATGAAATTTCTTTCCGATGAATGTTAACCAATTTGAAAGTATATCCCTCCTATCTCGCCATCCAGGCAGCTGAGAATCCCTGTCGCTGTTAAATTCACTCCCTGTGTGTCTGCTCACGCTTTTCCAATATTCTGGAATCAGCTCCGAAAATGTTATTTCTGAAAATTCATCTCCGATTTCAATAACTCTCAGAATCTAAAATGATTGCTCCAAACATCTTTATCGTTCACCACTGGCTTTGAAGTTCTGACATGTAGTTTCCATTCACCTCAACGAGGGAAATTTCCCTCACGTTTACTCTGACCAACTGCACATCAGCTGGATAACCTCCCTTCGGTTACAACTAAGTCTTTCCTGATTTCTCCCGCATGATTCTTTATCTAACCCACCATCCCGTTAAAACCCCTCTTTTTTTCTAGTGGTTTTATCTCCTAGTGAACCTCATTTCCATTGCTTCTATCGATTTTGTGTCAAGTGAAATCTAGTCGTGTCATTCCTCACGTCTTTATATTCCAGTAAAGGCTGCCCGTGACTTTCATCATGTCTTTATATCTCAGTAAGGTGCAACCTGAGAAAGGATGCTGGCTCCAATTCAACGCATGAAAATTCACCACTAAGCTATGCAATCTTATTACCGACACAGGAAAGTTGTAAGCAATTTCAATTACAGCTGAATCGATTGGCTGCAGCAGCATCGGGTCAACTCCTAGTCACTTCAGTGGCTGTTGTTCTTATATTTATTTCTTCTCTACATGTGCTGAAATAACACTGTGAGGAATCAATTACTATTGTCAGCCATATCCACATGGGCTATGAAATGTTGAAGTTGTGAGAGCAGAGCAGTTTATATTAACATCGACCATTCACTGTTAGACTCTCAGACTCAGGAATTTGACAGAGAGCGATTTTGAGCGAAATTTGCGCGGGGAGGGGGTTTACCCCATGACGTAACACCATTCCCTGTGGTTTTTTGTTGTTTACCTCGTTTGTGCGTTTTTCCTCATTGAGGATTTTGACGTTTTCCCCTCTACACAAAAGGTCCGTGGTTTTGCACCATTGTACGTTAGATGTAGTGCAATAACACAAAAGACTAATTCAGTCTGCTCATCCAGATATTGACACCTGGAAACAGCACTGTTTACTCTCCTCGAGTCTGAAAAACAACTTCCTCACAGATAATGTTACATTCTCACTCTCGTGCCTCTTTTCATTCCGGCTGCTTCTGTTCTTCACTGATTCTGATACAGCAGATTTTGTCACTGAGTCATTTCTTTATATGTGTTCAGACCATATGAGCAGAATATCACAGTGGGAGTGTCTTGGGCCTATAACCCAGAAGTCAGACGATAATCAGAGAACAGTACTTTTGATCATTCCATGAACACCAGGAAGAAATATCTATGCTCTTCAAAATTTACTCGCCTGTTTTAAGAAGCAAGATAAACATATCCAGGTTCCCACTTCTGTTGTCACACGGACCAAGATTTCAAATGCTGGAAACAGTCGAGACTGTCCACTCTCCCACATCCATTTTTTCTCCAGGAAGTGTTAAGATGATGGTCTGAATCACTTCCTTCTGTTCCCTGTCACTCTGAGATGATGTGAGCTGTGAAATCTACTCTCTGAACTGGATGCAACGTGGTAAAACGTATACACATCAAGTGGAGTGTGTGTGAGTGACAGGAGTTGGTGCAGTAACATCCCATACTGATTCAGACAGCAGAGGCCTCCCGTGACTTCGAGAAGGACACAGGCACTGTTCCCGCTGACTGGGTGATATTCTCTCTTTCCCAGTAGTCCTGCACATTTCTACCTGTCTCAGTGTCGTTATTTGTACAAGGTTGTCTAAAGAAAATGAGGTCCTTTGCATGCGCGATATCCCTTTTGTTCGGCTTTCCAGAATTTCCATGACTCCTATCCCTACTAACCCCCTCCCCCACTCCACAAGCCCATGTTTGATAGGGAGCTGAAGAGCAGACTCACATTGCTCTCCCACGACACTGATTGCCAGTAGAAGATCAGTTCTTCCAGTCATCAGCGGAGTGCGCCCAGTTCGAGGGGAAGTAGCTCGCACAGCCACCTGGGAGAAGCAAGTCAGAATGGAAAGGACCTGTTATTAAACCGCTGTGCTGCTTTCACTCCTAAACAGCAGAAATAGGCTTAGCTTACAAGAAAAATCATCGGATTTATGGATACCACATCTGGTACGTTGTGGCTCGTTTGTCTCGGCTGTGATATCACCTCAGGCGGGTGACTTACGTGCGCGAGCTTTTGGGTTCACATCTCGAATGAGCGCTGGAAGTTTGCTCATTGCCTCATTTTTTGACAGAGAAGGTATGGTTTTGATGATATCAAGGTCAGATCAAGATTCCAAAGCTTGAAAACTCACACCAGCACGTTCCAAGAGCAGCTTCTTCTAGAGCGTTACTGCTCTGAGAAATGGAATGTCCAACTGGAAATAATGCTGAGCCTACCGATGCGGATCTTACTGAGTGCACGTCCTGCATGGAGTAACCTGAATTCCTGAGTCTCTCCAAATGCTGTGATCTGCATGTCCTTAATTACTATATGAGCAGAATATCACAGTGGGAGTCTGACTTTAGCAATCGCAAACAAAACTTTCCACTGTATGTACATCCATATGACAATCAATCAATCAAAACACAATCATTTCGTCATTGCATGGAGCCAGCACAGCGAAGTTGGGCTGCATGGCCTCAATTTGCAGTGTGGCATATTTTGTCATTCTGAGTGAAATTGCAGTTAAATGAACAGAATTTGGGAAGTGACAGAGTGGTTATATTGACACAGCCTGGACACACCTGTGCGACAGTGTATCACACAATAACAGTGATGATCTTTTGACGTCATCCTCAAAGGAACATGCCACAAAAAGCTGAAGACAGCGGGAAACTGCTGTGGTCAGCGCTAACAGAGCGGCCCAGTGGGAGCATGGTAGGCCCAAAAACCAGAAATTAATGGATAAAATACATCCTCAGCTCATTGACAATTCCAGCTTTCAGTGTACTGCCCCTGCCAGTGTTCCTCCATTATGGGCGGCACAGTGGCACAGTGGTTAGCACTGCTGTCTCACAGCGCCTGATACCCGGGTTCAATTCCCGAATCATGGGGATCGACTGTGTGGAGTTTGCACGTTCTCCCCGTGTCTGCGTGAGTTTCCTCCGGGTGCTCCGGTTTCCTCCCACAGTCCAAAGATGTGCGGGTCAGGTGAATTGGCCATACTAAATTGCCCGTAGTGTTAGGTAAGGGGTAAATGTAGGGGTATGGGTGGGTTGCGCTTTGGCGGGTCGGTGTGGACTTGTTGGGCCGAAGGGCCTGTTTCCACACTGCAAGTAATCTAATCTAATCAAATAACCGTGCTCTGTTCTACGTATTACATATTGATGAGCCTTCTGCATCCTGATACTCAATTGTATGTGAAATAAATATCTCGTATTGATACACCCGCCAATTTTACACATTTGAGGAAACACACTTATGAAGGTATGGCAGATATTTTCCTGTTCTCTGTCAGTCTGCTATGATCTGATTCGTACCTGTGTCAGCTCAGGAGTTACAAAAGATGGGTGAAAGGGAAAACATTGTGGATTTGTTCAGGCTTCAAGTGATTACATGAAGCAGGAAGCAGATAAAGATACATTGTGAAGCGATTGAGATCTGACTACAGAAGCAGCAAATAAGTTGTACAGCACAAAGGGGAGCTTTGAAATATTGAATTCTGGTTGATGGGCTGACCATGCTTTCACTAGGCCACGCTGCTACGAAGATAATATGTCAGTGCCTCTCGGAATTGTGATGTCGTGGGCAAATATCACCGTTATACTGCTGGAAATTCTTTTTTCCAATGTGAGGGCAGTCTGTATGTTTATATATCGAACACCCTTCTCATAAATAATTTCACTCCACCTCAATGTGTTGTATTACCTCCTTTCTACTTTACCTGTTATTGTGCCAGCACTGAAGGGGCTCTGTTCCTTCTGCGTGTCTTTAATAGTCTAGGTGATGTGATGCAGTTGTACTGACCCACCTTCTGACAGAATTTTCCACTTCAGTTCAGCCTGCCCTAACTCCGCTATCAGATACCACTCCAGGTGTTTAGGTGTTAAGCGCTCGTCTCAGATCCAGCCTACTCTCACCCAAAATAAACGCAAAACTCAGTCCCACTGTGATCCCTGCAATCCAATGACATCTTCTCTCTGAGGTCATTGATTATTCCGAGGAGAATGTTAGGACTGCAGAGGCTGGGTAACAGAGTCGGGAATGTGGTGTTAGAACAGCACAGCAGGTCAGGCAGCATCCGAGGAGAAGGAGAATCCACATTTCAGACATAAGGGCTTCGTCAGGAATAAGGCTTGTGAGTCTGGGCTGAAAGGTAAATGGTAATAGTGTGGGGATGGGGGGACATTGCTGGGAAAGCGAAAGGTGGAAGAAAGTGTGGAAGAAGATGATCGGTCAGAGGGGGCAGTGAGAAAATGGGTCCAGAGGGTGGTGCTGAGTTGAAGGCTTGGGTTTGTGGGGAGGAGAAATGAGGAAGCTGTTCCATTTCACAGTTTCCCGTGTGGTGTTAGCATCCCAAGGTGGAATATATGGCATTCCTCCTCCAGGCGTTGTGTGGTAATGGTTTGGCGGTGAAGGGGGTCCAGGACCTGTACGTCTTTATTGGAATGGGGAGGGGATTTGAAGTGTTCAATGACGGGGCAGTGGGGTTGGTGGGTGCAGATGTCCCAGCAATGTTCTCTGAAATGATCTGCAAGATGTCCTGTGTACCTGATGTAGAGGATACCACATTGGAAATTCACCTGTACCACTACCAATATCATCTGCTGCATTCGTTGCACACTGGGTGCAACGAATGCAGCAGATGACACTGGTAGTGGCACAGGTGAATTTCCAATGGATGTGGAAGGATCCCTTTCGGCCTTGGATGGAGATGGGGGGAGTGGATTTACCCTTCCTGCGGTGGCAGGGAACGGTGCCAGGAGTGGGATGTGGGCTGGTTGGGGGTTGTGGACCTGACGACGGCTTCATGGAGGGAATGGTCTTTTCAGAATGCTGATTGGGGTGGGGAGGGAAATATACCTTTGTGGTGCAGTCCGTTTGAAGATGGCAGAAATGGTAGGATATGATGCATTTTATGTGGAGGTTGGTGGGGTGGAAGGTGAGCACCAGGGGTTCTGTGCTTGTTGCATTGGGAGGGGTAGAATTCAAAGGTGGTGGTGGTGAAGTGGAGTAGATGCACTGAAAGGCATCGTCAACCACGTGGGAAGGGAATTTGTGGTTGTGAAATAAGGAGACTAACTCGAATTTCTGAGGTGGAATCGGTCAAAAAGGTAAAAAAAAATGAGGTCTGCAGATGCTGGAGATCATCGATGAAGGGCTTATGCCCGAAGCGTCGAATTTCCTATTCCTTGAATGCTGCCTAACGTGCTGTGCTTTAACCAGCAACACATTTTCAGCGGAAATCGGTCACCCTGGAAACAGATGTGGTGGAGGAGGAGGAATTGGGAATAACGAATGGCATTTTTTACACGAGGTAGGGTGGGAAGCTGTGCAGTCTATGTAGCTGTGGGAGTCAGTGGGCTTGTAATATATGTCTCTGATTATTCAATCGCCAGAGACGGTAATGGAGAGGTTCAGGAAGGGAAGTTGCCAAGATGATCTAGGTGAATTTGATGTCGTGTGGAAGTTGTTGGTAAAGTTGGTGAATTGCTCATGCTCCTCGTGAGAGCACAAAGTGGCACCAATCCATTCGTAGCAGAAGAACAGGTGGAGTATGGTGCCTGTGTAACTGTGGAAGATGGACAGTTCCACATATCTGACAGTCGGGCATAATTGGATCCCATGCGGGTGCTCATATCTACCCCTTTGGCTTGGAGGAAGTGGGAGGATTGGAAGGAGAAGTTGTTGAGGGTGGGGACCAGTTCAGCCAGGTGGATGAGGGTGTCAGTGGAAGTATACTGGTTGGAATGGCATGAGATGAAGAAATGGCGGGCTTTGAGCCCTTCTCCTTGGCAGATGGATTTGTAGAGCGACTGGATGTCCATGGTGAAGATGACGCGTTGGGGTTCAGGGAAACGAGAATCTTGGAGGAGATGAAGTGCATAGTAGGTGTCACGAACATAGACGGGGATTTCCTGGACTGGGGAAACACGATGGTGTCGAGGTAGGAAGATATGAGACCGGTGTAACAGGCGCAGGCTGAGACAATGTGTCAACTGAGGCTGTCAGTTTTGTGAATAGGAGGAAAGAGGTAGAATCTGTCAGTGCAGGGTTCACGGATAATGAGGTTGGAGGCTGTGGATGGGAGATCCCCAGGGGTGATGAGCTTTTGGTGGTCTGGAAGACGATGGTTTGGTGATAGGAGGTGAGGTTGTGATTGGAGACAGTAAGAGGGGGTGTCTGCGAGTTGGCGCTTGGCTTCAGCAGTGTCCCTCAGCCCGACTCACAAGCCTCATTCCTGATGAAGGGCTTATGCCTGAAACATCGATTCTCCTGCTCCTCAGATGTTGCCTGACCTCCTGTGCATTTCCAACACTACACTCCCGACTCATTCATTATTCCTGTCTCATTTCACAGGTCCGTGCTGTCTGTTTGCTTCTTGAAAGCACTGTTCTCATAAACTGCCAAAACATCTGCCAATCTTTAGCAAAAACAGAAATTGCTGTAAATCCTCAGCAGAGCTGGCAGCATCTGTGCAGATGAATCACAGTTAAAGTTTCAGATCCACTCGGTCCGTCCTTCCACAGATACTGCCAGACTTTCTGAACCTTTCCAGCAACCTCTGTTTTTGTTTGGTTTTCAACATCGGCAGTTCTTTCGTTTTTTTTCCACTTATTTTCTAAAAATATGATTTGACTAAAAATTATGTTAAATGTTTTAAATGTGACTGCGAAAGAACGGCCAGATTCCACCAGCCCTGAACTGCTACCTGGTACACATGACTAATGCCTTTCCACTTGGTCACCGCGGTCTACAGCTGCATTGCATATAAATTGACAAAATGATGGCATTCTCTCGGATTGGTAATCAGGAGCGAGATTGATTGAAGTAGATCTAAAAGTCTTGCTTCAACTGTTATTAGATTAGATTACTTATTAGATTAGATTACTTACAGTGTGGAAACAGGCCCTTCGGCCCAACAAGTCCACACCGACCCGCCGAAGCGCAATCCACCCATACCCCTACATTTACCCCTTACCTAACACTATGGGCAATTTAGCATGGCCAATACACCTGACCCGCACATCTTTGGACTGTGGGAGGAAACCGGAGCACCCGGAGGAAACCCACGCAGACACAGGGAGAACGTGCAAACTCCACACAGTCAGTCGCCTGAGTCGGGAATTGAACCCAGGTCCCTGGCACTGTGAGGCAGCAGTGCTAACCACTGTGCCACCGTGCCGAGTTTTGGTTTTAATGAACGCACGCATTGGGTTCGGTGCTGTAATGATCCCCTAAACTGGAGAGGGAAATCGTTGCCTTCGAAGATACGTGGGGAATGTTCACTAATTCATCCCAGTAATGGCAGGACTGTCCTCTGGAATCATATGAGTACAATTATTCAAAGCTCCATGGAGTTTCGAATAAGCAGTGAAAGTATTCAGAAATTAATCATTCAGTAGAACTCAATACAGGGCCACATAAAGTGATGAACAAAGTGGGCAAGAACACGGAAATACGACACACAATAGCTACGATAATTATATGTGGAAAGTGTTGATTTCAGATCCACGGTGCCTTTGATGATGATGTTTATTGTTCAGAACCAGTCTGCACTGGGATGACTGTAGACCCAATATGAGGTAATTGAACTTCAGCTGCCTTTAGAAATAACTGAGACTCACTCAGGGCACGGGGATTTAGAGATGCTGGCCTTACAAACCTTTCGAACTTTCCATGGAATAATAAAGGAAGTGATAGATAATTTTCATCCCCATGGATACGCTGTTAATGAGCTGGATAGATAATACCTTAGCTAAATGAAGTTTATAAATAGAGAAATCATATTTAAAAAGCAAGGAGTTCATTGTGTAACTTTAAAATCTTTAAGTTACGCTCAGAGGGGACATTTTCTGTAATCCTTGTCCTCATTCTCCACCAAAAACATGCAATGAGGTTAGGAAGGAAACAGACGCTGCTTCCTGGAAAGCAAGATATTAGAAAGCCCAGGGACGGGGTTTACTGAGACATAAAATCATCAGAAAGGATACAAATGGTTTCATTGGGATGATAGAGAGAAGTAATGAGTTTATGCATGAGATTTGGAAATGCTGGACCAGAACCACGCAAGTTAAAAAGCCAACAAAATAAATTTTCACATAACGTTAGGTTTGAAGTGAATCAATAACTTTAGTTACAGCTTCAAAACCATTACTGACTGACTAAGAAAAGATTGGCTGAGAGTTTCTTCCACTCAACAGATTTATTGAAATCCTGAATGACTTTTCAGAAATAAAACGTAAAAGCTGATTTCAGAGTGAGGTGGAGAGCCCTTCTGAAGAAAGTCAGTTACTTTTGAGATATGATATCGACTTGATTGCCATGTATTTAACAGAAACCTGATTAATATTGTTTTTGTCTCCAAAAGATAACCAGACTGATGGTGTTTCCAAACATCATCAGGAACAAACCCCAGAATGCATAGTTTGGAATGGACGTCAATTACTTCAAAATCCAACTTCTGCCGTCACTCAATGAACTCTTGGGTGTTTAACCAGTCCTAATGAACCAGACAATCCCTGTTCACACACTGTGTAGATCGATTGTCTTTACCCAGTAAGAATGTGTCTGTAAACAACACAAAGTTGATTATTTCTAAAACCAGGTCTTCCAGATACTCAATTGTGTTAACATTTTAACTGCCAGAGACCATTTTCAATTACTCGGTGTAAATAAAAGAAAATGAGACCATACACTAAGCCCATTTATGAATTATCTGGCATCTCAGCAGCTTGGGTGATAAAGTGAATGCTTTCCTACAATCACAGTCAGTAAATGGTCTCTCTCCAGTGTGAAATCGCTGGTGTTTAGATTAGATTAGATTACTTACAGTGTGGAAACAGGCCCTTCGGCCCAACAAGTCCACACCGACCCGCCGAAGCGCAACCCACCCATACCCCT
This sequence comes from Hemiscyllium ocellatum, assembly GCF_020745735.1. Classification (NCBI taxonomy): domain Eukaryota; kingdom Metazoa; phylum Chordata; class Chondrichthyes; order Orectolobiformes; family Hemiscylliidae; genus Hemiscyllium; species Hemiscyllium ocellatum. The sequence goes on from NC_083438.1 coordinate 11,017,684, forward strand.
ACATTTACCCCCTACCTAACAATACGGGCAATTTAGCATGGCCAATTCTCCTGACCTGCACATCTTTGGACTGTGGGAGGAAACCGGAGCACCCGGTGGAAACCCACGCAGACACGGGGAGAACGTGCAAACTCCACACAGTCAGTCGTCTGAGTCGGGAATTGAACCCAGGTCTCTGGCGCTGTGAGGCAGCAGTGCTAACCACTGTGCCACCGTGCCGCCCTATAACAGGTTAAATATCTGACTGAATCCCTTTCTACACACAGAATAGTTGAATGGTGTATTCCCAGTGTGAGCTCACTGTTGTATTCAGAGGTGGATTATCTGAGTGAATCCTTTCCCACACGTGGAGCAAGTGAACGGTTTTACTCTCCAGTGTGAATTCCTTGGTGTATCCTCAGGTTGGATCCCTAACTGAATTCTTTCCAACATACAGAGCGATGTGTTGGTTTCTTCACAGTGTGAACTCAATAATGGTCTCTGTAGGCTGGGAGACTGGATGAATCCCTGGGAGCAGGTGAACAATATCCAGCCCCCCACCCCAGTGTGAATTTGCTGGTGTCTCAGTCTGGAGGATGACTGTCTGAATTCCTTCCCACACATCGAGCATGGAAATGGTCTTTCTCCATTGTGAACACGTTGGTGTGTTACCCGATTAGATGAATGAGTTAATTCTATCCAACGTGGGAGCAGCTGAAAAGTTTCTCCCCAGTGTGAACTTGCTGGTGTATCTGTAGCTGGGATGAATAAGTCAAATATTTGGAGACAGTGAGGTCTGCAGATGCTGGAGATCAAAGTTGAGAGTGTGTTGCTGGGAAAGCACAGCAGGTCAGGCAGCATCCGAGGAGCAGACAAGTTGACATTTCGGGCCGGATCCCTTCTTCAAGAATGAGGCTGGAAGCCTCGTGGGTGGAGAGATAAAGGGTATGGCGTGGGGTGCGGCTGGGGAGAATGTAGCTGAGAGTGCAATAGGGGGATGCAGGTGGGGTAAAGGTGATAGGTCAGAGAGGAGGATGGAGCGGATAGGTGGGGAGGAATATTCGCAGATGAGACAGGTCATGAGGATGTTGCTGAGCTGCAAGTTTGGAACTGGGGTAAGATGGGGAAATGGGAAATGAGGAAACTGGTGATGTCCACTTTGATATCCTGGCGTTGAAGTGTTCCAAGGCAGAAGATAAGGGGTTCTTCCTCCAGGCATAGGGTGGTGGGGGAGTGGCGATGGAGGAGGCCCAGGACCTGCATGTCCTCGGCAGAGTGAGGGGGGAGTCGAAATGTTCAGCCACAGGACAATGGGATTGGTGTGGTTATCCCGGAGATGTTCCCTGAAGCACGCTGCGTGATGGCGTCCAGTATCCCAAATGGAGAGGAGACCGCATCGGGAGCAACAGCTACAATAAATGACGTGTGAAAGTGCAAGTGAAACTTTGATGGATGTAGAACATCACTTTGGTGCCTTCTACAGAGGTGGGGGGAGGTGTGGCCGCAGGTTTTGCAATTCCTGCAGTGGCAGAAGGTGCCAGGAGGGGTGGGTGTGTTGGGAGGGGCATGGACCTGACCAGCTGGACGCGGCGGGAAGGTCTTTGTGGAAAGTGGATGGGGTGGGAAGGAATATATATCCATGGTGGTGGGGCCCATTTGTAGGTGGCAGAAATGTCAGCAGGTGATGCGATTTATGTGGAGGTTGGTGGCGTGGAAAGTGAAGACTTGGTGGGGGGGTTCTGTCCTTGTTCCGGTTGGAGGGGTGAGTTTCAAAGGCGACAATGCAGGACCTGGATGCATTGTCAACCAAATTTCAGTCTTAAAAGAAGGAGACCATCTGGTGTGATCTGTGATGGAACTGGGAGCAGATGAGGCAAAGGCGGAGGAATTGTGAATACGGGATGGCATTTTTATATGAGGTAGGATGGGGGTGGTGGCGGTGTAATCCACGTAGCTGTGGGAGTCAGTGGGTTTGTTAAAACTTTAGTGTTGATTTGGTCCTTGTAGATGGAGATAGATAGGTCTAGGAATGGGAAGGAAATGTCCGAGATGGTCCAGGTGAATTTTAGGTGGAGGTCAATGTGTTGGTGAAGTTGATGAACTGCTCAACCTGCTTGCATGAGTACCGGGTAGCGCTGATGTAGTCATCAATGTAGCGGAGGAAGAGGTGGGGACTGGAACCAGTGTGGCACTGGAAGATGGACTGTTCTATGTAGCCGACAAAGAGACAGGCATAGCTGGGGTCCATGGCTATACTTTTGGTCTGGAGGAAGTGGGAGCATTCGAAGGAGAAATTGTTGAGTTTGAGTATCAGTTCAGCCAAACGACTTAGGGTGTCAGTGGAAGAGTACTGGTGGGGACATCGGGAGATGAAGACACAGAGGGCTTGGAATCGCTGGCCAATGCAGGTGGAGGTGTAGAGGGACCGGATGTCCACTATGAAGATGAGGCATTGGTGGCCAGGGAAATGGAAGTCTAGGTGACATCCTCAGTGCTTGGGATCCTCCTGTGAAGCGCTTCTGTGATCTTTCCTCTGGCATTTGTAGTGGTTTGTCTCTGCTGCTTCCGGTTGTCAGTTCCAGCTGTCGGATGCAGTGGTCGCTATATTGGGTCGAGGTCGATGTGCTTGTTGATTGAAACTCTGGATGAGTGCCATGCCTCTAGGAATTCCCTGGCTGTTCTCTGTTTAGCTTGTCCTATAATAGTAGTGTTGTCCCAATCAAATTCATGTTGCTTGTCATCTGCATGTGTGGCTACTAAGGATAGCTGGTCGCGTCATTTCGTGGCTAGTTAGTGTTCATGAATGCGGATCGTTAGCTGTCTTCCTGTTTGTCCTATGTAGTGTTTTGTGCAGTCCTTGCATGGGATTTTGTACACTAGACGTGATGAGACAGAGAACACCAAATGGAGAATTCACCACAAAGGTATACAGGAAAGCCACACACACAGACCAAGTCCTGAACTATGAAAGCAACCACCCCAACACACACAAAAGAAGTCGCATCAAGACACTATTCAAAAGGGCCACAACACACTGCAGTACACCAGAACTGCAAAAAGAGGAAGACGAACACCTAAACAATGTGTTCACCAAAAACGGATACCCGCGCAATTTCATCAACAGATGCCTAAGGGAAAGACAATGGAACGAGGACATGCCGCAACCCAAAGGACTAGCCACACTACCATACATCAAAAGCATTTCTGAACTGACAGCCAGGCTACTGCGACCACTATGACTCATAACAGCACACAAACCAACAGCCACTCTCAGACAGCAACTGACCAGAACGAAGGACCTGATACCCAGCATGAGCAAAACTAATGTAGTGTGCAAAATCCCATGCAAGGACTGCACAAACCACTACATTGGACACACAGGAAGACAGCTAACGATCCGCATCCTTGAATACCAACTAGCCACGAAACGACACGACCAGCTATCCTTAGTAGCCACACACGCAGATGACAAGCAACATGAATTCGACTGGGACAACACTAATATTATAGGGCAAGCCAAACAGAGAACAGCCAGGGAATTTCTAGAGGCATGGCACTCATTCACAGATTCTATCAACAAACACATCGACCTGGACCCGATATACCGACCACTGCAACGGACAGCAGGAACTGACAACCGCAAGTGGCAGAGACAAACCACTATAAATAGCGGAGGAAAGATCACAGAAGCGCTTCACAGGAGGCTCCCAAGCACTGAGAATGTCACCTAGACAGGGGACGAAACATCTGCAACACAAATTCCCAGCTCGGTGAACAGAACCACAACAACGAGCACCCGAGCTACAAATCTTCTCACAAACGTTGTAGTTATTGACATGAGCAATGTCCCATCAATGTCCCATCACCTGTAACCAGCTCACTGAGGTTACCCTCTAGTTTATAGTTTTGATATGATCAGTTTACCCTGCACTGAACTGTAATAATTGTAGAATAAATGGAGTCATTTATTTACATTTCAGTGTGGGTTAAACTGATCTTAGCAATAACTACAAACTGCAGGGTAACTTCAGCGAACTGTTTACCGATCTGTGGAGGGTATATTGCCCATGTCAATAACTACAAACTACAGGGTAATCTCAGACAGTAATTTAAAGCTCAGTGCAGAGTGTGCTATTCATGTTAGTAACTAAACATTGCAGTGTAAACTCAGACATTTATTCAGTTATTGACATGTACAGCACACCCTGCACTTAGCTGTAAATTTCTGTTTGGGTTTAGCCTGCAGCTTGTAGTTATTGAAATGAGCAGTATACTCTGCACTGGACTGCAACTAGCTCTCTGAGTTTTCCATGTAGTTTGTAGTTAATAACATAAGCAGTATATCCAGCACAGATTTATAAATACCTATCTGAGTTTACCCTATAATTTGTAGTTTTTTGACAGGAGCAGGATAACCTACACTGGACTGTAACTAGATCTCTGATTTTACCCGGTATTTTGTTTTTACTGACATGAGCAGTGTAATCTGCACTGAACTGTGAATATCTGTCTGAGGTTACCCTGTGATATGTAGTTATTAACATGAGCAGTATAGCCTGTGCTGTCCTTCCTCGATTCCTTTTTCAATCCTTCCTTCTTCCTATTTTCTTCCCTCCCCTGTCGATCCTTCCTTTCTTACTTCTTCCCTTCCCTCTTTTTCGATGCCTCCTTCCTGCCTCCCTTTTCGGTCCTTCATTCCTTCCTTCCTCCCTCCCATTACCCTTTTTGATTTTCCCTTCCCTCCTTTGTTCCTACCTCTATTTTTGATCCTTCCTTCCTTCCTCCAACTCTTTTTTAGAACCTTCTTTGCTTCCTCCCTCCCTCCCTTTTACGAACGATATTTCCTTCCTCCCTCATTCCCTTTTCCATCCTTCCTTCCGTCTTCAGGCCCTTTTCGATTCTTCTTTCCTTCCTTCCTCGCTCCCTCCCTTTTTTGTTCCTTCCTTCATTCGTTCTTTTCATCCTCATACCTTCCATTTAACGAATCTTCCTTCCTTCCTCCCGTTCTCGATTCATCCTTCCTTTCTCTCTCCCTTTTTCGATCCTTCTTTCCCTCCTTCCTTCCTTTCTTCCTTTCTCACACACTTTTTCGATCCTTTCTTCCATCTTTACTTCCTTCAGCCCTCCCATTTTCGATCCTTCCCGCCCTCTGTTTTAGATTCTCCAGTCCTTCCTTCCTCCCTCCCTCACTTTTTGATCATTCCTTACTTCCTTCGATCCTTTTACCCTACCTTTTGCGATCCGTTATTCCTTCCTTCCTTTCTTCCTTCCGTCGTTGCTCCCTCCCTTTATTGATTTGCCTCCCCATTCCAATCCTTCCTTCCTCCCTCCTGTCCTGTCTTTTTCCTTCATTGCTTTCCACCTTCCTTCTCGACTTTTGGATTGTTCCATCCTTTCTTCCATCCTTCCTCCCTCCCCCCTTTTACAAACCTTCTTTCATCCGACCCTCCCTCCCTTTTTGATCATTCCTTCCCTCCTTCCTTCCTTTCTTCCTTCGTCTCTCCATCTCATTCTTGTTTGGTTCTTCCTTCCTTTGTTCCTTGCTCCCACCCTCGCTTTTTCAATCCTACTTTCCCTCTTAATTGCCTCCCTTTTCCAATCCATCATTTCTTCCTCCCATCCTTCCTCCATTTCTTCACCATTCTGTCCTTCCTTCCATCCTCCCTGCCTCCCTTTATCGAACCTTCCTTCCGCCCTCCCTTTTTCAATCCATCCTACCCTCCTCCCCTCCCCTTTTCCAGCATTCCTTCCATCCTCATTCCCTTTTTTGATTCTTCCTTCCTCCCTCTCTCCCTTTTTCGTTCATTCCTTCATTTGTTCCTTCCATCCTCATTCCCTCCCTTTTACGAAACTTCCTTCCTTTCTCCCTGCCTTTCTCGATTCATCTTTCCTTGCACCCTCCCTTTTTCGATCCTTCTTTTCCTCTTTCCTTCCTTTCTGTCTCTCACCCTTCTTCGATCCTTCCTTCCTTCCTTTGGCTCTTCCATTTTCGATTCTTCCTCCCTTACTTCATTCATTGTTCCCTCCCTTTCTCGATCCGTTATTCTTTCCTTCCTTTCTTCCTTCCTTCCGTAATTCCTCCCTCCCTTTATCAATTGTGCCTTCCTTCCTTTCTTACTCTCCGTTCTGATCCTCCCTCCCTCCCTTTTCGATCCTTCTTAATTCCTTCCTTCCAACCTCCCTTTTTTGATTTTTATTCCATCCTTCATTCCACTTTCGATCCTTCTTTCCACACTCCCTCCCTTTTCGATCCTTCCTTACTTCCTTCCTTTCAACCTCCTTTTTTGATTTTTTTTCCATCCTTCTTCCATTCTGTTATCCTACCACCCTACAATTTTCTGATTCTTCCTTTTTGCCTCCCTCCCATTTCTGATCTTTACTCCTTTCTCCACTACCTCTTTCCATTCCTCCTTCTTTGTTCCCTCCCTTGTTCGATCCTTTGTTCCTTCCTTCCACCCTGTCTTTTTCGATCCATCCTTCCTTCCTTACTCCTTCCCTTCGTACCTAACTACATTTTTCATTCCTTCTTCCCTTCCTACTTAACTACATTTTTCAATCTTTCCTTCCTTCCTAGTTTCTTCCCTCCCTTGTCGAACCTTCCTTCCTACCTTCTTCTCTTCCCCCCTTTTTTGATACTTCCTTCCTCTCTTTTCAGTCCTTCATTCCTTCCATCCTTCCTCCTATCGCCCTTTTTGATTCTCCCTTCCCTCCTTTCTTCCTTCCTCCATTTTTCGATGCTTACTTACTTCCTCACTCTATTTTTGATCCTTCCATCTTCCATCCTTCATCTCTCCCTTTCCTTTTCGATCCTTCCTTCCATCCTGCCTTTTTCGATTCTCCTTTCCTTCCCTCCCTCATTACTTCTTTCATTCATTCCTTCCTCCAATTTTCTGATCCTTCTTATCTACATCCCTCCCTTTTCTGATCCTTCCATCCGTCCTTCCGTTCTTCGTCCGTCTCTCACTTTTGCAATCCTTCCTTCCCTCCTTTCATATCTGATACATCCTTCCTTCCTCCATCATTTTTTTCCGCTTCTTCCTTGTTTACTTCCTTCCGCCCTCCCTTTTTCAATCATCCCTTCCTTATTTCCTTCCTTCATTCCTTTCTTCCTCCCTCCTCACCTTTTGGTTTTTTCCTTCCTTTGTTGCTTCCTTCCTCCTTCCCTTTTATGAACCTTCTTTCCTTCTTCCCTCCCTTTTTGATCCTTCCCTCCTTCCTTCCTTTCCTCCTTCGTCTCTCCCTCACTTTTTCAATTCTTCTTCCTTCCTTCCAGCCTTCCTTCCTCCATCCCTCACATTTTTGTTTCAATCTTCCTTCCTCCCTCCCTTTTTCAATCTTACCTTCCTTCTTAATGCCCTCCCTTTTTCAATCCGTCCTTTCTTCCTCCCATCCTCCCTCTCTTTTTTCACCATTCCATCCTTCCTTCCATCCTTCCTCTCTCCCTTTTATCAATCCTTCCTTTCGTTCTCCCCTTTTGATCCTTCCTACCCTACTCCCCCTCCCCTTTTCCAACCTTCCTTCCATGCTAAGGCACTTTTTCGATTCTTCCTTCCCTCTTCCCTCCCTAACTTTTTCCTTCCTTCATTCGTTCCTTCCATACTCATTCCTTCCCTTTCACGAACCTTCCTTTCTTTCTCCTCCCTCCCTTTCTCGATTCATCCTTCCTTCCTCCCTCCTGTTTTTGGTGCTTCTTCCCATCATTCCTTCCTTCCTTCCTTTCTCCCACCCTTTTTTGATTCATCCTTCCTTCCGTACTTCTTCTTTTGTCGCTCCCATTATCGATCTTTCCTGCATTACTTCATTCTTTGTTCTCTCCCTTTTTTCGAATCTCCAGTTCTTCCTCCCTTCCTCCCTCCCTCACTTCGATCCTTCGACCCTACCTTTTTTAGATCCTTTTTTCTCCCTCACGTTATCGTTTCTCCCTTCCATTCTTCCTTCCTTCATCACCACATGTCTCGATCCATCCTTCCTCACTCCCAACATTTTCCCGTGCTTCCTTCCTTCCTTTTTCCCTCCTTACTTCCTTCCCCACTAACTTATCCCATCCCACTTCTTTCTTCCCTCGCTTGTTCTATCCTTTCTTCCTCCTTCACTTTTTTCCATCCGTCCATCCTTCATTCGATTCGCCCTCCGTTTTACGATCCTTCCTTGATTCCTCCCTTCTTTTTCCTTCCTCCTTCCCATGCTTTTTCGATCCTTCTTTCTTTCCTTCCTTCATTATTTACCTCGTTCCTTCCTATCTCTCTTTTTAATCCATCCTTCCAACCTTCTTCCTTTCTTCTCTCCCTTTTTGATCCTTCCTTCCTTCTTTTTCCCTCCAACCCTTTTTCAATCCTTCCTTCCTCCCTCCCCTTTTTGATCCATCGTTCTTCCTTTCTTCATACACCTTCCCTCCCATTTTCGATAATTAATTCCTTCCTTCCTTGCACCATACTTTTTTCAAATCTTCCTTCCTTCCTTCAGCCGTTCCTTCTTCCCTATATTTTTCGATTCATTCTTCCTTCCTTCCTCCCTGCCTTTTTCGATTACCCCTTCCTCCAACCCTTTTTGGTTTCTTCCTTCCAATCTTCCTTCCTACCTTCTTTCTTTTCTTCATTCCTTCCTTCCTGACTGCATATTCCGATACTTCCTTCCTTCGCCCCTCCAGTTTTCCATTCTCCCTTCCTTCCTTCCTTCAATCCTCCCTGCCTTCCTCCCTTTTAAATCCTGCCTACCCTCTTAATTCTCTCCCTTTTCCAATGCGTCCTTTCTTCCTCTTATCCCCACTCCTTTTTTTCACAATTCCATCCTTCCATCCATTTCTCCATCCCTCCCTTTTTCGATCCTTCCTTCCTCCCTCCAGTTTTTCATACTTCCTTTCCTCCTCCCTCTCCCCTTTTCCACCCTTCCTTCCATCCTCAGTCCCTTTTTCGATTCTTCCTTCCTCCGTTACTCCCTTTTTCATTCCTTCCTACATTCGTTCCTTCCAGACTTACTCCTTTGCTTTAACGAACCTTTATTCCTTTCTACCTCCCTCCCTTTCTTGATTCATCCTTCCTTCCGCCCTCTCTATTTCGATCCTTCTTTCCCTTCTTCCCTACTTCCTCTCTTCCTTCCTTCCTCCCTTCCTTCCTTTCTCTCACCCTTTTTGATCCTTCCTTCACTACGTCCATCCTTCAGCCTTTCCGTTTCCGATCCTTCTTTCCTTACTTCATTCCTTGTCCCATCCCTTTTTTCTCGATTCTTCAGTCCTTCCTTCCTTCCTTCCTCTCTTGCTGCCTTTTCGATCATTCCTTACTTCCTTCGATCCTTCTACCCTCCCTTTTTCAATCCGTTATTACTTCCTTTATTCTTTCCTTCCGTCCTTCGTCCCTCCCTTTATCGATTGTGCCTTCCTTCCCTCCTTCTTCCCTCATTCCGATCCTTCCTCCCACCTTCACTTTTTTTCGATTCTTCAGTCCTTCTCCACTCCGTTTTACCTCCTTTCCTTCTTTCTACCCTCCGTTTGTTGATCATCCCTTCCTCCTTCCCTCGCTTTTCAATCCGTCCTTCCTTCGTTTCTCCCTCCGTTTTTCAAACCTCCCTTCATTCCATCCTTTCTTCATTCATTTCTTCCTTCCTCCCACGCTTTTTCGATCCTCCTTCATTCCTTGTTTCATTCTTTACCTCGTTCCTTCCTAATTCTTCCTTCCAACCATCTTTTTTTTTCCCCTCCCCGTTTTTGTCCTTCATTCCATCCTTCCTTCCTAACCTTTTCTCCCATTTTCAATTGTTTGTTCCTTCGTTCCTTGTGCCATACTTTTTCAAATCTTCCTTCCTTTCTTCGGTCGCTCCTTCCTCCCTCCCTTTTTTGATCCATCCATCCTTCCTTCCTTCCTCCCTGGCTTTTTTGATTCCCCCTTTTCTCCATCCCATTTTGGTTTCTTCCTTCCATTCTTCCTCCCTATCTTCCTTCTTTCCTTCATTCCTTCCTTCCTGCCTATTCTAATAATTGCTTCCTTCGCCCTTCCATTTTTCGATGTTCCCTTCCTTCCTGTCTTCCTTCCTTCCGCCTCCCTTTTTCAATTCTCCCTTTTTTCTTCCTCACTCATTTTTTCTGTTCCTCCTTCCTTACCTCCTTCCTTCAATACTTATTTCCTCCTTACCTATTCCGTTACTCCCTTCCTTCCTCCATCCACCTTCCCTTTTCGATCCTTTCTCACTTCCTTTCTTCCTCCCTCCCTCCCTTCTTCAATCCGTTATTTCTTCCATCCTTCCTTCCACTCTGTCTTCCTTCCTCCCTCTCTTTTTCACTCCTTCTTTAGTTCCTAAATCCCTCCCTCCCTTTTATAATCCTTTCTTCCTTCCCTCCTTTCTTCCTCCCTGATTTTTCCTTCTTTCCTTCATCCCTCCCTCCATTTTTCGCTCCTTTCATCATTCTGTCCTTCCTTCCATTTCTCCCTCCCTCCTTTTTCGATCCTTCCTTCTCCATCCCGTATTTGATCCTGCCTAGCCTCCTCCCTTCCCCGATTCCATCCTTCCTTCCGTCCTCAGTCCTTTTTCGATTCTTCCTTCCTTCCTCCCTCCCTCCATTTTTCATTCCGTCTTTCATTCGTTCCTTCCATCCTCATTCCCTCCCTTTAACGTACCCTTATTCCATTCTTCCTCCCTATCTTTCTCGATTCATCCTTCCTCCCTCCCTCCCTTTTTCGATCCTTACTTGCTTCCACACTATCGTTTCAAATCTTTCTTCCTCCCACCCAATTTTGATCCGTTCTTCCTTCCTTCTTTCATTCCCCCCTTCCTTTTTCGAACCTTCCTTCCTCCTCGCTTTGTCCATCCTTTCGTTCTTCTTTCCTTTCTTCATTCCTAACTCTCTTTTCGGTCCTTCTACCTTCCTCCACCACGTTTTGGATCTTTATTCCCTCCCTTCTCCATCCTTTCTTCATTCGTCCCTTCTTTTCCCAGCCCTTCCGACCATCCTCCCCAATGTTTTTGATCCTTCATCCCTCCCTGTTTCGATCCTACCATAATCTCTTCCTTCCTTCCTCCCTCCATCCCTTTGTCGATCAGTCCTTCCTTCCTTCCCTGGTCCCATTTTAGATCCCTTTTTCGAGCATTCCACCCTTTGTCCCTCCTTCCCTTTTGCTATCCTACTGTCTTTCCAGACTCCCTTTTTTGATCATTCCCAGCTTCCATCATTCTTTCCTTCCACCGTCACGTTTTTGTTTGGTTCTTCCTTCCTCTCAGCTCCCCCCTCTCCCTTTTTCAATCCTGACCTCCCTCCTAATTCGCTCCCTTTTCCGACCTGTCCTTCCTTCCTCCTCTCCTGACCTCCCTTTTTTGACCATTCTGTTCTTCATTCCATCCATCCTCCCTCCCTTTTTCAATCCTTCCTTCCTTTCTTCCTTTTTTTTCTGAATCGTCCATCCTTTCTTTGTTCCTTCCATCCTCCATCTCTTCTTGGATCTTTCCTTCCTTCCAAACTTCTCCAGTCACCACCCCTTCTTCGATTCTCCCTTCCTCCCCCCTTTTTCGATCCATCCATCCAATTTCCCTCCCTTTTGCGATCCTTCCTTCCTCCCTCCTGTTTTCAATCATTCCCGCCCTCCCAACCCTCCCCTTTTTCATCCTTCCTTCCTCAGTCCCTTTTTCGATTCTTCCTTCCTTCCTCCCTCCCTCCATTTCTCATTCCTTCCTTCCTTCTCTTCTTCCTTCCATCCATCATCTCTTTCTTCTGATTCTTAATTCCTTTATTCATTTTATCCACCCGATCTTCCTTTCATCCATCCATCATCTCTTTTTTGATCCTTCCTTCGTTTCATTCATCTTTTCTTTGTCTGTTCATCTTCCCTTCCTTCCAACCTTCCATCCAACAGCAATTTTTTCAATCAATCATTCCTTCCAATCTTCATCTCTTTTTCGATCTTTCCTTCCACCCATCACTCCATCATCTCTTCTTCGAACCTTCCTTCCATCCACTATAACTTAGTAGGTCCTTCCTTCCATCCTTTCATCCAACCACACACCATCTCTTCTTCGATCCTTCCTTCCTTTCTTTTTGCCTTCCTTCCAACATCTCTTTTTCAACCACTCCTTCCAAATCCCTTCCTTCATTGCATCCATTTCTCATCTCTTTTGTGATCCTCCTTTCCATCTATCATCTCTTCTTTGATTCTTCAATCGTTGTAATCATCCATCGTCTTTTAATCGAGCCCTCATTCCTTCTTTCCTTCCATCTATCAGCGCATTTTAGTTCCTTCCTTCCTTCCATCCATCTTCTCTTTTCTGATCCTTCATTCCTTGCTTCCTTATTCTTTGCTTTTTATCCATCATATCATTTTTGATTGCTCCTTCCTTCCATCCTTTCTTCCATCTTTCCTTCAATCCATCATGGAACATAGAAAATAGAACATTACAGCAGCGGTACAGGGCCCTTCGGCTCTCGATGTTGCGCCGATCTGCCATACCAATCTGAGCCCATCTAACCTCCACTGTTCCATGTATGTCCATATGCTTGTCCAATGACGACTTGAATGTACTTAAAGTTGGCGAATCGACTACCTTTGCAGGCAAAGCATTTCATACCCTTACTGCTTTCTGAGTAAAGAAACTACAACTGACATCTGTTCTCTATCTATCACCCCTCAATTTTAAGCTATAATCTCTATTTCGGTCCCTCCTCCACACATTCCTTCCTTCCTTTCTGCCTTCCATCCATCCAGCCTCACGTTTTTGTTCCTTCCTTCCACCCATCCATCATTCTTTTGATCCTTCCTCCCTTCCATCCATTATCCATTTTTTGATCTTTCCATCCATTCATCCACCATCGCTTTTGCTGTCCTCCTGCTGCCCCAGAGTAACAGGTATCAGTAGCTGTGTACGCTCCTCCTGTTGTTCCTGAGTTGCAGGCTTTAGTAGATGTGTGCTCTCCTGCTGTTCCTGAGTAACAGGCTCCAAAAGCTATGTGCTCTCTTCCTGCTGCCCCTGAGTAACAGGCTCCAAAACTGTACGCTCTGCTGTTGCCCCTGAGTATTGAGCTCCAATACCTGTGTGTTCTCCTCCTGCTGCCCCTGAGTAACAGGCATTAACAGCTGCCTGCCCTCCAGCTACCCATGTGTAACAGGTATTAACAGCTGCATGCCCTCCAGCTGCCCATGAGTAGCAGGCATTAACAGCTGCATGCCCTCCAGTTGCCCATGAGTGACAGGCATTAACACCTGCCCTCCAGCTGCCCATGTGTAAGAGGCTCCAATTGCTGAGTGCTCTACTGCTGCCCATGTGTAACAGGCGCCAATAGATGTGGGCTCTCTTCCTTCTACACTGAGTAGCAGGCTCCAATAGCTGCATAATCTGCTTCTGCCCCTGAGTAACATGCTCCAATCGCTGTGTGCTCACCTCCTGTTGCTCCTGACGAACAGGCTCCAATAGCTGTTTGCTCTCTTGCTGCTGCCCCTGAGTACTGAGCACCAACAGCCGTGCGCTGTCCTCCTGCTGTTCTGAGTAACAGGCTCCAATACCTGTATGCTCTCCTTCTCCTGCCGCTGAGCAACAGGTTCCAATAACTGTGTCCTCTCTTCGTGCTGCCCCTGAATAACAAGTACCAAGAGCTGTTCGTTTTCCTCCTGCTTCTCCTGAGTAACAGGAACCAATAGCTGCATGCTCTCCTACTGCCCCTGAGTAACAGGCTGCAATAGCTGCGTGCTCTCGTGCGGCCACTTTGTAACAGGCTACAATAGCTGACCGTTCTCCTCCTGTTGGCACTGAGTAACAGGCTGTAAAAGCTGTGTGTTCCCCTGCTGCTCCTGGGTAACAGACCCCCTATAGCTGTGTGCCTTTCTCCAGCTTATGCTGAGTAACAGGCTCCAATACCTGTGTACTCACCTCCTTCCGCTGAGTCACAGGCTCCAACAGATGTGTGCTGTCCTCCTGACCCTGGGTAACAGGCTCCACTGCTGCTGCCCCTGAGTAACAGGCTCCAATAAGTGTGTGTTCTGCTACTGCTGCTCCTGAGTAACATTCTCCAATAGCTGCATGCTCTGCTGTTGCCATGAGTACCGAGCTCAAACAGCTATATGCTGTTCTCCTGCTGCCCCTGAGTAACAGACTCCAATAGATGTGTGCTCTACTTCTACTCCTGAACAATAGGTTCCAATTCCTGCATGTTCTCCTCCTCCTGCCGCTGAGCAACATGCTCCGTTAACTGTGTCCTCTCTTCCTGCTGTCCCTGAGTAACATGCTTCAAACATTGTGTGCTCTCCTCTTGCTTCTCCTGAGTAACAGACACCAATAGCTGCATGCTCTCCTGCTGCCCATGAGTAAGAGACTCCAATAGCTGTTACCCTCCTGCTACCAGTTTGCAAGAGGCACCAATAGCAGTGCCTTCTCCTCCTGCTGTCCCTGAGTAACAGGATCTGAGAGTTGTGTGCTCTCCTCCTACTGTCCCTGAGTAACAGGATCTGAGAGCTGTGTGCTCTCCTCCTACTGTCCCTGAGTAACAGGATTCAATAGCTGTGTGCTCTCCTGCTGCCCCTGAGTAACAGGCTCCCATTGCTGCGTGCCCTCCTCCAGCTGCTTCTGAATGACATGCTCCAATAGCTGCGTGCACTCTTCCTGCCGCTGAGCCACAAGCTCCAACAGACATGTGCTCTACTCCACCTGCTCCAGCGTAACAGGCTCCAATAGCTCTTTGGTTTCCTGCTGCTGCTCCTGAATAACAGGATGCAATAGCTGTGTGCTCTCCTCATCCTCATGAGTAATAAGCTCCAATACCTCTGCATTCACCTCCTGTAGCTCCTCAGTGACAAGGTCCAAACGCTGTGTGCCTTCCCGCTGCTGTTCCTGAGTAACAGTCTCCAATAGTTGTGTACTCACCTCCTGATGCTCCTGAGTAACAGGCTCCAACATCTGCATGATCTCCTCCTGTTAACCGTAGTAAAAGGCACCATTAGCTGCATGCTCTGCTTTTACCCCAGAGCACACGGACTCCAATAGCAGTGCGCCGTTCCCCTGCTGCTCTGAGTAACAGGCTGTAATAGATGTATGCTCTCCTGCTGCTTCTGAGCAGCAGGCTCCAATACCTTTATGTTCTCCTCCTCTTGCGGCTTCGTGACAGGTTAAGATAGCTGTGTGCACCTCTCCTGCTCCTCTTGAGTAACAGAGTCCAAGAGCTGTGTGCTCTCCTCCTAGTGCCCTGCGTAATAGGAGTCAACATCTGCATGCTCCCCAGCTGTCCCTGTGTAACAGGCTCCAAGAGCTATGTGTTCTCCTCCTACCGCCCCTGAGTAACAGCTGCCAATATCTGCATGCTCTCCTGCTGCCCATGAGTAAGAGGTTCCAATAGCTGTGCGCTCTCCTGCTGCCCATGAGTAACGGGCTCCAATAGGTTTGCCCTCTCCTGCAGTCACAGTGTAACAGGCCCTAAGATCTGTGTGCCACCCTCCTGCTGCTCCTCAGCAACAGGCTCCAATAGCAGTGTGCTCTCCTCCTGCTCCTGAATAACAGGGTGCAAAATCTGTGTGCTTTCCTGCTGCTGTAAAAGCTCCAATAACTGAGTGTTCTCCTACTTCTCCAGAGTGTAGGCTCTCATGGATGTGTGCCCTCCTCCTGCTGCTGCAGCTGAGTAACAGGCTCCAATGGTTGAGTGCTCTCTTCCTGCCCCTGTGTCACAGACTCCAACAGACTTTTGCTCTCCTCCTCCTGCCCCTGAGTAACATGTTCCAATACTTGAGTGCTCTCTTTTTGCTCCGAACAACAGGCTCGAATACCTGTGTGCTCCCCTCCTCCTGCTGCTGAGTAACAGGCTCGAATACCTGTGTGCTCTCCTGCTGCCCATGTGTAAGATGCTCCAATAGTTGTGTGCTCTCCTGCTACCACTTTGTAACAAGCTCCAATGGCAATGTTCACTTTTCCTGTTGTTCTTGAGTAACTGGTTCTCATAGTTGTTTGCTCTCTTTCTGCTGCTCCTCAGTAACAGGCTCCAATAGCTGTGTGACCCTCCTGCTGCTGCTGTGAAACAGGCTCCAATAACTGTGTACTCTCCCCCTGCTGCTGAGTCACAGGCTTCAACAGATGTGTGCTGTCCTCCTCCTCCTCCTCAGTAACAAGTTCCACTGGCAGTGTGCTGTCCTGCTGCTGCTCCTGAGTAACAGGATCCAATAGCTGTGTGCTTTCTCCTCCTACTGCTGCTGACTAAAAGGCTCCAAAACTGTGTGCCCTCCTGCTGCTGCCCCTGAGTAACAGGCTACAATAGCTGTGTGCTCATCTCTTGCGGCTCCTGAGTAACAGGCTCCAATACTTGTGTCTTCTCCTCCTGTTGCTCCTGAGTTACATGCTTAAATAGTTGTGTGCTGTCCTCCTGTTGCCTTGCAGTAACTGGCTTCAAAGCTGTGTGCCCTCTATCTGCCCATGAGTAACAGGCTCCAATAGTTGTGTGCTCACCTCCTGCTGCTGCTGAGTAACAGGATCCAATGGCTGTGTTCTCTCCTCATGTTGCCTCTGTGTAACAAGTTCCAATAGGTGTGTGTTGTCCTCCTGTTGCCCCTGAGTAACAGGAGCCAATGTATGGGTACTCTCCTCCTGTTGTCCTTGAGTGACCGTCTCCACTATATGTGTGCTCTCCTGCTGCTGTTCCTGAGTAACAGGCTCTAATAGTTATGTGCTCACCTCCTGCTGCTTCTGTTTAACAAGCTTAAATAGCCGTGTGCTCTCCTCCTGTTGCCTCATAATAAAAGGCTCCAATAGCTGTGTGCTCTCCTGGGGTTCCTCCTGAGCAATAGGCTCCTATAAATGTGTGCTCTCCTCCTGCTGCTCCTGAGTAACAGGCTCCTAAAGCTGTTCTGCTCTCCTGCTGTGACCCCGAAGAAGTAGGCTCCAATATCTGTGTGCTCTTTTTTTGCTCCTGAGCAACAGACACAAATATCTGTATGCTTTCCTCCTCTTGCCTCTGAGTGACAGGCTCCAACACCTGTGTGTTCTCCTCCTGTTACCCCTAAGTAACAGGCTCAAAGATATGTGTACTCTCCTCCTGTTGTCCATGAGTGAGAGTTGCCAATAGATGTGTGCTCTCCTTCTGCTGTTCTTGAGTAACAGGTTCCAATAGATGTGTGCTCAACTCCTGCTGCCCTTGATTAACAGACTGCATTAGCTGTGTGCTCTCCTCCTGTTGCCCCATAATAAAAAGCTCCTATAGCTGTGTGCTCTCCTCCTGTTGCCCCATAATAAAAAGCTCCTATAGCTGTGTGCTCTCCTCCTGATGCCCCATAATAAAAAGCTCCTATAGCTGTGTGCTCTCCTCCTGATGCCCCATAATAAAAAGCTCCTATAGCTGTGTGCTCTCCTCCTGTTGCCCCATAATAAAAAGCTCCTATAGCTGTGTGCTCTCCTCCTGTTACCCCGGAGTAACAGGTTCCAATGGTTGTGTGCTCTCTTCCTGCCCCTGAGTAACAGGTTCCAATAATAGTGTGCTCACTTGCTGCTGGTGCTGCTGCTGAGTAACGTGCTCCAATAGCTGTGTGCTCTCCTCCTGCTGCTGAGTAACATGCTCCAATAGCTGTGTGCTCACTTCCAGCTGCTCCTGAATAACAAGATCCTATAGCTGAGTGCCCTCCTGCTGCCCCTCAGTACAACGCTCCAATAACTGTGTGCTCTTCTCCTCCTGCCCCTGAGCAAAAAAGGCTCTAATAACCCTGTGCTCTCATCCTGCCCCTGAGGAACAGACTCGAATATATTTGTGCACTCCTGCTGCTGCTCCTCATAACAGTCTGAAATACCTATGTTATCTCCTCTTGCTACTGCTGAGTAACAGGCTCCAATAGCTGTGTGATCTCCTACTGTTGCTTCTGAGTAACAGGCTCTAACAGCTGTGTGATCTCCTCCTTCTGCTCCTGAGTAACTGCTCCAATAGTTGTGTACTCACCTCCAGCTGCACCTGAATAACTCGATCACATAGTTTGGTGTTCTCCTCTTGTTGGCCCTAACTGACTGTATGGAGTTTGCACGTTCTCCTCGTGTCTGCGTGGGTTTCCTCCGGGTACTCTGGTTTCCTCCCACAGTCCAAATATGTGCAGATCAGGTGAATTGGCCATGCTAAATTGCCCCTAGTATTAGGTAAGGGGTAACTGTAGGTGTATGGGTGGGTTGCGCTTCAGCGGGTTGGTGTGGACTGGTTGGGCCAAAGGGCCTGTTTCCACACTGTAAGTAATCTGATCTAATCTAATACCTGTGTGCTGTCTTCTGGCCCCTGAGTAACCGGCTCCAATAGTTGTGTGCTCTCCTCCTGCTGCTCCTGAGTGCCAGGCTCCAATATCTGCATGCTCTCCAGTTGCCCATGAGTAACAGGCTCCAATAGCTGTGTGCTCACCTCCTGCTGCTCACCTCCTGCTGCTCCTGGGTAAAAGGCTCCAATAGCTGTGTGCTCTCCTCCTCCTGACCCGGAGTTACAGGCTCCAATTTCTGTCTGCTCTCCTGTTTCTGCCCCTGAGTAACAGGCTCCAATAGCTGTGTTCTCTCCTTCTGCTGCTGCAGTGTAACTGCCTGCAATAGAAGTGTGTTCTCATCCACGTGTTGTGAGTAACAGGCCGTAATAACTCTGTACGCTCCGCCTGCTGCTGCTGAGTAACAGGCTCCAATAGCTGTGTGATCTCCTCCTGTTGCTTCTGAGTACCGGACTCCAATAGCTGTGTGCTCTCCTGCTGCTCCCGTGGAATGGATTTGAGGGACTGAATGGCCTCTTCACATTCCTTATAGCTTCTATTGACCAAAACCCTTTCAATGTTTCAGAAAAACATCATCAAAATTGGAATGTTACATTAATGTTTTAATTCTCAATAATTTAGCAAACATGCTGACTGACTGCTTTTGTTGTACAGTGATGAGAACCTGAGAGAGTAACAGGTTTGACAGGCTGAATGGCCTCAACCTGTCCCTGTGTAACAGAATTGAGTGACTGAATGACCTCCCCTATCCCAGTGTGACTAACTCTAGAGGTTGCATGGCCTCCTCCTGCCACTCTGTAACATGTTCTAGAGGCTGAAAGGGCTTCCTCCTGTCCCTCTGTAACAGTCTCGAAAGGATGAATGGCCTCCTCCTGTCCCTATCTGACAGGCCTGAAAATCTGAATGACCTCTTCCTATTACTCTGTTACAGAGACATGGCGACAGAATTGTTTCTCCCTATTGCTGAACAGCAATTTTAATGCTCTGAATGATGTCTCAAGCTTATGAAAGGGTTTGATAACAGGGCATTTAAAACAAAGAGCAACATTGCACGTAAATATCTAGAAATTTCCCCACCAGACATTTTGTGCAGCTGCTCTGTTATTTTATCACTGTCTCCTTTTATAAACAGGGTGGAACACATACAAACCTACAGTGTTCCAGCAATGCTCCTATGTACAAGAAAGAAAGATTAAACTAATTAAAAGATTTTTTTTATCTATCCCTCAGCAACCCTCATCCATTCCATCCAGACTGAGTAAATGTTCCCTTTTATTGGGATATGGAAAATGATGTAAGGAACTGGTTAACTGAACCTGTTTGTTTGGTGACTGTGATTAATGTCAGTTTCCATGGAATGCAATTATCCCAGTGGAGTGGTTCCATCTTTTAATGATAAATGGGCTCCATTTAATGTGTTATCCCATAGTATGAGTGGGAGCATCACCAACAGCACGAACAGAGATCGGCAGTATAGAGAGAGAGGGGAAGGAGAGATCAAAATCTGAGAACATTAGACTGGGGTGCGCTAACAATGGATCCGAATCTGAGAACAATAGACTGGAATCTTACAATAATGGACCGGGGATTATCTGGATATGTTTTGATTCTTTCTGTTTTATATTCGTGGCCGTTAGCATGGCGGATCCAATATGCACTTTACATTATTCAATATTTTTATTATCCTATCCTGGCTATTGTTGGTGTCCCTGGTAAGTTTCACTGTCCATTTATTATTTCCGTTAACTATGTGTGACTGTATTACTATTATTTTCATTTACTCTACTAAATATTTGCTCTCCAAACCACAATGAATAACAACAGTGAACTTGTTCATTCTCTCTCTCTCTTTAGTTCTGGCACTGTGCCCTGTGGGCTGACCTACTCAGTTTTAGCTATGAACCACAATTTATTGTATCACAACTCTTGCTATTTAAATATTGAAACCTTGCAGGTCACTGCCTTCTGTCCTGGATACAAACTCCATTTCTTTCCTCTGACTTCATCCTATCCCTGGCCACTATCTGAGGTTGAAACAGATGAGTCACAACTATGGTGATTCCTTTGGCCAAGAGATGATTCCTGACACATAACTTGATCATTCCTAGTTGTGACCATTAAAATCTCCTGAATATGCTTCACTGGCTTATCCTATCTGATCTTTGAACCTTGAACTATGAGATGTAGTCTTAATGATCGCATAATCTGCTGCCAACACTCCCAACTTCAAACCTGCAGAAGCAAATCTGATTCAATATTCCACGACTCGGATCTCACCTCACACCAGAATTCTGTCATTCCTGTGAGGATCGATTTATGTTGTTGCTTGGTCTGGCAATGCCTTTCCTTTAATATTCTCAAGTACATCGCTTCCTCCGTTTGTGACTCAATAGTAATTACACAAACCACTGCCAGTTGTTCTCAGTTAAACTGATTTCCTCCATGTGTGCTCTCTCTCAAACAACAAGTTTCATATTTACTGCCATCAAAACACACAAACACGCGCTCATGCACACAAACACCCACACAATTTATTGCCATATACTGGTGCAGTGCAGATACAGGGCTGAAAATGTGTTGCTGGAAAAGAGCAGCTGGTCAGGCAGCATCCAAGGAGCAGGAGAATCTACGTTTCGGGCATGAGCCCTTCTTCAGGTGTTTATCCAGCAACACATTTTCAGCTCTGATCTCCAGCATCTGCAGTCCTCACTTTCTCCCAGTGGAGATACAGAGCCATATATTTGTGGGATCCCATTTACTGTCACTCACTGCATGGGTTGCAAATCTTCCCGTGTAATGCATCTCTGTAGTGCAAGTATAGTAGCAATATACTGGCAAAGGTTTGCAATGCTCCCCATGCTGGGCAGAGAGTCCAGTTTATGGAATAGTCCACTTGCATTGTCTGCACATCTCTCCATTCCGGTTGGTTTATTGTCCCAGTTTATGGTGTCTCGGATGGTTCTGTGGGGCAGACTCAGAATTTGATGCAACGAACCATTTCAACTGATCTGGCAATAATTTTATTGAATGTTCTCATTCTTGTGATTGGACCCATCATTGTCTCACTTCTCCACTTACTCCCACTCCTCTGTCTACTTTTCTATAGTTTGTTTTTCTGGTGTTGTTTTTTTGTCTCCCGAGTGTATCGAGTGCTGACATTCTGAAGCTCAGAAACAACGAAATGGTGTTTGGTGGGCTGTTGCTCCATGTTGGACAGGGGGTTCCAGAAGCTTTGAAACACGTCCTTGAAACTTGGTCTGTACCTGTCCACTGAACGCCTGTGTTTATCCCTCTCAGCTGATCGTGTGGTTCGTAACACGGGGAAGCCCCTTGAGTATTATTGCAAAGGACGTGTAGTTGAGGGGCTTCTGGCTGACTCCTGTTATTGAAAAGTTATTGGAAGTGCTGGTGATTATTTGCTGGAGATTGTGCTGCGAGCTGCCTCAGACATTCAGGGAGACTGAATGATTTGGTGACCCAACTCTGGATGGAGAATGGGGACTGTAGTTACAGCATCTGGGTCTGCAACATAAACAACGAATGGAGCAGAGGCAGCAGACAGGGGAAGCTCTGAAACCACGGAGTGAGTGTGTGTGGGGAAAGGGATCTGTCAAATCTGTCTGTGTCTTAACGAGGACACACGCATGCTCTCGCTCTCCCCCTTAAATATCCCCCCTTAAATATATCTCCCTCTCCTCCCCACACACAAACACACTCCCCCTCTCAAATGCACACACACACACACACGCCTCTCTCACACGCACGTATACTGCCCCCTCTCTCTCATAAACACTCTCTCCCACTCTCACAGATATTCCACCTCACTCTCAAACACAGACGCGCGCTCAAACACACACACACACCCACACCCACAAACACACACATCTGTAGGGTGAATTTGCATTTGTAGATTTGTATTTGTAGATGCATTATATTTTGTCAAAAATATATAATTCAAAATATATAATTCATCTACAGTCAGCCAATGTGGTATTCTATAAACCCCTACACTGGAAATAATCCCAGTCTAACTTCAGATGAAGACACAGACAGACGCCAAACATGACCTCACGCCTAAGATACATTGTCAGTCCGGACGGGTCACCTCCTTTACATTGATAATACCTGAAGATATCTCCAGGCAGTGACTTGAAATAAGTTCTCGAATTGGCATTTTAATCAATCAAATCTGCACCTCCATTCTCACTGATTAAAGATTTAGGAGCCATCTTAGATGTGTTCAATTCATTAACATGAGTTGTACGACTCTTTGATATTTTCTTTATAAATTCTGTTTCTAATGTCTTCTCTCTCTAACACCAGATGAAGGAGCAGCGTTATGGAAGCTTGTCTTTTCATACAACCCCTTGACTGTAACCTGGTATCGTTTGATTTTTGACCTTATACAACCCAGTCCAAAGCCAGCACCTCCATAGCATGGCTTTTATTTGTCAGCCAATGTTCTCTCCAAGTAAATACATTTTCCTAACCCCATGCACTCTTGTCTTGCATATTAATGTTTTATCAGGCACGTTATGCATTGCTTTCTGGATGTCCAGATATAATACATCTATGGGATCCCCTTTATTCACCTTGCTTGTCAATGTTTATTTTAAGAAAAGAAGTTAGGCAAATCATTCAAGCATGATTTATCCTGAATAAAATCATGTCAACTTTGATGGATTGTGGTTTGACTTTGAAAGTCTCCTGTTGTTAATTCATTAATAACAGATTCAAACAATTCGCCTTCAGTCACAATCGTTTACTTATAACTTCTCATTCCCTAGTGAAGTTGGTTATTCTAAGTTCATCAAGCCTCTCAAGATCCCAATGTCCTCTTCAGTTGCTCAATGACAGATTTGGGGACTTATGGAATCTCCCTTCTGTTATGTCACATTTCGAGGTTTGAATTAGGCAGGCACGTTGCGTTGCCCACACTGTGTTAGCACTGCTGCCTCACAGCACCAGAGATCTGGGTTCGACTTCAGACTTGTGACACTGTTTATTTGGAGTTGGCACATTTCTCTCTGTGCCTGCAAGGGTTTCTGTCAGGTATGCCAGTTTCCTCCCACAGTCGCAAGCTGTGCAGGTTAGGTGGATTAGTCATGGAAAATGCCAGATTGCAGAGATTGTTTTGGGGAGAGTGGAGTTTGCATGGGGTAGTTATCGGAGCATCAATGTGGAGCCGATGGGTCAAATTGCCCGTTTCTACACAGTAGGGATTCTATGATTAACACCTTCAATACAAACATAATTTGAGGAAACAATGTCTGAGTGAATTCCAATATATATATTCCCTCAGTGAGGAGATTAAATCTATTCACATTACTCCACATGTGATCTCACTAAGGTCCTGTACAACAGCAACAACACTTTACCAGCCTGCTGTAAGCTTCGCACTCAGGTTAGAGCAGTCTCCGCTGTCTGGGAAATACACAGCATTGCTGAAAATATATGGCATGTTGACTTTCATTTCAGGAGAATTTGTGTACAGGATTTGGAGATGGTGGTGTTGGACTGGAGTGTTCAAAGTTAAAAATCACACAACAGCAGGTTATAGTCGAACAGGTTTAATTGGAAGCACACCAGCTTTCTGAGTGTTGCTCCTTCATCAGGTGATAGAAGGAAGTGTGTCATTCTACAGCCGTACAGGGCCTTGTGAGACCTCATCTCGAACACTGTGCAGTATTGTGTTCAATTTTGATCTCCTTACCTAATAAAACCTGACATTGAGGGAGTGCAGCAAAGTCAGTGCACACTAATTTCTGGGATGACAGACTTGTTGTGGGAGCAAAGTTGAGTCGACGGGGCCTGTATTCCATGGCGTTTAGGAGAATGGGTGAACTATATAAATAAGACCATAAGACGTAGAAGTGGAAGTAAGGCCATTCAGCCGATCGAGTCCACTCCGCCATTTAATCATGGCTGATGGGCATTTCAACTCCACTTACCCGCATTCTCCCCGTAGCCCTTAATTTCTTGTGACATCAAGAATTAATCAATCTCTGCCTTGAAGACATTTAGCGTCCCGGCCTCCACTGCACTCTGTGGCAATGAATTCCACAGGCCCACCACTCTCTGGCTGAAGAAATGTCTCTGCATTTTTATTCTGATTCTAAGGCTGTGCCCAGGGGTCCTAGTCTCCTCGCCTAATTTTCTAGCGTCCACCCTTTTCAAGCCATGTATTATCTTGTAAGTTTCTATTAGATCTCCCCTTAACCTCCTAAACTCTAATGAATACAATCCCAGGATCCTCAGCCGTTCCTCGTATGTTAGACCTACCATTCCAGGGATCATCCGTGTGAATCTCCACTGGACCCACTCCTGTGCCAGTATGTCCTTCCTGAGGTGTGTGGACCAAAACTGGATACAGTACTCCAAATGGGGCCAACCAGAGCTTTATAAAGTCTCAGTAGAAAATCGCTGCTGGATAGACCACATCCACTGGGTTTCCCTGGTCTAACCTACTTGTCACCTCTTCAAAGAATTCTAACAGGTTTGTCAAGCACTACCTGCCCTTACTAAATCCATGTTGACTTATTCTCATCCGAACCTGCTCTTCCAAGAATTTAGAAACCTCATTCTTCACGATGGATTCTAGAATTTTACCAATAACCGAGGTTAGGCTAATTGGCCTATAATTTTCCATCTTTTGTCTTGATCCTTTCTTGAACAAGGGGGTGACAACAACAATCTTCCAATCATCCGGGGCTTTCCCTGACTCCAGTGACTTTTGAAAGATCTCAACAAACGCCTCCGCTATTTCGTCAGCCACCTCCCTCAGAACTCTAGGATGTAGCCCATCAGGGCCAGGAGATTCATCAATTTTAAGACCTTTTCAGCTTTTCTAGTACTTTCTCTTTTGTAATGGCAACCATGCTCAACTCAGCCCCGTGACTCCCTTTAATTGTTGGGATATTACTCATGTCTTCCACTGTGAAGACTGATGCAAAGTATTTATAAAGTTCTCCAGCTATTTCCTTATCTCCCATCACTAGGCTTCCAGCATCAGCCTAATGTCTACTTTTGCCTGTCGTTTGTTCCTTATGTATTGGAAGAAACTTTTACTATCATTTCTAATATTACTGGCTAGCCTATCTTCATATTTGACGCTCTCCTTCCTTATTTCTCTCTCTGTTATCCTCTGTTTGTTTTTGTAGCCTTCCCAATCTTCTGATTTCCCAGTGCTCTTGGCCACTTTATAGGATCTCTCTTTTTCTTTGATAGATTTCCTGACTTCCTTTGTCAGCCATGGCTGTCCAATCCCTCCCCGGGTAATCTTTCTTTTCTTGGGGATGAACCTCTGAATTGTGTCCTCAATTATACCCACAAACTCCTGCCATTTTTGATCCACTGTCTTCCCCGCTAGGCTCTGCTTCCAGTCAATTTTCATCAGTTCCTCTCTCATGCCCTCATAATTACCTTTATTTAACTGTAACACCATTACATCCGATTTTGCCTACTCTCTTTCAAACTCCAGACTGAACTCTATCATAATATGACCGCTGCTTCCAAAGTGTTCCCTTAGTTAAGCTCTTTTGCAAAGTCTGGTTCATTACTTAGCACTAGGTCCAGAATAGCCTGCTCCCTTGTGGGCTCCATGACAAGCTGTTCCAAAAATCCATCCTGTAAGCATTCCATGAATTCCCTTTCTTTGGATCCACTGGCAACATTATTTACCCAGTCCACCTGCATATTGAAGTCTCCCATGATCACTGTGACCTTGCCTTTCTGACATGCCTTCTCTATTTCCCGGTACATGTTGCGCCTCTGGTCCTGACCACTGTTAGGAGGTCTGTACATAACCCCCATTATGTTTTTTTTGCCTTTGTGGTTCCTCAATTCCACCCACACAGACTTCACATCTTCCGGCCCCATTTCATCAGTGTCACAGATTTAATTTTGTTCTTAACTAACAAGGCAAGCCCGCCCCCTCTGCCCAGCTCCCTGTCTTTTCGATAAGTTGTAAATCCTTGGAGGTTTAACTGCCAATCCTGAACGCCCTACAACCATGTCTCTGTGCTTCCTATCACATCATAATCATTCACTATGATCAGTGCCGTTAGTTCATCTACTTTGTTACGAATGTAAAGTACCTTAATGCTAACTTCCTTATCATTAGAGATATTGCAAGTCATAAGATGTTCAAAGTTTTCCTTTCCTTTTGCCGCATTCCTAATGTGCCTCAACCTCAAATCCACCTGCACATATGCATCTTGCTGCTTAGCTTTCCATTTAACTCCATACTCCCCGTCGCTTTCACTTTCCCTTCCCTCCAAATCTCCGACAGGACAAAACAGTATGGAAACAGGGATGATAATTCCCCAGGTTGGGACGTCCAAGAAAAGGGCCCACGTTATTAAGTATAGACAGGCCAAAGTGCATTGAGATGAGAATAAGTGTCTGCACTCAGAGGCTGGTGAACATGGGGAATTCTCAACCACATTAGGCCGTGGAAGACAAGGTACTGAATGTGAATAAGGATTTCTAGACACGAAAGAAATGGGAAGAGAGCAGGAGTATGTTGTGGAGATAGAGGATCAGATATCATTACATGTATTCTCTGATATTGCAGCAGTTGCGTTCCTGTGAAATACCGTATTATAGAAAACCGTGCTATGTAAATAATGGGGCCAATGGGGAAAAGAGTGCAAAGGGCGAATCCGCAATAATATCAATAAAAATCAAGGCAAAAATAACAGTCAGCCGAACACAAACGATAGCACAGTCTACATAAATATTTAAACCATATCTTGTAATTAATTAGTACAGTAAATGTAACACTTGCACACGACAATCACTGACTACACCAGAAAGCACGCGAGCTGACTGACCATGTGATGCTGACGCGAATTTCCAGTTCTCCCTAAGATTCCCTTCTCCTGGTTTGAAATAAACTTCCTTCCAAATGTAGACTACAAATCCCAGTTTGAGGATCAAGTTCAAGGCTTGCAGAGTGGATTACATTCCTGGTTTAGCTGAACACAGTGAGGGTACATTTTGCGGGCAGAGGATCCTGAGGCTGGCTTTTGCTGCTCAGCTGGTACGGGGAATGGAACCCCCGTAACAGTGAATGGGAGCACATTTTATGAAGGAAGGTTTACAATGCGCAAATTTTGTTGCAGCGAAATTGTGTTTAATAAACACGTGTTATTGGAGAATTTCCTCTATATTGAATGGAAGAGAAAAATTGATGAACCAAAGTGACTACAGCAGTTCCTATTGTATATATCCCGATGTTTAAACATAGTGAGGGATATGAACACTGCATGAGGAAAACCGCATTGAGGAGATTTTCTCCAGGAACTAGATTGGTGAATAACCTCCTCCTTTCCCGATGTTTCTGTGCCATCTGTGGGAAAGCTCTCCAAATGTTGTCACAACCTCTCAGATGTTAGAAAGGAGATCGCTGCATGGTTAACAGGACTGTGTTTTCTGTTTCCTTTTACGATAGAGAGGCTGGGGCCGGGTGTTCTGTCCGGGGTTTTCCTTTCAGACCTCGAAGCAGTTTGATACAATTGAGTGCCTTCGATCGGCTTGTTGGTAATGGTAGACTGAGGGATTATCCTGAACAAAATGTTACAGATTGTGATTGAATACAATTATGCTGCTGATGACGACTCTACAGCACCAATGAATGCCCAGTTTGACCTGCAATATCTGTAATTCAATTCTACTGACTGTCCTCCAGTTCACACCTAGGCCCATTCGCTTATCAGCCCGTTACTCCGTGACCTAACCTGGTTTCTGATGTGGTAACGCTTCCATTTTCATATTCTCATTCTGCTGAGGGTTTCTCCCGGTGTCACGCCTCCAATTTGTTACATTCCTCAAACCCTAAACATATGTATCTGAATCTTTTCCATTCCTCGAATGACACCTTTGTGTGTTTGATGTGAATATGTATCCCTCTGTTTCTTTCCCTGACCATGGTTAAGAACTCTGTCGTGTCAGTGATGCCAGCCTTATTTATTTCAAGACCCAATGAATGTGTGCACCTTGTGTTATTGTTCACTTCCAATGTACGGCATTCTGTGTTCGACAGGGCATTTGAGCAACTTTGCCACACGTCTGTGGAACTTGTTGTAAAACAGAAATTACTGAAGAAACTAAGTAGGTCTGGCAGCAATCTTGTGGAGTGTAAGTAGAGTTAATTTCTGGGTGCTGTGACCCTTCTACAAAGCTTCCAGTTTCTCCACCAATATTTGTATTTTTATTTCCAGTGTTCATGACCATTAGTTAAATTGGATTTTTTTTCTCTACTTATTCATTTCTGGAGAAACTCAGCAAGTGTGTTAGCATCTGCAGAGACAGAGAAACAGAGTTAGTGTTTCAAGTCCAGTATGACAGAGGCACGGTGGCACAGTGGTTAGCACTGCTGCCTCACAACGCCTGAGACCCGGGTTCAATTCCCGACTCAGGCAACTGACTGTGTGGAGTCTGCGTGGGTTTCCTCCGGGTGCTCTGGTTTCCTCCCACAGTCCAAAGGTGTGTGGGTCAGGTGAATTGGCCATGCTAAATTGCCCGTAGTGTTAGGTAAGGGGTAAATGTAGGGGTATGGGTGGGTTGCGCTTCAGTGGGTCGGTGTGGACTTGTTGGGCCGAAGGGCCTGTTTCCACACTGTAAGTAATCTAATCGAATCTAAAAAAAAATGACACTTCTTCAGAGCAGAAAAGGATTGGAAAATGGGCTTTTTAATCCCTGGACAGACGTCAGGCGTGGGTGACAGGGAAAAGAGGTTCTGGCAAAAGATAAATGGGCCTTTAGCAGTGGTGAACAAGAAGATGATGTGAAATGGCTTTAAATTAAGATGTGATTGGGGTAAAGGCGCTCTCTCTATTGAGTGCAAGATAAAGAAGACACAAATACACGAGGACATAGGGAGGCCAGGAAGGAGAATGTACACAAAATAGAGAAAAGCCATAATGGGGTCAGGCTGTGAAGTTGTGAAATTGAGTATTAACTCCTACAAGTTGTAACGTACCAAAGTGCAAAGTGAGGTGTTACTTGAGTTTAGATTGTGCTTCATTGGAACATTGCAGCAGCCCAGGACTGAAATGTTTGCATGAGACCAAGGTAGGTTATTGTAGTGGGAAGCAATGAGAAGGTCAGGGTTATTCTCACAGAGTGGGAGTGTTACTCGAAGCAATCTCTGTGGTTTCACCAGTGTAAGGAACTCTGTATTGTAAGTGTTATTGACAGGAGATTGGATTGAAAGAGTACAAGGGAAATGCTGCTTCACTTGGAAGTTGTGTTTGGGGCCTTAGACAGTGAAGAGGGAAGAGATGAATGGGCAAGTGTTGCAGCTTCTTCAATTGCAAGGGAAGGTTTCATTGGGGAGAGGGGAAGTATTCAGGGTGATGAAGGGTGTCACTGCAGGAGTGTTCCCTGTGAAATCTGACGTGGATGGGAGGAAAAATGTGTTTGATGGTGATGTCATGCTGGAGGTGATGGAAGTGACAGAAGATGATTCTGTGAGTATGGATTCTAGTGCAGTAGGAAGTAATGACAAGGGGAGATCTATCATTGTTTTGGGAAGGAGAGGACGGAGTGATGGCAGAAGCTTGAGAGATGGGACAGTCACAGCTGAATGTCCTGTCCATTGGAGTTAGGGTATTTCTGGTTTGACGGAAAAGGAGATCACATCACAGGCTGCGCTCTGGAATGTGGCATCATCAAACAGAAACAAAAGAGACAAAGAATCTGGGAGAATGGAGTCAGTCTCCATTAATCATGTGTTCAGCCACATGCAGAAGTTCCCCCTGAATGATGGATAAGAACTAGACATATAAATTGAAGATTTCTGTCTCACATCTGGTCTGAGGAGATGTGTGGAAATAGACCCAGAGGAAGGCCAGTGAGTATACAGGAGCAGACCTTCAAGTAGATATCCCATAACACTCAGCAATTGTTGTTTCTGTTCAAACAGAAGGACACGATAAGGATATGAACCACCCATGGTTGACAAAAGCTGTCAAGGATACTATTGAATTACAAATTGATGAATGCTTGTGTAGGAGCAGATTTTGGCAATTTATTTCAGGAGCCATAAGCTGATGCTGGGCATGAATTCCAGTTGTGCTTCCTGAATTCCCCCCAGAAACCCTTGCCATTGCTGCTCCATCATCTTCCCTGCCCATCTCCCTTTCCTGATTCCAGGTTCTTCCTTTCAAATTACAGAGCACATTCTCTCACATTATGGTCCCTACCTACTTCACCTGAAGCTCTTTGATCAAGTCTACCACCCCGGCACGAGCATCAAGCAGCGTTTGGAGCTGCCACTTTTGCTTCTGGCCTCAGTGAGACTCGGCCACTCAATTCATGCTGTTTTACGGCTCCCACTCACATCTCATTCGGAAAGTTTGCTTCTTGAAGTAAACCTTATTGAAAACACCTCTCCACCTTTGCAGTGAATTCACACTGTGATCCAAATTTCCAAAAGTATATTCAGCCGTCATCGCACTCTGCTAAATGCAACTGCACGCTGAACATTTGGAGTTCAATGTAGCTATGTGTGAAGTCATTCACTTTGGTAGGAGTAACAAGAAGATGGATTACTGGGCTAATGGTCGGCTACTTGGTAGTGTGGATGAGCAGAGGGATCTTGGTGTCCATGTACACAGATCTCTGAAAATTACCACCCAGGTAAATAGTGCTGTGAAGAAGGCATATGGTGTACTGGGCTTTATTGGTAGAGGAATTGAGCTCCAGAGTCCTGAGGTCATGTTGCAGCTGTATAAGACTATGGTGCGGCCTCATCTGGAGTATTGTGTGCAGTTTTGGTCGCCATACTATAGGAAGGATGTGGAGGCACTGGAACGGGTGCAAAGGTGGTTTACCAGGATGTTGCCTGGTATGGTAGGGAGATCGTATGAGGAAAGGCTGAGGCACTTGGGACTGTTCTAATTGGAGAAAAGAAGGTTTAGGGGAGATTTGATAGAGGTGTACAAGATGATTAGGGGTTTAGATAGGGTTGACAGTGAGAACCTTTTTCCGTTAATGGAGTCAGCTGTTACTAGGGTACACAGCTTTAAATTAAGGGGTGGTAGGTATAGGACAGACGTTAGGGGTAGATTCTTTACTCAGCGGGTTGTGAGTTCATGGAATGCCCTGCCAGTAGCAGTGGTGGACTCTCCCTCTTTATGGTCATTTAAGCGGGCATTGGATAAGCATATGGAGGTTATTGGGCTAGTGTAGGTTAGGTAGGCTTCAGTCGGCACAACATCGAGGACCGAAAGGCCTGTACTGTGCTGTATTTTTCTATGTTCTATGTTCTATTTGGGTTATTTTTTGTTTCTTACATAGATCTGGCCAGAGAAATGTTTTCACTGCAGAGATCATCACTCCCTTCAGACAATGGAATTCAGGTGGTTGACTGCTTAGTGGCACGAGTACGAGTTTCACGCTGCCTTAGTATTGTGAGATGGAGAAAAACAAATCACAGTATGAAGTTTGGGCTGAGTTTTGTTTACCTATAGAACATAGAACATAGAAGGATACAGCGCAGTACAGGCCCTTCGGCCCTCGATGTTGCGCCGACCGAATCCTACCTAACCTATACTAGCCCAATAACTTCCAAATGCCTATCCAATGCCCGCTTAAATGACCATAAAGAAGGAGAGTTCACCACTGATACGGGCAGGGCATTCCATGAACTCACAACCCGCTGTGTGAAGAATCTACCCCTAACATCTGTCCTATACCTACCACCCCTTAATTTAAAGCTATGTCCCCTAGTAACACCTGACTCCATTAGCGGTAAAAAATTTGAATACTGTTTTAAATTTGCAGTGTTTACATTTAAATGTTTTTTCTTGAAGTTAATATCAGATGGAGGTTGAGGGGTGACATTATAAAAGTTTATAACATCATGGGAGCTATGGGTAGGGTAAATAGCCATGGTCTTTGGTGACTGCGACAATCACCTGATGAAGGAGCGTCGCTCCGAAAGCTAGTGTGTTTCCAATTAAACCTGTTGGACTATAACCTGGTGATGTGCAATTTTTAAACTCATAGGGAAAACCATTGTAAGTATTTCAATGATACAATCAAAATGGTACTCGGAGGGAAGTTCTTGAACTGTCTCACAAAAAGAGTACTTTTTAAAATAAATAAACAGATACAACTAAGGGTAGACAGATCAGCAGTAATTCGTAGCTGGTTTTAAAGGAAGTGGTTCCAGAGTGACTGATGGCTCTGTGTGAAATATTCCATAGCTCTCTGGGTTACAGGAGTGTTCCAGTGAAACTTGTGATCCTCCAATGTGGCGCTTGTCTTCAAGAGCGTGACAGAAAGCAGGAATTATTTAGCCTAATCATTCTTAAAATAATGATTAGGGAATCTGCTTGAATCGGTTATTAAGGAAGGGATTGCAGGGCAATTAGAAAAGATTCACACAGAGTCAGCATGGTTTTGTGAAAGGGGATCTATATTTTGCCCTGCTAAATCATGCAAAGTTTTTCTGGAGATCCCTGAGAATGTAACAAGCAGATTTGATTAATGGGAAATGATAGACACGAAGCTTTCCAGAGATTTTCCACAAGGTATCCCAAAATAAAGTTTCTTACACAACACAGAAACTCATAGTATGACGGATAATGTATGATCAAGGGATGGCTGTTGGTTAACATATAGAAATTAGAGAGTCACTATTAATCGACCGTGATGATAAAATGTATCACAAATATCAGTCTGATGGCAAGAGTTATTCACAATCTGTACTGATAGTTTGATGTCGGGAGCTGAGTAC
Organism: Hemiscyllium ocellatum; assembly: GCF_020745735.1. Classification (NCBI taxonomy): domain Eukaryota; kingdom Metazoa; phylum Chordata; class Chondrichthyes; order Orectolobiformes; family Hemiscylliidae; genus Hemiscyllium; species Hemiscyllium ocellatum. The sequence continues at coordinate 11,050,585 of NC_083438.1, forward strand.
AATATACATTCGAGTTTGAGGATGACACTGAGAACAAAAAGGCAGGTTGTTATTTAATGAAGATGACTCCAAAAAAAGAAGCAGTAAGAAGGGATTAATGTGTTCCTGTGTACGAAGCATAAAGTCAGCTGCTGATGCAGCAAGTAACCAGGTGGGTTCATGAGGCGGCTGTTTCCTGTGATGCAAGGGTTGAATTGTTAAGAACATCTAAAATGGTGAGGTGTTTATTCATTGTCGTTGAAATGAATGAGGATGAATATTACTGAAATGTACAAGATACAGAGAGGGCTTCAGAAGAACAAACAACAAAGAACAAAGAAAGTTTACAGCCCAGGAACAGGCCCTTTGGCCCTTCAAGCCTGAGCCGATCCAAATGTACTCTCTAAACTTGTCAGTCAATTCCCGAGCATCTGTATCCTTCTACTCCCCACCTACTCATGCATCTGTCCAGACACATCTTAAATGAATCTACCGTGCCTGCCTCTACCACCTGCTGGCAATGCATTTCAAATGCCCACCACCCTCTGTGTGAAGAACTTGCCGCGTGTATTCTCCTTAAACTTTCCACCTCTCACCTCGAAAGCATGGCCTCTGGTTATTGAATCCTTCACCCTGGGAAAAAGCTTACCTCCATCCACCCTGTCTATACCCTATTTGATTTTGCAAACCTCAATCAGGTCCCCTCAATCTCCTTTTTTCGAGTGAAAATAAAGCTAACCTACTCAACATCTCTTCATAGCTAGCACCTTCCATATCGGGCAACATTCTCATAACTATTCAGAATGTGGGTCTGCTCCTGGGCTGGGTCTGCTCCTGGGCAGAGTATCTCACTTGGAGACATAAATACCGAACAAGAGATTTCGATTTCAAACTGAGATGCAAAGAAAAAGTTTCTTTCAGAAGGTAGTGAACGTTTGGAATTCTCTCACCCAGAGAGTTGTGGAGGTTGGGCACTGAATGTATTTATAGAGGGGGGTGGTTTGGCTATTAATATATCAACGAGCTGAGGGATACAAGAGGTTAGCTGGAAAGTGGAGTTGAGCTCTGGAGTAGATCAACCATGTTCTTATTGAATGGTAGTGTAGGCTTGAGGGGCTGTATAGCCTCCTCCTATTACTATTTCTTATGCTCTAACGTTATGATTTTGGAAAGTAATTGGTTATTTTCCTTGAAGTCGTATTGTGCAATATTGCATTGAGGGAGAGCAGAGGAATTGTTTGAGTAAACCGTGGGTGGGGTATGGGGGCTGCATACACAGTGAATCTGGATCTGTAACATGAGCCATTTCTGGAACAGAATTTACAGAGGGGGAATCCTGGAAAGAGGGATTGGGGGAAGGGGTTCACTTCCTGACCCAGCCAGGTACATTTTTGAAACTACAGATAACTATCGGAATGGCCTCGATCTGCCCCTGTGTAGCAGATCTGAAGGGTTGACACTGCTCCACCGGTAATTAATATCGTGGTTCTTCTCATTGTTGTCCGAGCTGCACGATTCTCTCCACACACCATTATCCCTGATTCACCATTCTATGGAAACTCGCATGAAACCAGTCTCGATATACTAGAAAGATTCAGCCATCCCAATTTTCTGGGAAAGAGAATTCCAATTTGAATGAATTCCCACTTTGTGAATTTCTCCTCATTCCTGCTCTGACTGAGGCCGGAAGCTGTCACTGTTTCTATTTCGAGGCACACTCCTCCACTGCTCACAACGGATTTTAAATTAACTAATTTGTTGATATGGCCAATGGGTTAAAATCTTCGAGTAAAAAGTGAGGTCTGTAGATGCTGGAGATCAGAGCTGAAAATGTGTTGTTGGTTAAAGCGCAGCAGGTCAGGCAGCATCCAAGGAACAGGAAATTCGACTTTTCGGGCCAGAGCCCTTCATCAGGATGAAGGGCTCTGGCCTGAAACGTCGAATTTCCTGTTCCTTGGATGCTGCCTGACCTGCTGTGCTTTAACCAGCAACACATTTTCAGCTCTGATATGGCCAATGATAAAGGTATCAGACTGGGTCAGGTTCAGTGATAGGAACAAGGCAGGCAGATTTATTTAGTCAGCCACAAAAAACGAATCGAGCTAACAGAGGAACATGGTGGACATGAGCGCAGCACTGCTGCCGCATATCACTGAGGAGCTGAGCTCAATTCCAACCTCGGCTGACCCCCCAGGAGGAATTTGAACATTCTCCCCATATCTGTGTGGGTTTCCTCCCAGTGATCTAGTTTCCTCTCACACTCCAAAGATACAACACAGAACATAGAACATTACAGTGCAGTACAGGCACTTCGGCCCTCGATGTTGCACCGCCCCGACATGCTAATCTGAAGTCCATCCCGCCTGCACTATTTCATGAACGCCCATATGCCTGTCCAATGACGACTTAAATGCTCTTTAACTTGGCAAATCTACTACCGATGCAAGCGAAGCATTCCATACCCTTACTACTCTCTGAGTAAAGGAACTACCTCTGACATCTGTTCTATACCTATCTCCCCTCACTTTAAAGTTGTATCCCCTCATGTTTGCCGTCTCCATACTTGGAAAAAGGCTCTCCTTGTCCACCCTATCTAACCCTCTGATTATCTTGTATGTCTCTATTAAGTCACCTCTCCACCTTCTTCTCTCTAACGAGAACAGCCTCAGGGCCCTCAGCTTTTACTCGCAAAACATTCCTTCCCTACAAGGCAAAATCCCAGTAAATCTCCTCTGCATCCTTTCCAAAGCTTCCATATCCTTCTTACACTGCGGTGACCAGAACTGTACACAATACTCCAAGTGTGGCCGCACCAGAGCTTTGTACAGCTGCAGGATAACCTGGTTCTGGAACTCAATCCCTCTATTAATAAATGCCAAAACACCTTATGCCTTCTTAACAACCTTGTCAATCTGGGTGGCAACTTTCAGGGATCTGTGTACATGGACACCGAGATCTCTCTGCTCATCTGCACTCCCAGGAATCCTACCATCAGCCCAGTACTTTGCATTCTGATTACTCCGGCCAAAGAGTATCACACTTGTCCACATTCAACTCCATTTGCCAGTTCTCAGCCCAGCTCTGCATCCTATCTATGTCTCTCTGCAACCCTACTATGTCCTTCGTCACTATCCACAACTCCACCGACCTTAGTGTCGTCCGCAAATTTACTAACCCACCCTTCTCAACCCTCATCCAGTTCATTTATCAAAATGATGAACAGCAGTGGACCCAACACTGACTCTGGCGATACGTTGCTAGTAACTGGACACCAAGATGGATATGTTCTATCAACTACAACCCTCTGTTTTCTTTCAGCAAGCCAATTACTGATCCAAATTGCTATGTCTCCCACAATCTCATTCCTCTGCATTTTGTATAATAGCCTATTCTGGGGAACCTTATCGAACGTCTTGCTGAAATCCATATACACCACATCAACCGGTTTACTCTCATCTACCTGTTTGGTCACTTTGTCAAAAAAGTGAATAAGATTCGTTAGGCATGATCTATCCTTCACAAACACCGTGCTGACTATCCCTGATCAGATTATTCTTTTCTAGATGGTTATAAATTGTATCTCTTGTAACCTTTTCCAACACTTTACCGATAACTGAAGTGAGACTCACTGGTCTCTAATTACTCTTCACCAGGGAGCCACATTTGCAATCCTCCAGTCCTCAGACACTTTTCCTGTAGACAATGATGTTTGAAAATCAATGCCAAAGGCTCGGCAATCTTTTCCCTTGCTTCCCAGAGCATCCTAGGATAGATCCCATCCGGCACAGGGGACTTGTCTATTTTCACACTGTGCACTATTTCTCATACTGGATCAGTGGTGCTGGAAGTGCACAGCAGTTCAGGGAGCATCCAACGAGCAGCGAAATCGACGTTTTGGGCAAAAGCCTTCATCAGTGTTTCTAATACCTCTTCCTTGTGAACCTCAAGCTCTTCTAGTCTAGATGCAAGTATCTCTGTATCTTCCTCGCCAACATTTTCATTTTCTATAGTGAACATTGTCTAAAAATATTTATTTAGTGCTTCCCCTATCTCCTCTGACTCCACACACAACTTCCCACTATTATCCTTGATTGGCCCTAATTTAACTCTCATCATTCTTTTATTCCTGACATACCTATGGAAAGCCTTAGGGTTAACCCTGATCCTATCCGCCAACAACTTCTCATGTCTCCTCCTGGCTCTTCTGAGCTCTCTTTTTAGATCTTCCCCGGCTTCCTGGAAACTCACAAGCGCCCTAACTGAGTTTTCACATTTTGTCCTAACATAAGCCTTCTTCTTGACCAGGGATGCCATTTCCTTAGTAAACAACGGCTCACGCGTTCTATATCTTCCTCCCTGCCTGACAGGTACATACTTATCAAGGACACACAGGAATAAGCTCCACATTTTTAATATGCTCATCCCCTGCAGTTTCCTTCCCCATTCTACACTTCCTAAATCTTTCCTAATTGCATCGTAATTTCCCTTCTCCCAGCTGAAAGTCTTGCTCGGTGGAGTACACCTATCGCTTTCCATCACTAAAGTAAACCTGAAAGAATTGTGATCGCCATCTCCAAAGTTCTCACCTACTTCCAAATCTAACACCTGGCCAGGCTCGTTACCCAACACTAAATCTAAAGTAGCTTCTCCCCTTGTTGGCCTGTCTACATACTGTAGAGTAAAAAGTGAGGTCTGCAGATGCTGGAGATCAGAGCTGAAAATGTGTTGCTGGTTAAAGCACAGCAGGTTAGGCAGCATCCTAGGAACAGGAAATTCGACGTTTCGGGTCAGAGCCTTTCATCAGGAAGGGCTGATTCCTGATGAAGGACTCTGGCCCGAAACGTCGAATTTCCTGTTCCTAGGATGCTGCCTAACCTGCTGTGCTTTAACCAGCAACACATTTTCAGCCGTGTCTACATACTGTGTCAGGAAGCCCTCCTGAACACACTGGACAAAAACTGACCTATCTATAATATTCGTACTGTAGTGTTCCCATTCAAAATTTGGATAGTTGAAGTCCCCCATGACAACTACCCTGTCTCTCTCACTCCAATCGAGAATCATCTTTGCTATCCTTTCCTCTACATCTCTGGGACTATTCGGAGGCCTATAGAAAACGTCCAGCATGGTGACCTCTCCTTTCCTGTTTAAAACCTCAGCCCATACTACCTCAGTTAATGAGTCCCCAAACATCCTTTCTACAACTGTAATATTGTCCCTGATCAACAATACCACATCTACATCTCTTTTACCATCTTCTCTGTTCTTACTGAAACATCTGAATCCTGGAACCTGCAACAGCCATTCCTGTACCTGCTCTATCCAATTCTCCGTAATGGCCACAACCTCGAAGTCACAGGTACCAACCCACGCTGCCAGTTCACCCACTTTATTGCGGATGCTCCTCACGTTGAAGTACACACACTTGAGAGCAGGTTCTCACATGCCAGTGTCAGATACTTGATTTAGGAACTCCCGACTCTCATCCTCTTCTGTACCTGTCCTACAATTTTGGTTCCCATTCCCCTGCTGTATTAGTTTAACTCCACCTTAATAGCTTTAGCGAATTTCCCACCCAGGATATTGGTAACCCTTTGGTTTAGATGAAGACCATCCTGCTTGTAGAGGTCCCACATACCCAAGAGAGAGCTCCAATTATCCAAAAACCCTAAACCCTCCCTCTTGAACCATCTCTGTAGCCACATATTCAACTCCTTTCTCTCCCTATTCCTCACCTCACTAGCACGTGGCACGGGCAGCAAACCAGAGAAAACAACTCTGTTTGTCCTAGCTCTAAGCTTTCATCCTTGCTCTCTGAATTTCTGCCTCAAGTCACCATCTCTCTTCCGACCGATGTCGTTGGTGCCAGTGTGAACCACGACTTGGGGCTGCTCTCCCTCCCACTGAAAGAGCCCCAAAACACGATCAGAGACATCATGGACCCTGGCACCGGGAGGTAACACACCAACCGTGAGTCTCTCTCATCCCCACAGAATTTCCTATCTGTCCCCTTAACTATCGAGTCTCCAATGACTACTGTTCAGAGCACAGGGATGTGTAGGTTAGTCATGGCAAATGCAGGATTACATGGATAGGGCAGGAAGACAAATCTGGGTGGGATGCTGTTCAGTTGGTCAGTGTGAACTTGATGGGTAGAATGCCTTGCTTCCACACAGTCGAGGTTTTATAACAATGACAACATGTTTGGAGGATACAAGTAACCAGTGGGTATCTACTTGATCCACTCTTCTCAATGTTTTGTATGTTCCAATAAAGTCACCTCTCATTCCAAGTGCAAGCTGTTAAAGCCTGCATAATATAAGCCATTCATTCCTGGAATACGGAAGTGAAACACCACTGAACTGCTTCCAATGTAATTATACCCTTTCTCAGTTAAGCAGGCAGGCAAATAGCCTCACCCCATAGATGAGATTTATTTTTGTTTTTTTTTTCAGTGCTGTAAGTCTTTGGATTTCTCTTCCCCATAGAGCATTAGAGGTAGAGGTATTCAATATTTTTGAGGCACAGGCAGAAGGTACATATATAACAACAGAGTCAAGGATTATCGGGGAATGGGCAGGAATGTACATTGTGGGGGAAATGCTGACAGTGGTACAAAATCACACTGCTCCAGAACATCGAGGAAGGTAAGGCAAAATGAAATAATATTCTAGCTAGCATTTAAAAATATTAACAGTGATATAATAGAGTTCCAAAGGAACATGGGGATGCTCTGTCTTTTGAGAGTGAACACTCAGGGTGGCTTGTCCTGAGGGTCACCACAAGCCGGGTTGAGGTTGAGAGAGAGGCCTCTCCATGGTAACCTCTGTCAGTGTGGGGAAATTGAACCTGCGCTGTTGGCCTCCCTCTGCATCACAAACCAGCTGTCCAGACAACTGAGTGGGAGATAATGTAACTGTTACAGACAGAAACATTCACAGACAAAGGAAATTGGAAACTTTCATAACAAGGAAAAAAGTGCAATTCAGGTAACGGTCAAGATAACAGCTGAGGATAAAACTCTTCTCTGCTAGAAATTGTATTTTATAATGAGACAGGTATTTGGAAGTTGCCTTTGGCTGAATACAATAAAGTGAGACAAGGGAAATAGCCTGAATTACTTATGAAGTTTGAATATCAATAAACATAAAATAAGTGTATATGTTTTATTGGTCTGTGTAAAATGTACTTACCGTTACAGATAAGTATAAAGCTGAGAAAATATATTGTTAGGAGAGTCCGTTTCGAACAAGTGCTTGAAGAAAACCGGAATAAAAGTGCCTGAGTATCGTCTGGTAATTTTTAGATTCCCTACAGAGTAGAAACATCCCCTTCGACTCAACAAGTCCACACTGACTCTCCAATGAGTAACCATACCAGACCGATTTTCCTCTGACTAATGCACCTCACACTATGGGCAATTTAGCACATCAAAATCTCAAGCGTGTGCCCATTGGCCTTTTGAAGATGGCACAGTGCCAGGGATCACAGAATATCCAGGGATATCCAGGCGATGATTAGCCCCTCCAGCTACGATGGGTTAGAGAATTGGGATGACATTGAATGAGAGGGACACCTTGGGGTCGGGTGGTTAATTAATGAGGTAAGTTCGATAAGATGCCACTGGGAAACTGCCTAGCCTTGTGCAGACAATCCCTCTGTCACACTCAAAGTGACAATAAGAAAAATTATTGCTAGATTTAGCCCAATGAGGGTCTGTCAGTGCTCCATTTGAGCAGATATCTCATTTGGATTTATACGTGTCTGGGCTGGATCTATGAGTTGGATTGAGATCCGATATAATTCATGGTAGAGCTATCATTCCCCCAGCATGGTGCATTCCGCTGTCAAACCCTGGAGTTCGTTCAGTATTTATCCAATTAAAACGTGTTTCGGAGTCTTTCTTGCTGTGCACCCGAGCAGACACCCCTCATAATGCATGATGAAGTTAGTCTTGACCCGAACATTTTCTTGTTTTAAAGGTAAATGTGAGTGGCTTGTTTCAGATACAATTCGTTTGTTCAAAATACACAACTTTAAGCAAAATAACAATTCATTCATCTGGTGTGTTCTGTGGTGGAACTGGTCCTCCTGGGAGCAGATACGACGGAGGAGGAGGAAATGGGAATGCGGGTTAGCATTTTTGCAAGAGATCGGGTGGGAAGAGGTGTAATCCAGGTAGCTGTGGGAGTCGGTGGGTTTGTAAAATATGTCGGTGTCAAGTCGGTTGTCATTAATGGAGATGGAGAGGTTCAGGAAGGCGAGGGAAGTGTCAGAGATGGTCCAGGTAAATTTAAGGTCAGGGTGGAATGTGTTGGTGTAGTTGATGAATTGCTCAACTTCCTCGCGGGAGCACAAGATGGTGCCAATGCAGTCACCAATTTAGCAGAGGAAGAGATGGTGCGTGGTGCCGGTGTAATTACGGAAGATGGACTATTCTACGTAGCCAGCAAAGAGACAGGCATAGCTGGGGCCCATACGTGTGCCCATGGCTACCCCTTTGGTCTGGTGGAAGTGGGAGGATTCGAAGGAGAAATTGTTTAGGGTGAGGACCAGTTGAGCCAAATGGATGAGTGTGTCAGTGGAAGGGTACTGTTGGGGATGACGGGAGAGGAAAGAAACGGAGGGCTTGGAGGCCCCGGTCATGGCGGATGGAGATGTGAAGGGCTTAGATATCCATGGTGAAGATAAGGCGTTGGGGGCCGCGGAAAAGCAAGTCTTGGAGGAGGTGGAGGGCGTGGGTGGTGTCTCAAATGTATGTGGGGAGTTCCTGGACTAGGGTGGATAGGACAGTGTCGAGGTAGGTAGAAATGAGTTCAGTGGGGCTGGAGCATGCTGAGACAATGGGTCAGCCAGGGTGGTCAGGCTTGTGCATCTTGGGAAGGAGGTAGAACTGGGCAGAGCAGGGTTCCCAGACTATGAGGGTGGAAGCTGTGGGTGGGAGATCTCCTGAGGTGATGGACCTCTCCAGCTACATTAATGACGACAGACTTGACACCGACATATTTTACAAACCCACCGACTCCCACAGCTACCTGGATTACACCTCTTCCCACTCTACCTCCTGCAAAAATGCCATCCCATTTTCCCAATTCCTCCGCATCCGCAGTATCTGCTCCCAGGAGGACCAGTTCCACCACAGAATACACCAGATGGCCTCCTTCTTTAGAGACTGTAATTTTCCTTCCCACGTGGTTAAAGATGACCTCCATCGCATCTCATCCACATCCCGCACCTCCGCCCTCAGTCCCCACCCCTCCAACTGTAACAAAGACTGAACACCCCTGGTGCTCACCTTCCACTCTACCAATCTTTGCATAAACCAAATCACCCGCGGACATTTCCGTCACCTCCAAAAAGACCCCACCACCAGGGATATATTTCCCTCCCCACCCCTTTCCACCTTCCACAAAGACCATTCCCTCTGTGACTACCTGGTCAGGTCCACGCCCCCCTACAACCCACCTTCCCATGCTGGCACTTTCCCCTGCCACCGCAGGAACTGTAAAACCTGTGCCCACACCTCCTCCCTCACCTCTATCCAAGGCCCTAAAGGAGCCTTCCACATCCAGCAAAGTTTTACCTGCACATCCACTAATATAATTTATTGTATCCATTGCTCCAGATGCGGTCTCCTCTACATTCGGGAGACTGGGCACCTCCTAGCAGAGCGCTTTAGGGAACATCTCCGGGACACCCACACCAATCAACCACGCCTACCCGTGGCCCAACATTTCCACTCCCCCTCCCACTATCCCGAACACATGGAGGTCCTGGGCATCCTACACTGTCGCTCCCTCACCACCAGACGCCTGGAGGAAGAACGCCTCATCTTCCGCCTCGGAACACTTCAACATCAGGGTATCAATGTGGACTTCAACAGTTTCCTCATTTCCCCTTCCCCCACCTCACCCTCGTTCCAAACGTCCAGCTCAGCACTATCCCCATGACTTGTCCTACCTGCCTATCTTCTTTTCCACCTATCCACTCCATCCTCTCCTCCCCGACCTATCACCTTCATCCCCTCCCCCACTCACCTACTGTACTCTATGCTACTTTCTCCCCACCCCCACTCTCCTCTCACTTATCTCTCCACGCTTCAAGCTGTCTGTCTGTATTCCTGATGAAGGGCTTTTGCCCGAAACGTCGATTTTACTGCTCATCAGATGCTGCCTGAACTGCTGTGCTTTTCCAGCACCACTAATCCAGAATCCCCAATCTTTCCACCTATTTTTGTTCCTTTAAATACTGTTTACTGTTTGGGGGCCGACAGTATAACCCCAATAATGTCACCATCCCCTTCTTATTTCTTAGCTTCACCCACAAAGCCTCACTGATGACCCGTCAGTTATTTTATTTCTGATTACCGCAGTGAAATTCCCTTAATCATAACTCAAACTCCCCCTCCCTTCCTTCCACCATATCTTTCCTGCCAAAGCACCTGTACCCTGGTATATTAAGCTGCCAGTCCTATTCCCCCCAACCCACTCCCCCACCCCCACCCCACTTTGCCATGTTTCTGTAATGGCTATAATATCCCAGTTCCATGTATCTATCCATGCCCTGAGTTCACCGGCCTAACCCGTCAGTCCTCTTGAATTGAAACAGATGCAAGTTAATCCAACAGGTATTCCTTACTCTCTGTCACGTTCCAGCCTAACCTGCCTCTTCAGTTTCCTTTTTCTGATTACAGTATCTCCTCCTAACCTCGTTCTTGTTTCCCTGCAGTTGAGGATCCCAACCCGCCCACAAACCCAGCCAATCTAGTTAAAACCCTCCCTTGCAGCACTAGCAAACCTGCTTGCCAGGATTTTGGCTCCCCTTCAATTTTTGTATAACCCATCTTTCTTGAACAGGCCATCTCTGCCCCACAAAAGATCCTAGGGATCTAAAAATCTGAACCTCTGCCCCTGCACTTTTTTTTTAGCCACGTGCTCATTTGCCATAACATCTTGTTCTTAGCTGAAAAATGTGTTGCTGGTGTGAGAAACAAAGTTCACTCACTTCAGTCCGAGACAAGATCTGAATCAGTCGTGTCATTTATTTCACACCAGTAGAGGTTGTAGACGTTGCAGTGGGGGTGGGGGAAGGGAGGTTCTTTGAGTACTGTGACGACAATTCTGTAAGTTTTAGAATCTCGTCGACAAATATGAGCATGGTCCTAAGGGAAGAGTACTAAACTGAGCCAACACCAATTAGATCGAAATTAGGCAGGAGCTGGGAAATGTGGATTGGACACAGCTATTTGAAAGCAAATTCACATTTGATGTGTGGGAGGCTTTCAAAGATAGGTTGAAGATAGTGCAGGATAGACATGTGCTGTTGAAACCAAGGGATGGGAAGGGCAAGATTAGTGAACCGTGGTTTGCAGGAGAAATGGTATGACTAGCCAAGAGGAAAAGGGAAGCGTACATAAGGTCCAGGCAGCTAAGAACCCAACGGAACTTACAGCAATATCTGGAGAGTAGGACCAGTCTTAAAAGAGGAATTAAGCGAGAAAAAAATGGGTCATGAACTATTTTTAGTAAACAGAATTCAAGAGAATCCCAAAGTCTTTTATTCTTATGATTACTTTGCATCAATGTTTACTGAGGATAGGGACACGATAAATGTTGAGATTAGAGATAGAAGTTTGTTTCCTCTGGATTGCATTCACGTAAGTAGGGAAGATGTGTTGGGTAGGCTAAAGGTTATTAATGTGAACAAATCCTCAGGACCGGATGGGATCTCGTTCCCAACACCAGGTCCAATATGGCCCCTTCCCTCGTCGAACTATTGAAATACTACTCTAGAAAACTCTCCACGACCTTTCCTACAAATTATCCCGCATCCAGCCCTCTGACTCTAAGTGTATCCCAGTCAATGTTGGGAAACTTAAAATCTCCCATCACCACAACCCTGTTGCCTTTACATCTTTCCATAATCTGTTTATCTATTTGATCTTCTACCTCATGCTCACTGTTGGGAGGTCTGGAAAGCAACCCCAAAAATGTAACTACACTCTTCCTATTTCTCAACTCCACCCATAATGCCTCACTGCTCACGCCCTCCATAGTGTCCTGGTTTAACACAGCCGTGATATCATTCCTGACCAGCAATGCAACTCCTTCCCGCCTTTTACTTCCCTCCCTGTCCTGTCTGAAGCATCTATGTACTGGAACATTTAGTTGCCAATCATACGCTTCCTTTAACCAAGTCTCTGTGATCGCAATACCATCACGCTTCCACTCACCAATGCAAGCCCTACGTTCAGCTGCCTTACCACTATACTCCTGGCATTCAATTATATGCACTTCAGGCGGCCAGTTTTCTTTTTTTGTGTTCATCTGCTTTCTGTCTACACTTCTCCTCATTACTGCTAACTTCCTGATTGTTACATCTGAAGTTTCCACCTTGCTGTCTACTTGTCTTCTCTTCTGGTTCTCAGCCCCTTGCAATATTGGTTTAAAACCTCCCCAATTGCGGTAGCTAAAACTCACCCAAGGACATCAGTTCCAGTCTAATTCAGGTGTAGACCGTCCAATTTGTAATAGTCCCACCTTCCTCAGAACCCGGTTCCAATCCAACAAATCTGAACCCCTCTCTCTGACACCATCCTTCAAGTCATGTGTTCATCCTGCCTATTCTTTCACTTCTCGGATAGCTAACACATGGCACTGGTCATAATCCTGAGATGACTACCTTTGATGTCCTCCTTTTTAACTTCTCTCCTAGCTCCCTGAATATTGTTTTCAGAACCTCATCTCGTTTTGTTTTTATATCAATGGTGCCTATATGCATCAAGCTAACTGGCTTTTCTCCCTCCCCTTTAAGAATTCTATAAAGCTGGTCGGTGACATCCCTGACCCGACCATCCGGGAGACACGTATCTACGGAAATGCCTATCTACTCTCCTGACAATATAATCCCCTATGGCTATTGCCCTATAAGTCTTTCTTTACCTTTACCTTTCTTTAACTTTACCTTACGCGGGAGGGAAATACTGCATGTGTAGTATCTCGGGATGAGCCAGTGCCCAAATTTAAGCTAAGTCCTTACCTTCTCGGCAACATCCTGGTCTCCACATCACCTCCTCTCGCTCCAGCTGTTCCTCAACAGGAAAAGGCCACGGGCTTCAAAGGTAAGAATTTAAACTGTTCTCTTACCTTTCCAGCAACCTCCTGGTCTCCACGTCACCTCCTCTCTGTCTCCCGCTGCTCCTGGACAAGGAAATTGTTTGTTGCAGCAGTATGAGGACATTTGCAGGCGCACGATGGAAGGACAAACACTATTGTGCCTGGGGTGCAAGTAGGGAATGCTGTTCTGATAAACAACATCCGTTCAGACTTAATCCTTTCAAAGTCTCACAGATCCAGAAGGGAGGGGATGCGATGCTCAATGAAGATATCATCGAAACGAGTCAGAGAGAGTGGAGTACACCGAATCTGTTAGCTCCCAAACCTGATTGGACTCAATGAATTTGAGTGGAGTATAGGAATGTTGCCGCTGCAACAAAATTGGACCGCTATCCAATACCAAGTTTAACAAACCGCACACATCATGAAATTGGATTTACTGCACGGTTATTGGTAGGCATCTTTATCAGAGAAAGTGAAAGAAGTTTCTGCGTTTGCAATCCTACATGGGTCATATCAATTCACATCGATGCTCTTTGAAATGAATAATGCATCAGCCACAATCCAAACACTCAGGAACAGAGATGTGAGCAGATTAAGAACTTGTGCAGTTTGTCTGTATGGTGGAGTGATCTTTAGCAATTAATGGGAAATTACATGTTAGAGTAGGCAGAGCTCGGTGAACGATTACAAAAAGCAGAATTTGCGAAGGTAGAGGGGGCGTTCTTGGAACATTGCATTGGACATGGAAGGTTGACCACCAGGAACATAAAAATGAATTGAGGAATTTCCACCATCGTGCTCAAGAAAGAGGAGCTTTGATTTTTGGAACTGTGTGGAATTATCGGAAGTTTGTTTCAAACTTTGGCAACGTTGTGTCACCGCTGATGGATTTACTAAAGAAAAACACAAAAGTTTTGTGGACAGAACAATGCTTGAAGGTTTTTGAGAATTTAAAAACAGTGTTAATCACCGCACCAGTTTTAGCTACACTGAATATTTTGAAACCCTTCAAAATTGTATTTGATGCTAGCGAGGGGTTGGAGAAATATTGATGCAGTAAGATGATGCTGGAATTGAATGGCCAATAGGCTACGTGTCAAATAAAACTGCACGCCCACCAGAAAATAAAACTCCAGTATTGAAAACGTATTATAGAACATAGAAAAATACAGCACAGTACAGGCACTTCGGCCCTCGATGTTGCGCCGACCAAAGCCTACCTAACCTACACTAGCCCAATAACCTCCATATGCTTATCCAATGCCCGCTTAAAAGACCATAAAAAGGGAGAGTCCACCTCTGCTACTGGCAGGGCATTCCATGAACTCACAACCCGCTGAGTAAAGAATCTACCCCTAACACCTGTCCTATACCTACCAACCCTTAATTTAAAGCTGTGTCCCCGAGTAACAGCTGACTCCATTAGCGGAAAAAAGGCTCTCACTGTCAACCCTATCTAAACCCATAATTATCTTGTGCACCTCTATCAAAGCTCCCCTAAACTTTCTTTTCTCCAATGAGAACAGCCCCAAGTGCCTCAGCCTTTCCACATAAGATCTTCCTACCATGCCAGGCAACATCCTGGTAAACCTCCTCTGCACTCGTTCGAATGCCTCCACGTCCTTCCTATAGTATGGCGACCAAAACTGCACACAATACTCCAGATGAGGCCGCACCAGAGTCTTATACAACTGCAACATGACCTCAGGACTCCGGAACTCAATTCCTCTACCAATAAAGCCCAGTGCACCATACGCCTTCTTCACAGCACTATTTATCTGGGTGGCAACTTTCAGAGATCTGTGTACATGGACACCAAGATCAATGTGCTTGGTACTGGCTTGACAACATTTTAATGTTTATGTGGCAAACAAATTGTCAGAGACAGTTGTGAACAACAACACCAAACTTCTCGCATTATTTGAAAGATTTAAAGACCAAAATATGAGATTAATTCATTGGAGTCTTATGTTATTGACTTTAAACTTACAAAATGTGTTTGTTGTGAGTCCAAAAAATGTGAAGCATGTATGTTATCGCAGATTTAAAGGAAAACGTGTGGATAAGTTTTGAATTATTCTAGTGATTTATATGTGTTTAGAATTAATATGAAAGGTATAATTTAGATTAATGACTTCTGTATTTCATAGTAATGGGACGGAGAATTAGTGGAAAAGAAATGAAGCCATATTTTCATTCTGATGATTAAATCCTTTTTCTTAATGGAGGCGATGTTATGAAGATGAAAGCATGTCTGGTCATGTTCGAACAGAACGTGTTTTGCTGAACTTAAAGTACAGCCACAGCTTCCAGCTAAATGTCAGTCTGTTAAATGGAAGCTGAGTTTTAGTTGCTGTTTTGATAACAATTAGTTTAAATAATGCCCAGGATACCAATGGAGTTTGCACTGTATTACTTTGACACGTGGAAACCAATCAAATTTTGATAATTTACTGTGTCATCAGGAGTATATAAACCCACTATTTTGAACATTAGAGGCAGAGCAACTGCCATCCAACAGCAGAGCAACTGCTGTTAAGCAGGAGAGCTAACTAGCCATTGAAAATACTCTCAAACATAGATTCATTTTCATGCAAAACCTACTTGCAAAATAAAGAAAAACGACTCAGGAAGATCAGCAGCTAAAGAGTGAAGAGAGTGGAGAAGGCACGGACTGTGTGGTCTTGAGATTAATTTAATGTAATGTATCATAAGAGAGTTATAGGATCAGCATATTTTATAGAGTTGGAGTCAGATAGTGAGTAATTAAATGTTTTGTATTTGTGAATAGTTGTTGGTTAGCGTTCACTATTAAAGATAAGCATCTAAATTGTTACTTTTGCTTAAATAGTGGGATCTATATCACCTATATATGACCAGATTATGAGGTGAGGGGAGATTTTCTGAGTGTGTGTTTTAATTAACGGGAGGGGGGTGGGGTTCGACCTCCACCTTGTAAATGTCCATCTACGCTAACCCCGTTTCCCTGCAGTTGGTCCATACCCTTCTGGTGCTTTCCTATCCATACATTTATTCAAATGCCTTTTAAATATGGTTAATATAACCACTTCAAACACATTTGGTGGCAGCTCATTGCATATGCATCACTCTCTGTGTAAAAAAAAAGCCTTGCCCCTCAGGTTCCCTTTTATTCCTTCCCATCTAACGTTAAACTGATTCCCTCTAGTCCTTGATTCTCCAAACCTTGGAAAAATACTGAGAATAATCACCCTATTCATGACCCTCACAATCCTTCACGCTTATGCAAGGTCCTCTGTCAGTCTCCTCTGCTCTAAAGAAGAATGCCTGGCTTGACCAACCACTCACTTTAACTCAGACCATTGGGTTGTGGCAAAAGCTTTCTAAATTTCTTCTGCGCTCCTTCCAGTTTAAGAACATTCTTCCAATACCAAAACTGAATACTCCATGTGTGGCCTCACCAAAGTCCTGCACAAATGGAACATAACTTCCCTACTCACTGCCCTGACTAATGAAAGCCAGTGTGCCAAAAGCCTTCCGTGTATTTGTCCGCCTGTGACTTCACTTTCAGAGAATCTTGAACCTGAACTTCGCGGTCGCTCTGTCCACTACACCCCTTAACGCTCAACAATTCACAATTAAACTCTTGCCTTAATTTGACTTTCCAAAATGCAAGACCTCACATTTATCTATGTTAAAATCCATTTGCCATTTCTCAGCACACTTCCCCAGCTGATCAAGGACCTGTTGCAATTTCGCTAGCCTTCCTCACTATCCATGATACCACTTATTTTATAGTTATCTGCAAATTTAATCATCATGCTTTTTACAATCTCATTCCAATCTTTGATAAGAGATAACAAAAATTAATTGGCCCAGCACTGACCCCTGATATGCTCCACTAGTTCGCAAATATTCTTTAGGGAAGGAAAACTCCATCCTTAACTCGTTTGGCCTCCATGTGACTCCAGACCTACGACAATGAGCTTGACCATTAACTGCTCTCTGGGCAATTAGGATGGGCAATAAATGCTGCCTATTCAGTGACGCCCTCATCCCATAAATGAATGAGAAAAAGTCACAGGCCTCCAGTCCTACAAATGTCTTTCACCTAATACCCTCTGCTTCCTAACATCAAGCCATTTGTATATCCAAATTGGCAGCTCCCCCTGCCTTCCATGCTATCTAACCTTCCAGAGCAGCTTATCATTGGAACCTTATCAAAGGCCTTCCTGAAATCCATATAGACTACGGCTCCTGCTCTGCCCTCGTCAATATTCCTGGTCACTTCATCAAAGAGCTCTAACAAATTTGTGAGGCATGATCTCCCATGCACAAGATTATGCTGACTGTACCTAATCAAACCTTGTATGTGTAATAAGGGCAGTAAATGTTAAGATTATTCAAGTACATAAGTAAAATCATGTTCCTGCAATTATAGAGCCTTGCCAAGAGAGTACTTGGGGCATTCCCGAGAGATTTGGCCATCTTTCTAAGGAATGATCTCCTTACCATAGACACGGATATTTGTACCATGAAATGAGAGGGATGAAACTGAGTGTTTAATCAGTAGAGTTGACAGTGAAGAAGAAATGGTTACTCTGAAACTTGAGGGTTGGCAGCGATCATTTATTTCCAAAAGAGACATTGATAGGATAAGAACTCCCGCACTTCACCCTGCATTAGCTGATTTGATTTATTGTCATGTTTATCTCAGTACAGAGAAAAACTTTATTTGTGAGCAGTGGAGGCAGGTCATAGTAAGCATGGCCAGACAGATCATAGGGTGGAAATAGACTTAGCTGAAAATGTGTTGCTGGTTAAAGCACAGCAGGTTAGGCAGCATCCAAGGAACAGGAATTTCGACGTTTCGGGCCAGAGCCCTTCATCAGGAATGAACAATGGAAATAGACTTAGACAGAGTAATACCTACAGGTTGCACTGCGCAGGACGTGCAGTAGACAAGATCATAATGGACAAGATCAGCATTATTTGAACTTAGAAAGTCCATTCATCAGCATAATATGGCTTTCCTAACAGGTTATATGCGTAAATTAACTTTCCCAATATTAATGAGCTATTCGGCGTGTGAACCTGTGTTGAATGTCATATTGTACACAACCCCGTCAGCAGCCACATACCTTCTTTCTGAAACAGGTAGCCTTTCCCAACAGCTTCTGACCTCCATAGAGATCAGCAGTCTGTCTTCTCGGAGATACAAGATGCCTTCTTGAGACTTCATACAAAACATTTCGCGTCCTTCCCACACCTAGAAAACCACATTAAAGTCCCACATGAGTATGATGAGGAATGGACTCTCGAGGAACAACATGGAACAGTCGGTCTGTGCAGCCTCTGCTCCACTTGTTTGTCTTTTTAGAGCATCAAAGGCATGAAAGTAAGGACTGCATATGCTGGATGTCATATTCCAGATTGTGGTGCTGGAAATGCACAGTAGGTCAGTCAGCATCCAGGAGGAGGAATTGACATTTCGGGCACAAGCTCTTTATGAGGAGTCAGCATTAATTACTTCCTTCTGTCCCTTTGTATGTGGCTTGAGGGTTGAAATGGCCTCCTCCTGAACCGGTGTAAGTGACCAAAGGAGGTGAACGCCTTCCTCCGTTTCTGTGCAAGTGCTTCCTATCGGAAGGATGCTAGGAGACTTGAAAAGGTCTGAAAGCATTCACAATGATGTTGCTGGGGTTGGAGGATTTGAGCTTTAGTGAGAGTTTGAATAGGCTGGGACTATTATCCCTAGAGAGTCGGTGGCTGAGGGCTGACCTTATAGAGGTTGATAAACCCATTAGGGCCACGGATAAGGTAAATAGACAAGGTATTTTTCCAAAACTAGGAGTGGCATAGGTTTAGAATGAGAGGGGAAAGATATAAAAGAGGTTGAAGGGGCAACTTTTTCAAACAGTGGGTCGTGCATGTATGGGATAAGCTGCCAGATGAAGTGGTGGATGCTGGTGTAATGACAGCATTTAAAAGTCATCTTGATGAATTCATGAATAGGAAGGGTTTGGAGGGATATGGGTCGGGTGCTGGTGGGTAGGACTGGATTGGGTTGGGATATCTTGTTGGCATGGACGATTTGAACTGAAGGGTCTGTTTCCATGCTGTGCACCTCTATGACTCTGTGACTGAGTGTTTCAAGGGGCTGAATGGCCTCCTCCTACTCATATGTAAGTGACTCAACTGACTGAATGTCTTCTTCCTTGTTTGATTGGACAGGGCCGAGAGCCTGTTTAACAGCTCGTTTTGCTGATTAGTGTGACAATGCTGTAACTTTAAGAGGTTATTTTGTACTCATTTCTTTTAAGAGAGAGATTGAACAAATTTTACCAAACTGGATAGCTGACACTACTTGAGTAAACAGCTTGGGAGTCCTTGGGTTTATTTAAATGCATCCTCAATGAGTGTGGCCAGCTCTCACAGAGTAGGATCTCTGGGTTTTGGTTTCTCAGTAAAATCAAAAGCTCTTGGGGTCTCCACAGAGTTGGAAGCTTCAGTGAATGTCTCCAGGCTGCTGCTCTCTCTGAATTTTCTCTTGATACTGTTTTTTCCCTCCTGGATTGGAAAAGAGTTATTGACAATCTGTGTCTGATTTTTTATTTTTGCCACGGGGTGTGATTATGGGAGCTATTAATCTATTAAGTTGGTCAATAGAGTTGCATTCTTCTATATCCATCTTTGTTTAATTTTATTGTATCTATAGTGTTTAAATGAATTGTGTTTTGCTTCACACCGAGTAATTTTATCAGTCACATTGCATCTGGAATAGACACTTAACATTTCCTGAAAAATAAGAAAATAATAGAGTCAAGACTACTGCCTCCAAATATTTTCGAGGGCTCTGTTGTGCTCCATAACACTAGACTCCTTCTCTTCCTATGTAATAGGCTGGAGGCACTGACTGTGTTATTCCTGTTCTTATCCAATAGTATCAATGGGTCGGATGGTTTCCTCATATTCCTGTGAAACTAATGTGAGGTGCTCAATGAACACTTCATTTTACTGTGATAATGTGTTGTGTCAGGCAGTACTGTTACATGAATGTTACGGATACGTTAACAGCACACGCCAGAATGGTATCCGAGTCTTGCTGCACACCGGCAAAGACTGGTTCAGGAGCCGGGGTGGGGGATCAAATCATTCTGAACATTGTGCAATCTTCAATGAACATCCCCACATCTGATCCTATGGTGGGAACAGTGAGGTTGGGGGCAGAGAGACATTGCTGAAGCAGCTGAAATGTTTGTGAAGAGGAAGCTACCCTGAGGATCTCCCACAGAGATGACCCAGGATTGAGATGATGGACATCTAAGAAACATGGACATCTTCCTTTGTGCTATGATTCACCTCAAACACTGGAGAGTTTTGATCAGTACTTTGATGTTTACCTCAGTTACTCACTGCCTTGGTATCAAGGCCAGTCACTCTCTTCTGAAACCTTGAGTTCACATCATTTATCCATATCAATAGGTCATGGTAAAGGAGCAGGAAGTGTTTTCTTCAGACAGAAGATCTTAAATGTCAGGAATTCTCTATTCCAAAGTGTTTGGGGAGCTAGATGACTGGAAGTATTTAAAGAGGAGATAGATGGATATTGACCTGTCAGAAGGTTTTTGACTTTGAACAATCAGGCGTGATCTTAGAGAAGAGCAAGGCATGCTGGGTGGGGGGAACGCCATGACCCTGTTTCTGATGTTCTCACATTCTGTTATTGGAAAGTTAGTGGGGGTTATTTTCCTGGAAGGCTTGTTTTTGAATGTTGCATTGAGGGAGTCCAGATGATTTTGTGCATTGAATCTAGATCTGCAACACGACCAAAAAATGGTGTACAAGATGCAGAAAGGGGAAGCTCTGTAAAGAGGGATAAGGGGCCTCTTTCATAGATAGCTTGGGTTTTCCAAATACATTTTCCAAATTATCTCAAACCGTGTGTGACAGTCTTGAGGGGCTGAATGGTCTTCTCTGTTTCTATGCACCAGATGATGCCAGTAAGTAGCCTCCAACTCCTCATGTCTAGCAGGTTTCAGGGGCTGAACGGAACACCGAAACATCAGACTGAGCAGCAGAAGTGGGTCATTAAACACTTTGGAACTTCTTCACCAGGCATTAAGATTGTGACTGATCAGGTTGTGGTCTCAGCCCCACTTTCCTATCTGTATCCCGTTATCCATGACTGACTCTATTTGAAACATTTAACTAACTCAGCTTTGAATCAATGCGAACATAGAGGCGCAACAAATTTCCAGTGAAGAGAATTTCCTCTCGAAATGTCCTTCCAGAAGTTCTCCTTATTTCTCTAATGGAATCAGAGATTCATGCAGCATGGAAACAGATCCATTCGTCCAATCTGTCCACTCCCACCAGATAATCAAATCTTATCTCGTCCCATTTGCCAGCCTTTGGCCAATATCCCTCCTCTTTCAGAAACTTCTTAAATGTTCGTTTGTCAGCAACTTCACAATTTTCTCTGACAGCACTTTAATGAAAACAACTCTCTCTGTGTGAAACGTTTACCCCTAAGGTCCTTAGACATCATTCGCCGTTCACCTTCAGTCTATTCCCTTTTGTTTTTGACTCCCTATCCTGCGAAACAGACCGTGGTTCTTCAGAATATCCACTTCCCTGACGATTTTATAAGCCTCTATAATCTCATGCCTCAGTCTCTGACACTCCGGGGAAACACCTCAAGCTATTCGGCCTGTCCCTATAGCTCAAACCCTCCAGTCCTGGAACATCCTTGTACAGCTGTTCTGCAGGCAACCGAGTTGTATGCGGTATTCTTAAAGTGACCTCAACAACATCTTGTCCAGATGCAATATGCCACCCTATCTCCGAAACTGAATGCTCTGACTAATTAACACAAATGTGCCAAATGTGTTCTGCAATACACTCTCTATCTGCGACTCCACTTTCAAGGGACTATGCATCTGCAGCTCTAGGTCCCTTTGCTCCGCAACACTCCCTACGACCTTATCATTAAGTGTATAATTCCCGCCCTGAATTGCCTTTCCAAAGTGCAAAGCCTTATATTTATCTAAAAAAAAACTTTATCTGTCACTGCTTGCCCCTTTAACCCATCTATTTGTTGTCTTCTTGCTCTCTGAGATAATCAACAATGCCACCATCATCTGCGAACTTACTAGCAATGCCTCTGATATTCATATCCAAATCCTTGATATAAATGACGAAATACAGTGAACTCAGGACTGAGTCTGCAGCACATTGCTGACCACAAGCCTCCAGTCTGGATAATAACACTCTTCCTTCAGGCCAATTGTGAATCAAATTGACTAGCTTCCTCTGTATCCCATGTGACCCCCACTTTACGAACCTGTCTACCAATCAGAATATTATGAGATTAGTAAGGGTATGGAATGCTTTGCCTGCAACAGTAATAGATTCACCAACTTTAAGTACATTTAAGTCGTTATTGGACAAACATATGGACATACATGGAATATTGTAGGTTAGTTGGGCTTCAGGTTGGTATGACAGGTCGGCGCAACATTGAGGGCCGAAGGGCCTGTACTGTGCTGTCATGTTCTATGTACCTTGCTGAAGTCCAAATAGACAATGCCTGCCAAACTGCCTTTATCAATCATCTTTGTCACTTCTTCACAATCTCATTCAGATTAATGAGACATAATTTCCTATGCAGAACCCTATGTTGATTACCAAGTTGAAGCCCTTGCCTTCCCAAATGTATGCAAATCCTATCCCTCAAATCCTCACCAACAACTTACCATCATTGATGTCAGGCTTGCCAGTCTATAGCTCACCGGCTTTTTGGGTCACTGTTTCCTTTTCTAGGTCCGCTCCTCCACTGCTCGCTAAAATCTTCAAATGTACCCAGGATGGTGATAAGACCAATGGTATCGGTCTCAGACTGGGTCAGGGTCAGTTTTAGGAACAAGTCAGGCTGGTTTAATTAATCTGTTAGAACTATATTTTTTTTATGATTTAGAGCAATGTTACTCAAACTATGATGGAAATATGAATGGCAAACTGACTGGATATTGCAAATATATAATCAAAGTTTCTCTTTCCAAAAGCACTGACACACACACACACACACACACACACACACACAATCTCTGCAATTTTAAGTTGAAAGAACTTTTTTCCAAACATTAGTGTAACTCATGACAAAATGAAAAAAAATTGTCTAAAATATTATTCTGCTTCTGAAGATATTCTGCTCACACAAGTCACGTGCAATGGGATTTCATCCTGGAAAAGGTGGATTTGGCTGAATTCCCTTTCCTTGAGGCAGTGAGGAGATTCCAATGAATTCTGGTCAGGAATCCTGCACATGGATGGTACAGTGGCTCACTGATTAGGCTACTGCCTTACAGCGCCAGGGACTTGGGCTTTCCCCTCTCACTTTCACCATATGCCTTCTAGTTTCAGAATCCTTCACCCTGGGGAAAAAACCTTTAATACTAACCCTATCCATGATTTTTATGATTTTATAAATCTCCACTGCGCAAAATGCGACTCCAATCAACACGAATGACTGTGCTTTCAGTCTTCTCGTGGCTGAATTCTGAAAATCAATACTGACCCAGCTTCCCTCTCTAACACGGCACAATTCTAAAACCATTTTAATTAGTTTATTTTGTCGTATTATGAAAGACTTCTGTGGGATTTTTTACCGAGATCTTTGTGCCCAGAGATATGACCATAAGACCATATGACCATAAGACATAAGGCCATTCGGCCCATCCAGTCCACTCCGCCATTTAATCGTGGCTGATGAGCATTTCAACTCCACTTACCCGCACTCTCCCCGTAGGCCTTAATTTCTTGTGACATCAAGAATTTGTCAATCTCTGCCTTGAAGACATTTAGCATTCCAGCCTCCACTGCACTCCGCAGCAATGAATTCCACAAGCCCACCACTCTCTGGCTGAAGAAATGTCTCCGCATTTCTGTTCTGAATTGACCCCCTCTAATTCTAAGACTATGCCCACGCCTAATGGAAACAATTTCCTAGCGTCCACCCTTTCCAAGCCATGTATTATCTTGTAAGTTTCTATTAGATCGCTCCTTAACCATCTAAACTCCAATGAACAATCCCAGGATCCTCAACCGTTCCTCGTATGTTAGACCTACCAGTCCAGGGATCATCTGTGTGAATCTCCACTGGACACGCTCCAGTGCCAGTATGTACCCCCTGAGGTGTGGGGACCAAAACTGGACTCAGTCCTCCAAATGGGGCCTAACCAGAGCTTTATAAAGTCTCAGTAGAAAATCGCTGCTTTTATTTTCCAACCCACTTGAGATAAATGACAACATTGCATTCACTTTCTTAATCACGGATTCAACCTGCATGTTTACCGTCAGAGAATCCTCGACAAGCACTCCCAGATCCCTTTGTACTTTGGCTTAATGAATTTTCTCACCATTTAGAAAGCAGTCCATGTTTGTATTCTTTTTTCCAAAGTGCAAGACCTCGCATTTGCTCGCATTGAATTTCATCGGCCATTACCTGGACCACTCTCCCAACCTGTCTAGATTCTTCTGCAGTCTCCCCACTTCCTCAATACTACCTAATTGTCCACTTAACTTCGTATCATCAGCAAACTTCACTAAAATGCCCCCAGTCCCTTCATCCAGATCATTAATATATAACGTGAACAGCTGCTGCCCCAACACTGAACCCTGTGGGCCACCGCTTGTCACCAGCTGCCATTCCGAAAAAGAACCTTTTATCCCAACTCTCTGCCTTCTGTCAGACAGCCAATCCTCAATCCATGCCAGTGGCTCACCTCGAACACTATGGGCCCTCACATTACTCAGCAGTCTCTCGTGTGGCACCTTATCAAAGGCCTTTTGGAAGTTTAGATAGACCACATCCACTGGGTTTCCGTGGTCTAACCTACTTGTCACCTCTGTAAAGAATTCTAACAGGTTTGTCAGGCACAATCTCCCCTCACTAAATCCATGTTGAGTTGTTCTAATCCGACTCTGCTCTTCCAAGAATTAAAAACCTCATCCTTAATGATGGATTCTAGAATTTTACCAACAGCCGAGGTTAGGCTAATTGGCCTATAATTTTCCATTTTTTGTCTTGATCCTTTCTTGAACAAGAGGGTTACAACAGTGATCTTCCAATCATCCGGGACTTTCCCTGACTCCAGTGACTTTTGAAAGATCTCAACCAACGCCTCCGCTATATCCTCAGCCACCTCCCTCAGAACTCTAAATATGGACACTATGACCACTCGGCAATAACCTTTGAAGTTGTAACATTATTCTCCCGTAATTTTGTTCATCAGTCTGTTCTAAGATGCTGTGACATAGCTCTGCAACAGGCAGGACATAAATTCAGAACTTCTGGCCCAGATCTCGGGACACTACCACACAACTTCAGGAATTGGAATCAAATCCAGGATTCTGCTTCAGAGGCAGGGACACTACACACTACACCAGATCTAAACCGTGCCCAGACGTTAGGTCACATTATCAATGTCAGCTTTCAGCTTGGTGTGAATTTATTAAAAAATATTTAATATTATTGAACTACATAAACTGTTTTTCGTTGTTAAACAAATGCAAGGTATTTGTCTCAACTGCAGGATGTTGAGTGCATATGCTGTGTCATCGAAATAAACTATGAACATCTTTAAATCCTATTATCTGTAGTCTGCAATATGATGGAAGGAAATCCTGCAGACACACTCTGTACAATGAAGGATCTTGAATAGATATTTATTACTGAACACCAGAGACGAAGATCGAGTATAATGTCTGGCCCCAAAACATTGATAACTAATACGTGTGACTATCCTCTTCCTAAAACAATGAAATGACATAAAGTCGCCAATTACTGTCGAAGCTCTCCTCCCCACTGACTGTGTCTGCAATGTGTCACTCCTCCCCTTAACTAAACAAGGCAAACCAAGCTCAGGGTCCTTGTGAGAATCAAGGCCAGAGTGTGCAGTCCTCCTGCAGAGGGGGTGGGTATTTTAAAATTGAAGGGGAGGGTAAGGAGGTAGTAATATCATTCACTGGGCTGAGGAGTGGCTGCGGGAGTTTAGCTTGGATTAGTGTGACTTATTGGATTTGGGAAAACAAATAAATTAAGGATCTATATGATTAAAAGTACGGTCTTTGGTAGTGCTGTAGAACAAAGACGTCGGCCGTCAGGTATAACTCTTTAAAATTTGCATCACATATAGATTGCGTGGAGAAGAAGGTGTTGAGTACACTAGCCTTCATTGTTCGAACCATTGATTATCAGAATTGGGATGTCATATTGAGCTTTTACAGAACATACATGAGGCTACTTCTGGAAAACTGCCTAGTCTGGTAACTCTGACTGCTCATTACATACGCACACCATCCTCCGAGTGAATGAGTTGCCCCTTCGCTTTTATTTAAATCTTTTCCCCTCTCACCTTAAAACTATACCCTCGTGTTTTTAGAAAAAACCTTGACTATTCATTTTGATATTACTGACCTTCACATTATTAAGCTGGACAGGGCTCAGACGAGATTAATATGGATGTTGCAGTGAATGGAGGGATTGAGACATAGGGAGAGACTGGATAGGGTGGGGCCTTTTTCACTGGAGAGTATGAAATTGAGGGCTGACGTTACAGAGGTTTATAAAATCCTGAGCGGTACAGTTAAGCGGAAGGGCAGATGTCTTTTCCCGAGAGTGGAGGATTCAAGACTGAGGGATATTTTAAAGTGAGAGGAAAAAGATAATCAAAAGTCATGAAAGATAATTATTTTAGACAGAAGCTGGTTTGTGTTAGCAATGAACTTGCAGAGGACAGTTAGATCGGTACAGAAATAAGAAATCAATTTGGATGATGTTGTGAGCATCATCCCTTTCCCTCTTTGAATGAATCCCTGTTGGTTTTCAGTTTTGCCAATGCCTATGCAGTGACAGGGGAGGCCAGCAGAGATCGGCATTGCATTACTTTAAATACCTCAGAGACTGCTGGATCTGCCGCGCACGGAGACACACAGATATGCACGCACAGGCATCGTTAGGACACGACATTGAGCCCTTCTGGTAATTAAAACTAAATGCCCAGAAAACTTCAGTTCGCCTTGTATGCTGTTACAATATGAGTGCCAGAGATCTCCCAAATTCCATTGTTGAAATAAAAAGATCAATTTATCTTTCAACCCTGAAAGTGAATATGAAACATTAACTATTCACAACACTGAGCTCCCTTTCTCTTAATTGCTTATTCCTTGCCTCCAAGTCTACAACAATATCCTGTTCCAGTCAGGAAACTTAATAAAATCACATCCACTTAATTTCAAAAGTACACAACAACTGTTGTTTTAGATGTCTTCTTCTGGCTGAAGATCTCTCTTGGTCATCTTCCTTCTTTTTACTGCGTATATTTTTCGTATGAAAATGTATCTTTAACAGATTTTTTCCCTAATTTCTTGGATCTGTGTTGATGGCATTTGCTCTTCTGCAATTTGCAAAATTTCTGCATTTTTTAATACCTCAATATCGAATCATCTTATTAGTTCGATGATGGAAAAACAATAGATTCAAACTTGATTTAGTTTTAGTATCGCGGTGCATAATTTA
The DNA here is from genome assembly GCF_020745735.1 of Hemiscyllium ocellatum. Classification (NCBI taxonomy): domain Eukaryota; kingdom Metazoa; phylum Chordata; class Chondrichthyes; order Orectolobiformes; family Hemiscylliidae; genus Hemiscyllium; species Hemiscyllium ocellatum. The sequence goes on from NC_083438.1 coordinate 11,078,242, forward strand.
AACGGATTGGTTAAATTCGTTTTGTTGGCAAAACTGCAACCAACATGAGGTAAGTATTTCATGGTAATTATTTGAAAATTGAATGTGGGACTGCAGTTTCTTCATATATGGAGGTGCTTGTAAACTCTTAGTTCAAAATAGCATTCACTCTCTTTTAAAGGTACAGAACACGCCTCCAGCATCATAACATTAATCTCCTGATGAATTTAGATAAGTGAAGCCTATCGGGATTTCTCTTTCTCCGTGGTGTTTCAATATTTCATTCACTCTGACTGGTGTGCGTCGAACTTTTGCTGCTCCATTGACAGCATGTTGTTATTTGACTCATACGTGGGACAATATCAGTATTTCACTTGCTCACAACCGTGATTGTGGCAGAATTTCAATTGTTCCATGAAAATTTTCACCTTATGACATTCTCAATGCTACCAAGTTTTGAGCAGATTTGTAGCTCAGGATGATGATGAGTCTGTAAATCAGCAAGCTGAACTGGAAGGTTTGTTTTCAGACGTTTCGTCACCAAGTCTAGGAAGCATCGTCAGTGAGAGTCCCCAGTGAAGCGCTGATGCTATGTTCCACCTCTCTCTTGATAGGCCTTGGTTTCGTAAAATGAGTGATATCATTTTCAGTTCTTTTGTATAAGGGAAAGTAGATGGGATTGAAATCGATGCGCTTAATGATAGATTCCCCCAGTTAGAATGCCAGCCCCCAGGAATTCTCGTGCACGTGTTTGTTTCACCTTTGCGAGGATGTGTGTGCTGTTCCAGCCAAAGAGGTATATTTCATTGTTCTGGATGTTTGGAAATTAGGGATAGTGGGTATTGTCTTTAGGTGGCCAGTTGGTGTTCATGTGTCGTGGAGGTATGTTTCTTGCTAGTTTTTCAGATATAGTGTTTTTTTTAGCAGTTCTTGCATGGTATCTTGCAAATTAATTTAATTTTGCTAGTAATATCTAATGGATCCTTTAGGCCCATCAGTCGCTGTTTAAATGCGTGGTAGGTTTATTGGCTACCACGATGTCAAGGGGTTTGAGTAGATTGGAAGTCATTTCTGATATGTGTTTGATGTAATGTAATGTGGCAATAGGTTTTGGTTGTGTTGTGTCTGCTTGTTTGGGTTTGTTTTATTGGAGACCTGTTTGTCTTGAAAACATTATCTTCTTCTGCTGTTTGTAGCTCTTGAATGTTGCAGAAGTTGCAGTGTGATGTAGCTCATTGAAATAATGTCTTGGTACAGCTCCATTTGTAGATGGCACCAAATAAGGAAGAATTGTAAAGTGTGTGGAGGACAGTGTGGAACTCCAACAGAACAGTGCCATGTCATTGTCATTTTCATGGGAGTTGAGGCTCAATGCAGAGCAATGTGAGGTTATGAACTTTGGTAGGAAGGACTTTGGAAGACAGTAGAAAACAGGCTGTATTGTTATAATGTGCGTGCAAGATCAGAGGGCCCTGGAAATGAGCAGATTATTGAAGATGTCAGGACAAGTGGGAAAAGCTATAAATATCACAGCGTAGTTTTAGTATCGCAGCTGATTACAGTGCATTCATCGATTCCTCTGATCATCTTGTATGTCTGTATCAAATCCCCTCTTCGCCTTCTTCTTTCCGATGTGAACAGACCAAATCTCTCAGCCTTTTCTCATGAGACCTTCCCTCCAGACCAGGCAAACTCCTGATAAATCTCCTCTGCACCTTTTCCAATGTTCCCACATCCTTCCCACATATGGCGGCCAGTACACAATATTCCAAATAGAGCTGCCCTAACATTTTGTATAGTTGCAGCATGATATTGCGGCTCTGGAACTCAATCCCTCTCTGACTGAAACCTAACACACCATATGCCTCCTGAACAGCACTATCAACTTGGGTGGCAACCTTCAGGGATCAATGTACTTGGATGCCCAGATCCCTCTGCACATCCACACTACCAAGAATTTTTCCATTGACCCAGTACTCTGCCTTCGTGTTATTCTTCCCAAAGTACATCACCTCATATTTAGCTGCATTGAACTCCATTTTCCACCCTTTAGCCCAATTCTGCAGTGTATCCAAGTCCCCCTGCAACCTGTAACATTCTGTCACACTGTCCACTACTCCACCGAGTTTAGTGCCATCTGCAAATTTACTAATCAATCCATCTATGCCTGCGTCTAAGTCATTTATAAAAGTGATAAACAGCAGTGATCACAAATCAGATCCTTGTGGCACGCCACAAATAATCAGACTCCAGTCTGAATATTTTCCATCAACCAATACTCGCTGTCTTCTTTCAGAAAGCCTGTTGCTAATCCAAACTGCTAAATCACCCTCAATTCCCTGCCTTTGCATTTTCTCCAACAGCCTACCATGTGGAACCTTATCAAAGGCTTTACTGAAGTCCATGTATACCACGCCAACTGCCCTACCCACATCTAAATGCTTGGTCACCTTTTCAAATACCTCAATGAGGATTGTGAGACACGACCTGCTCCTGACGAAACCATTTTGACTATCTGATATCAAATTGTTGTTTGCTTGATTATTATAAAGTTTATCTCTTATAGTCCTTTCTAAAACCTTTCCTACAAAAAGAAATAATTCTCACTGGTCTATAATTACCTGAGTCATCTCGACTGCCCTTCTTGAACAAGGGCACAACATTTGTAATCCTCCAGGCCTCTGGTACTAAACCTGCAGACAGTGATGACTCATATATCAAAGCCAAAGTCCCTGCTATCTCCTCCCTAGCTTCCCAGAGAATCATTGGATAAATGCCATCTGGCCCAGGGGACTTACCTACTTTCACTCCTTCTAGAATTGATAACACCTGTTTGTAACTAACCTCGATCCTTTCTAGTCTAGTATCTTGTACCTCATTCTTCTTCTCTACAATATTCTCCTTTTCCTGGATGAAAACTGATGAGAAAGGTTCATTTAGCACCTCTCTGATCTCCACTGGGATTACAAACAACTGCCCACTTCTGTCTTTGGTTGGTCTTAGTCCTATCCTAATCATCCTTTTATTCCTCACATACCTACACAAAGCTTTAGGATTCTCCTTTATTCTACTTGCTAAAGACTGCTGGTGTCCTTTCTTTACTCTTTTTAACTGTCTCTTTAAATCCTTCCTAGCTGATCCCGTAATTCTCCATCGCCTCATCTGAGCCACCTTGCCTCATTAAGATATAAACCTCCTTCTTCTAATTAACAAAATGTGCAATTTCTGTAGTAACCACGGTTTCCTTATTAGATTAGATAACTTACAGTGTGGAAACAGGCCCTTCGGACCAACAAGTCCACACCGACCCGCCGAAGTGCAACCCACCCATACCCCTACATTTACCCCCGACCGAACACTACGGGCAATTTAGCATGGCAAATTCACTTGACCCGCACATCTTTGGACTGTGGGAGGAAACCGGAGCACCCGGAGGAAACCCACGCAGACACGGGGAGAATGTGCAAACTCCACACAGTCAGTCATTCGCCTGAGGAGGGAATTGAACACGGGTCTCAGGCGCTGTGAGGCAGCAGTGCTAACCACTGTGCCTTATCTTATCACTTCCTCCCGGCCTGACAGGGGCATACTATCAAGGGCACACAATATTTCTTCCTGAAATCAGCTCCATTTTTCTATTGTCTGTATTTGGTACCCTATTCTATGCATCCTAATTCTTGCCTAATCACATTATTAATGCCCTTACCCCATCTATAACTCGTGACCCGTGGCATGTACCTATCCCTTTCCATCGCTAAACTAAACGTAACTGAATTATGATCACTGTCTCCAAAGTGCTCACCCACAAGTAAATCAAACACCTGGCATTACCAAGCACCAGATCCAGTGTGCTCCACCCTCCCCCCAACTTTGTTGGCCCTGCCACAGACTGTGTCAGGAAACAAGCTTTTCTGTTTTTTGGCAGCAGCGGCAACTCAGAGGGTGGGAGTTTGGACCACAGGCCTGCCGGGAGCGATGAGCACTGAGTTGAACCTTTAAAAACTTACCTCGAGTGCGGGAGTCCTCAATTTCTGCTTTTCGGCAGCAACTCTAAAAGCATGACCTTGGACCAGGGGCTTGCTGGGAGCGGTGAGTCACTGATTTGAGCTTTTATTTTTGAAGTCAGGGAGCAGAGGTTTCTGAGAAAGGAGCAACTTCTTAATTGTATTTCTGTCCATCTATATAAGTCAGTGTTTTCACAATCCCAGACTCTACCACAGACTCTACCATTGAACACCCAACCACCTGCTTCAACCTTAAAGACTGGGGACACATCAGCGAAGCATCTCTTCTTTTTTTTCTTTGTGACTAGGGGACTAGCAGGGATGGCAGTGCAGGGAGAGCAATGGTCCTTCTGCATGATGTTTGAGGTGAGGGACGCCATTAGTGCCCCATCACGAAGGACTCAAAGCCCTCCGCTTCTTCCTCTCCCGCCGTACCAACCAGTACCCTTCCACTGACATCCTCCTTCCACTGACTGAACTGGTCCTCACCCTGAATAACTTCTCTTTCCAATCCTCCCACTTCCTTCAAACCAAAGGAGTTGCCATGGGCACCCGCATGGGCCCCAGCTATGCCTGCCTCTTCGTAGGGTATGTGGAACAGTCCATCTTCCGCAACTACACTGGCACCACCCCTCCCCTTTTCCTCCGCTACATCGATGACTGTATCGGCGCTGCCTCGTGCCCCCATGAGGAGGTTGAACAGTTCATCCACTTCACCAACACCTTCCATCCCGACCTCAAATTCACCTGGACCATCTCAGACTCCTCCCTCCCCTTCCTAGACCTTTCCATTTCTATCTCGGGTGACCGAATCAACACGGACATCTACTATAAACTGACTGACTCCCACAGCTACCTGGACTACACCTCCTCCTACCCTGCCCCTGTAAAAATGCCATGCCATATTCCCAATTCCTTCGTCTCCGCCGCATCTGCTCCCAGGAGGACCAGTTCCAATACCGTACAGCCTAGATGGTCTCCTTTTTCAAGGACTGCAGATTCCCCCTCAGATATGATCGACGATGCCCTCCACAGCATCTCCTCCACTTCCCGCTCCTCCGCCCTTGAGCCCCGCTCCTCCAACCGCCACCAGGACAGAACCCCACTGGTTCTCACCTACAACCCCACCAAACTCCGTATACAGCGTATCATCCGCCGTCATTTACGCCACCTCCAAACGGATCCCACCACCAGGGATATATTTCTCTCCCCTCCCCTATCAGCGTTCCGAAAAGACCACTCCCTCCGTGACTCCCTCGTCAGGTCCACACCCCCCACCAACCCAACCTCCACTCCCGGCACCTTCCCCTGCAACTGCAGGAAATGCAAATCTTGTGCCCACACGTCCGACCTTACTTCTCTCCAAGGTCCCAAGGGATCCTTCCATATCCGCCACAAATTCACCTGCACCTCCACACACATCATCTATTGCATCCGCTGCACCCGATGTGGCCTCCTCTACGTTGGGGAGACAGGCCGTCTACTTGCGGAACATTTCTGAGAACACCTCTGGGACACCCGGACCAAGCAACCCAACCACCCCGTGGCTCAACACTTTAACTCCCCCTCCCACTCCACCAAGGACATGCAGGTCCTTGGACTCCTCCATCGCCAGACCATATCAACACAACGGTTGGAGGAAGAGCGCCTCATCTTCCGCCTGGGAACCCTCCAACCACAAGGGATGAACTCTGATTTCTCCAGTTTCCTAATTTCCCCTCCCCCCACCTTATCTCAGTCGAATCCCTCGAACTCAGCACCGCCCTCCTAACCTGCAATCTTCTTCCTAACCTCTCCGCCCCCACCCCACTCCGGCCTATCACCCTCACCTTGACCTCCTTCCACCTATCACATCTCCATCGCCCCTCCCCCAAATCCCTCCTCCCTACCGTTTATCTTAGCCTGCTGGACACACTTTCCTCATTCCTGATGAAGGGCTCTGGCCCGAAATGTCGAATTTCCTGTTCCCTGGATGCTGACTGACCTGCTGCGCTTTTCCAGCAACACATTTTCACCTCTGATCTCCAGCATCTGCAGACCTCACTTTCCACTCAATAGTTAGATGCCCACAAAGAAGTTTTTTGGGGAACGAACGAGACTCACGATAGATGTATTGCCTCCCAGGTGCGAGGGTCCGTGATGTCTCTGATCGTATCTATGGGGGTTGAAGGGAGAGGGTGACCATATAGGTACCAATGACATAGGTAGAAAGAGGGATAGGGATCCAAGGCAGGATTTCAGGGTACTTGGGTGGAAGCTGACAGCTAGAAAAAGCAGAGTTGTTATCTCTGATTTATTGCCCGTGCCACGTAATAGCGAGACAAGGAATCGGGTGAGATATCAGTTGAACACGTGTCTACAAGGATAGCGCAGGAGAGAGGGTTTCATGTATTTGGATAATTGGGGCTCATTCTGTGGAAAGTGTCACCTGTACAAAGAGGACGGTCTTCACTTGAAACAGAGGGATACTAATATCCTGGGTGAATAATTTGCTGCTGCTAACTGGGTGGGTTTAAACTAGCTCAGCAGGGGGATGGGAACCTGAGGTGTAGTTGCAGTGCACAGGAGGATGACAGTAGGGAGGACTGGGGCAGGATGTCAGGGTCACAGGAATGTGCTGGTTTGAAGTATGACTACTTGAACGCCAGAAGTATCTGAAATAAGGTAGTTGAGCTTGCAGCTAGACAGATATCTAGCTCGGGTTGATAGTTCAATGCATTGCTGTGTTCTGCACAGCTCCCCGTGCTGGACCAGGTATCTAGTCAGGGTTTATAAATCAATGTATTGCTGTGGTCTGCACACCTGCCGGTTCAGGACAGACATCTATTCCAAGTTCATTGATCAATGTACTGCTTTGGTCTGCAGGTCTCCCCACTCTGGACAGATATCTTTTCCTGATTTAAAAATCAAAGTACTGCTTTGGTCTGCATAGCTTCCCGTGTTGGATGGATACATAGTCCTGGCATAAGAATCACAGAACTGATGTGGTCTGCACAGATCCTGGTGCTGGACAGATATCTACTCTGGGTTTATAAATCAATGGACAACTGTGGCCTGCATAGCTTCTCGTGCTGGACAGATATCTAGTCCGGGGTTATAGATCAATGCACTGGTGCAGTTTGCACAGCTTTCAGTGCTGAAAAGATGCCTGCTCCCGCTTTATAGATCAATGCACTGCTGTGGGCTGTGCAGCTCTCCGTGTTGGACAGCTATCTGGTCAATGTTCATAGAATAATGCTCTGCTGTGGTCTGCACAGTTCCCCGTGCTGGGCATTTGCCTTGTCTGGGATTATAGATCAATGCATTGCTTTGGTCTGCACAGCTCCCAATGTGTACAGAGAGCTAGTCCACCCGTGTGGGCCCCAGCTATGTCTGTCTTTTTGTCGGCTACATAGAACAGTTGATCTTCCGTAGTTACACTGGCACCACTCCCCACCTCTTCCTCCGCTACATTGATGAGTGCATTGGTGCCACCTCGTGCTCCCACGAGGAGGTTGAGCAGTTCATCAACTTCACCAACACATTCCACCACGACCTTGAATTCACCTGGACCATCTCTGACACCTCCCTCCCTTTCCTGGACCTCACCATCTCCATCAATAACAATCGACTTGACACTGACATTTTTTACAAACCCACCAACTCCCCACAGATACCTCCTGCAAAACTGCCATTCCATAATCCCAATTCCTCCGCCTCCGCCATATCTGCTCCCAGGAGGATCAGTTCCACCACACAACACACCAGATGGCCTCCTTCATTAAATAATGCAATTTCCCTTTCCATGTGATTAAAGATGCCCTCCGATGCATCTCATCCACATCCCACATATGCGCCCTCAAACCCCACCCATCCAACTGTAACCAGGACAGAATCCCTCTGTTCCTCACCTTCCACCCTACCAACCTTCGCATAATGCGCATCATCCACCGACATTTCCACCACCTCGAAACGGACCACACCACCACCGATATATTTCCCTTCCCACCCCTTTCCGCGTTCCACAAAAACTGTTCCCTTCATGACTACATGGTCAGGTCCATGCCCCTCTACAACCCACTCTCCCTTCCAGGCACTCTCCCCTGCCATCGCCGGAATTGCAAAACGCGCACCCACACCTCCCCTCCCATCTCCATCTAAGGCCCAAAAGATGCCTTCCACATCCATCAATGTCTCACCTGAACATCCACCAATGTCATTTATTGTATCTGTTGCTCCCAATGCGGTCTCCACAACATAGGGGAGACTGGACGCCTTCTCGTAGAGTGCTTTAGGGAACAACTCTGGAATACCCACACCAATCAACCCCACTGTCCTGTGACCCAACATTTGAACTCCCCCTCCCACCCTGCTGAGGACACGCATGTCCTGGGCATTCTCCGTGGCCATTCCCTCACCACACGTCGCCTGGAGGAAGAAAGCCACATCTTCACATCAAAGAACTGCAGCTGCAGGGCGTCCAATGTGGACTTCACCAGTTTCCTCATTTCCCCTTCCCACACCTTACCCCAGCACCAACCTTCCAGCTCAGCACCATCCTCATGACCTGTCCGAGCTGCCAATTTTCCTTCCCAGCTATCTGCTCCACCTTCCTCTCTGACCTATCACCTTCATTCTCACCCCCATTCACCCATTGTACTGTTGACTGCCTTCCCCCACCGTCCTCTCTCACATATCACCTTCACCCCCATCCCCATCTACCTGTTGTATTATTTGCTACCATCTCCCCGGCCCCAGCCCCTTCTGATTTATCTCTCCACTCTGGAGGCTGTCTGCTTTTGTCCTGATGAAGAGCTTTTGCCCGAAAGATCGATTTTCCTGCTCCTCGGATGCTTCCAGATCAGCTGTGATTTTCCAGCGCCACTCTAATTTAGAGTCCATGTTTATAGATCAATGCAATGCTGTGATATGCATAGCTCCCAGTGCTGGACAGATACTTAGTCCAGGTTTATATATCAGTGCACTGATGTGGTCTACACAGCCCCCTGCCAGACAGATACTTAGTCCGTGTTTATAGATCAATGCTCTGCTCTGGCCTGCACAGCCCAACGTGCTGGAAAGTTATCAAGTCCATGGTTATAGATCAACGCACTGCTCAGGTCTGCATAGCTTCCAGTGCTGGACAGAAATCTCGTCAGGGTTTATATATCAATACACTGCTGTGATCTGCACAGCTCCGCGTGCCCTACACATACCTCATCTGGGTTTATACATCAATGCACAGCGTTGGTTTGCACTGATCCCGTTGCTGGACAGATATCTAGACTGGGTTATTAGATCATTGACCTGCTGTGGTCTGTATAGCTCCCAGCGATGGACAGCTATCTAGGCTGGGTTCATCATTCAATGCACTACTGTGGTTTGTACAGCTCCCCGTGCTCGGCAGACATCAAAAACACTTTCATAGATCAATGTACTGCTGTGGTCTGCAGAGCTCCCCATTCAGGACAGATGCCTAGTCCATGTATACCGATCAATGCACTGCAGTGGTCTATGTAGCTCGGCATGCTGGATAGACACCTAATCCTGGTATATCGATAACAGTACTGATGTGGACTGCATAGCTCCTGGTGTTGGGCAGCTATCAGAATTTGTAGATCAATGCACTCCTTGGTCTGCACAGCTTCCCATGCTGTATAAACATCTACTCCGTGTTTATAGATCAATGCACTGCTGAGGTCTGCACGGCTCTCCATGCTGAAAACATATCTCCTCTGGCTTGATAGATCAATGCACTGTTGTGGCCTGCGCAGCTCCCCGTGCTGGACAGATATCTAGTCTATGGTGATAGATCAATGCACTGCTGTGGTCTGCCCACCTCCGTGTTGGAAAGGTACCTAGTCTGCATTTATGGATAAGCATACTGCTGTGGTCTGCACAGCTCCCAGCGCTGGACGAAATCTAGTCCGAGTTTGTACATCAATACACTGCTGTGGTCTGCAAAGGGCCCGGTTTTAGACAGATATCTCGTCTCCTTTATAGATCAGTACACTGCTGTGGTCTGCATAGCTCCCCGTGATAGACCGATATCGAGTCCATGCTTAAAGCTTAATGGACTGATTTGGTACGAACAGCTCCCCATCCTGGATAGACAGCTTGTCCGCTTTTATAAGTCAATGAAATGCTGTGATATGCATAGCTTCCAGTTGTGGAACGATACCTAGTCTGCGTTTATAGATAATTGCACAGATGGGGTCTGCACAGCTCTCCTGCTGGACAGATATCTCGTCTGGGTTTTTAGGTCAGTGCTCTGCTTTGGCCCACATAGCCTACGGTGATATAAATTTATCAAGTCCATGTTTATAGATCACTACACTGCTCGGGTCTGCACAACTCCCGATGCTGGACAGAAATCTAGTCCCGCTTTATACATCAATACACTGTTGTGATCTGCACAGCTCCGTGTGTTTGACAGATATCTCGTCAAGGTTTATAGATCTTTGCACAATTGTGGTCTGCACAGCTCCAGTGCTGGTCAGGTATCTAGCCCGCGTTTATAGATCAATGCACTATTATGGTTTGCGCAGTTCCCTTTTCACAAGTGTCTCGTCTGTGTTTACTGATGAATGCATTGCTGTGGTTTGCATAGCTCCCCGTGATTTACAGATATCTCGTCTGGGTTTACAGTTCAATGTTCTCTCTGGCCCACACAGCTGACTGTGTCGGAAATTTATTCAGTCCATGCTTATAGATCAATCCACTGCTCGGGTTTACACAGCTCCCGTTGATGGACAGATATCTAGTCCGTGTTTACACATTAATGTACTTCTGTGGTCTGCGCAGTTCCCTGTGTCCCACAGAACTCTAGGCTAGTTTTATAGATCAATGCAGAGCTGTGGTCTGCACATATTCACGTGCTGGACAGATATCTATTCCGGGTTTCCAGATCAATGTACTGCTGTGGTCTGCACAGCTGATTGTTGTTGACACATACCTAGTCCGATTTGTAGATGGATGCACTGCTATGGTCTGCATCGCTCCTGGTGCTGGACAGATATCTACTCCGAGATTGTAAATCCAAAAAAAAAGGCTGTGATCTGCAAAGTGTTGGACAGATATCTAGTCCGGGTTTATAGATAAATGCGCTCCAGTTTTCGGCACAACTCTCGCTGTCAAGCAGACATCTCGTCCAATTTTAAAGATCAGTACACTGCTCTGGTCTACAGTACTCCCCATGTTGGACAGATATCCAGTCCGGGTTTATAGGAAAATGCAGTGCTGAGGTCTGCACAGCTCCCCTGAGGGACAGATATCTAATATGGGTTTACAGATCAATGCTCTGCTGTAGTCTTTAAAGCTCCCCGTGCTGGACAGAGAGTTTGCCCGCGATTATAGATCAATACATAGCTGAGGTGTGTACAGCTCCCCGTGCAAGACAGATATCTAGTCCGGGTTTACAGAACAATGCACTGCTGTGATCAGCACGTCACTCCGTGATGGACAGATGAATACTCCGGGTTTGTGAATCAATGCACTGCTGTGGTCTGCACAGCTCCTGATTCTGGACAGAAAATTAGTCAGGGTTTATACATCAATGCACTGCTGTGATCTGGACAGTTCCCGGTGCTGGAGAGATATCTGATCCGGATTTGCAGATCACTGTGCTGCTGTGGTTAGCACAGCTCCCCGTTCTGGACAGACAACTAGTCTGCCTTTATACATCAATGCACTGCTGTGGTCTGTAAAACTCTCCGTGTTGGACAGATATCTAGTCGGGGTTTATATATCAATGCATTGATGTCAACTGCATAGCTCTGAGTGCTGGACAGATATCTAGTCAAGGTTTATATATCAATGCATTGCCATGGTCTGCATAACTTCCCATGCTGGACAGATTTCAATCTGGCTTTTTAGATCAATGCTCTGTTGTGGCATAGATATCTCCCTGTGCTAGGCAGATATCTAGTGTGGGTTAATAGATCCATGCACTATTGTCGTCTGCTCAGCACCCGGTGCTGGGCAGGTATCTAGTCCATGTTTATACATCAATGCACAGCTGTGATCTGCACATTTCCCCGTGCTGGGCATATGTCTAGTCAGGGTTGATAGATCAATGCACTGCTGTGGTCTGCATAGCTCCCACTACTGGACAGATATATCTCGTCGGGTTATTAGAAAATGCCCTGCTGTCGACTGACTAGCTCTGAGAGTTGGACAGATATCTAGTTGGCGTTTATAGATCAATGCACTGCCATGGTCTGCATGGCTCCTCGTGCTGGATCGATGTCTACTCCAGGTTTATATATCAATGCACTGCTGTGGCCTGCATACGTCCCCGTGCTGGGCAGCTGTCTAGTCCAATTTAGTAGATTAATGCACTGCTGCAGGCTGCACATCTCCCCATGTTGGACAGATGTCTTGTCAGGGTTTATAGATCAGTGCACTGCTGTGATCTGCACAGCTCCCGGTGCTGGACAGATATCTAGCGAGGGTTTATACATCAATGCACTGCTGTGGTCTGCGTCGCTCCCTCGTGCTGGACCGATATCTAGTCCGAGTTTATTAATCAATGCACTGCTGTGTTCCGCACATCTCGCCATGTTGGACAGATATCGAGTCAGGGTATATAGGTCAGTGTACTGTTGTGGTCTGCACTGCTCCCCGTGCTGAACAGTTATTTAGTCGGGGTATTAGATCAATGCCCTGCTGTAGACTGCATACCTCTGAGTGCTGGACAGATATCTAGTCGGGTTTTATAACTCAATGCTCTGCTCTGATCTGCGTATCTCCCTGTGCTGGGCAGGAATCTACTCTGGGTTGATAGATCCATGCACTACTGTGGCCTGCACAGCTCCCGGTGCTACGCAGATATTTTGCCCGCGTTTATAGATCAATGCACAGCTGTGGTGTGTACAGCACCCCGTGCTGGTCAGATATCTTGTCTGAATTTATACATCAATGTACTGCTGTGGTCTGCACAGCTCCCTGGTGGGCAGATGTCTTCTCCGGTCTTCTCTGTGTTCTGCATAGCTCCCGGTGCTGGACATACATGTGATCCGAGTTTATAGATCAATGCACTGCTGTGGTCTGCACAGCTTTCCGTGCTGGACAGATATCTAGTCTGGGTTTATAGATCATTGCACTGCTGTGATCTGCACAGCTCCCAGTGCTAGACAGATATTTGTTTCTGCGTTTATAGATCAATGCACAGCTGTGGTGTGTACAGCACCCCGTGCTGGTCAGATATCTTGTCTGAGTTTATACATCAATGCACTGCTGTGGTTTGCACATCTCCCCTGGTGGGCAGATATCTTCTCCGGTCTTATCTGTGATTTTCTGATATGTGATCCGGGTTTATAGATCAATGCACTGTTGTGGTCTGCACAACTTTCCGTGCTGAACATATATCTAGTGTAGGTTTATACATCAATGCACTGCTATGATCAGCATACCTCCCCGTGCTGGACCCATATCTAGTCCGGGTTTAAAGATCAAACCACTGCTGTGATCTGCACCTCTAGCTATTCTGGATTGATGTTGAGTGCAGGTTTATATATCAATACACTGCTATGATCTGTGCAGCTGTCTGTGCTGGACAGCTATCTAGCCCGCATTCAGACATAAGTGTACTACTGTGGTCTGGACAGCTCATCGTGCTCAGCAGATATCTCGTCCGGTTTGATAGTTTAATGCACTGCTCTGGTCTGTAAATCTACCCTGCTCAACAGATATCTAGTCAGGGTTTATAGATCAATGCAATGCTGTGGTCTGCACAGTTCTCTTTGCTGGACAGATATCTTCTCCGGGTTAATACAATAATGTACAGCTCCTCGTGTTGGACATATATCTAATCCGGGTTTGGAGATCAATGCACTGTTCGGGTCTGCATGGCTCCCTGTTACCGAACATATACTTCATGCGAGTTTACTCATCAATACATTGTTGTGGTCTGCATAGCTCCTTGTTGCTAGACAGGTATCTCGTTCGGGTTTATAGATCAATGCTTTGTTGTCGTCTAGGAGAAAGTGAGGACTGCAGGTGCTGGGGATCAGAGCTGAAAAATGTGTTGCTGGAAAAGCGCAGCAGGTCAGGCAGCATCCAAGGAGCAGGAGAATCGACGCTTTGGGCATAAGCCCTTCTTCAGGAACTGTTGTCGTCTGCGTAGCTCCCTGTGCTCCTCAGATATCTAGTCTAAGATCATAGATTAATATACTGCTGTGGTCTGCACAGTTCCCCTGTTGGACAGATATCTAATCTGGCTTTAAAGATCAATGCACTGCTGTAGTTTGCACAGGTCCTGGTGCTGGACAGATATATTGTCTGCGTTTATAGATCAATGTACCGCTGTGGTCTATACAGCTCCACGTGCTGGACAGATATCTCGGCCGTGATTATGCATCAATCCATTGCTGTGATCTGCACAGCTGCTCTGGTGGACAGAGAACTTCGTCGGTCTTCTTGATCAATGCACTGAAGTGTTCTGCCAAGCACCGGGTGCTGGTCAGATATCTCGTCCGGGTTTATACATCAATATGCTGCTGTGGCCTGCACAGATCCCCGGTCTTGCCAGATGACTGGTCCACGTTTATAGATCAATGCATTGCTGCAGCCTGCATAGCTCTCACGACTGGACAGATATCTAGTCTGTGTTTATCGATCAATGCACTGTTGTGGTCTGCACAGCTTCCCGTGCTGGACAGATAACTCGTGCGAGTTTATAGACGAGGGTGTAGGTTTGATATCCAGACGTTTCATTACCTGGCTACCTTACATCATCAGTGGCGACCTCAAAGTGAAGCGAAGCTGTTGTCTCCTGCTTTCTATTTATATCTTTCTCCTGGATCGGGTTCCTGGGGTTTGTGGTGATGTCATTTCCTGTTTGTTTTCTGAGGGGTTGATCGATGGCATCTAGATCTATTTGCTTGTTTATGGTGTTGTGGTTGGAGTGCCAGGCCTCTAGGAATTCTCTGGCGTGTCTTTGCTTAGCCTGTCCCAGAATAGATGTGTTGTCCCAGTCGAAATGGTGGCATTTTTTTTATCCGTGTGTAGGGCTACGAGGGAGAGAGGGTCGTGTCTTTTTATGGCTAGCTGGTGTTCGTGTATCCTGATGGCTAACTTTCTTCCTGTTTGTCCTACGTAGTGTTTGTGGCAGTCCTTGCAAGGAATTTTGTAGATGACGTTGGTTTTGTCCATGGGTTGTACTGGGTCGTTTAAGTTTGTTAGTTTTTCTTTGAGAGTGTTGGTGGGTTTGTGTGCTACTAGGATTCCGAGGGGTCTTAGCAGTCTGGCTGTTATTTCTGAGACTTCTTTGATGTATGGTAAGGTGGTTAGGGTTTCTGGCTGTGTTTCATCTGCTTGTCGTGGTTTGTTCTTGAGGAATCTGCACAATGTATTTTTGTGAGTATCCGTTCTTTTTGAATACGTTGTATTGGTGGTTCTCCTCTGTTTTCCAAAGTTCGTCTGTGCTGCAGTGTGTGGTGGCTCGTTGGAATAGTGTTCTGATACAACTTTGTTTATGTCTGTTGGGATGCTTGCTGGGGTAGTGAAGTATTTGATCAGTGTTTGTCGGTTTTCTGTATACGCAGGTTTGTAGTTTCGACTGTGACGTTCAGGAATGCAAGTTTGTTGTCGGTTTCTTCCTCCTTGGTGAACTTTATGCCTGTGAGGTTCAAGTTTATAGGTGAATACACTGTTGTACTCTGCACACCTCACATTGCTTGACTGATGTCTAGACCAGGTTTATAGATCAGAGCACTGCTGTGGTCTGCACAGCTCCGGATGCTGGACCGTTATCTGTTCTGGCTGCACTGCTGTGATATGCACAGCTCCCCTGGTGCACAGATATCTTATCTGGTCTTCTCTATCAATGCACTGCTGTGTTCTACATAGCTCTTCGTGCTGGGCAGCTATCTAGTCATGGTTTACAGATCAATGCACTGCAGTGGGCTACACCTCTCACCATGATGGACAGATGTCTCATCCCAGTTTATAGATCAATTCTCTGCTGTGGTCTGCATAGCTCCCACTACTGATCAGATATCTAGTCTGTGCTTATCGATCAATGCACTGTTGTGGTCTGCACAGCTTCCCGTGCTGGACAGATATCGAGTGAGGGTCTATACATCAATGCATTGCTGTTGTCTGCATAGCTCCTCGTTCTGGACGATTTCAACTTCCCAAATATTGATTGGAAGTTCTTTAGATCAAGTAGATTGGACGGGGCAGTGTTTGAACAGTGTGTCCAGGAAGCTTTTCTAACTCAGTATGTGGATTGTCCGACAAGCGGGGAGGCCATTATGGATTTGGTACTTGGTAACAAACCGGGAAAAGTGATGGGCTTGGTAGTGGGTGAGCATTTTGGTGATGGTGACCACAAATCTGTGACTTTCACCTTGGTTATGGAGAGAGATAGGTGCGTGCAACAGGGTAGGATTTCCAATTGGGGAAAGGGTAAATACGATGCTGCAAGAAAGGATCTGAGGAGCATAAGTTGGGAGCATAGGCTGTCAGGGAAAGATGTGATTGAAATGTGGAACTTTTTCAAGGAACAGATACGACGTGTCCTTGATATGTATGCACCTGTCAGGCAGAAAAGAGATAGTTGTGTGAGGGAACCTTGGTTGATGAGGGAGGTTGAATGTCTTGTAAGGACGAAGAAGAAGTCTTACATAAGGTTGAGGAAACAAGGTTCAGACAAGAGTTGGAGGGATACAGGATAGCCAGGAGGGAGCTGAAGAAAGGGATTAGGTGAGCTAAGAGAGGGCATGAAAAATCTTTGGCGGGTAGGATCAAGGATAACCCCAAGGCCTTTTATGCCTATGTGAGAAACATGAGAATGACGAGAACGGGGGTAGGTCCGATCAAGGACAGTAGTGGGAGACTGTGTATTGAGTCGGAAGAGATAGGAGAGGTCTTGAATGAGTACTTTTCTTCAGTATTTACAAATGAGAAGGAACGTATTGTTGAAGAGGAGAGTACGAAACGGACTGGTAAGCTAGAAGAGATACTTGTTAGGAAGGAAGATGTGTTAGGCATTTTGAAAAACTTGAAGATAGACAAGTCCCCCGGGCCTGATGGGATATATCCTAGGATTATGTGGGAAGCAAGGGAGGAAATTGCAGAGCTCCCCGTTGGCAATGATCTTTTCGTTTTCACTGTCAACAGGGGTGGTACCAGGGGACTGGAGAGTGGTGAATGTTGTGCCTCTGTTCGAAAAAGGGAATAGAGATAACCGCGGGAATTACAGGCCAGTTAGTCTTACTTCTGTGTAGGCAAAGTAATGGAAAGGATACTGAGGGATAAGATTTATGAGTATCTGGAAAGACACTGCTTGATTAAGGACAGCCAGCACGGATTTGTGAGGGATAGGTCTTGCCTTACAAGTCTTATTGAATTCTTTGAGGAGCTGACCAAGCATGTGGATGAGGGTAGAGCAGTGGATGTAATGTACATGGATTTTAGTAAGGCATTTGATAAGGTTCCCCATGGTTGGCTTATGCAGAAAGTCAGGAGGCATGGGATCGTGGGAAATTTGGCCAGTTGGATAGAGAACTGGCTAACCGGTCGATGTCAGAGATTGCTGGTAGATGGCAAATATTCAGCCTGAAGCCCACTTACAAGTGGAGTTCCGCAGGGATCAGTTCTGGGTCCTCTGCTATTTGTAATTTTTATTAATGACTTGGAAGAGGGAGTCAGAGGGTGGGTCAGTAAATTTGCAGACGATACGAAGATAAGCGGAGTTGTGGATAGTGAGGATGGCTGTTGTCAGCTGCAAAAGGACTTAGATATAATGCAGAGCTGGGCTGAGAATTGGCAGATGGAATTCAACCCTGTCAAGTGTGAGGTTGTCCATTTTGGAAGGACAAATAAGAATGCGGAATACAGGGTTAATGGTAGGGTTCTTAGTAAGGTGGAAGAGCAGAGGGATCTTGGGGTCTATGATCATAGCTCTTTGAAAGTTGCCACTCAGGTGGATAGAACTTGTAAGAAGGCCTATGGTGTATTAGCGTTCATTAGCAAAGGGATTGAATTCAAGAGTCGTGAGATGATGTTGCAGCTGTACAGGACCTTGGTAAGGCCACATTTGGGGTACTGTGTGCAGTTCTGGTCACCTCACTTTTGGAAAGATGTGGAAGCTTTTGGAGAGGGTGCAGAGGAGATTTACCAGGATGTTGCCTGGAATAGAGAATAGGTCATACGAGGATAGGTTGAGAGTGCTAGGCGTTTTCTCATTAGAACGGCGAAGGATGAGGGGTGACTTGATAAAGGTTTATAAGATGATCAGGGGAATAGGTAGAGTAGACAGTCAGACCTTTTTCCCCGGGTACAAGATAGTGTTACAGGGGGACATAAATTTAATGTGAAGGATGGAAGGTTTAGGGAGGGTGTCAGGAGTAGGTTCTTTACCCAGAGAGTGGTGGGGGCATGGAATGCGCTGCTTGTGGGAGTGGCAGAGTCAGAGTCATTGGACCTTTAAGCGGTAATTGGATAGGTACATGGATAGGTGCTTAAGCTAGGACAAATGTTCAGCACAACATCGTGGGCCGTAAGGCCTGTTCTGTGCTGTATTGTTCTATGTTCTATGTTCTATGTTCTATGTACTATATCAATGAACTGTGTCGTCTGCACATCTCCTCGTGGTGGGCAGGTATCTAGTCCGGTTTTATAGCTCAATGCATTGCTCTGGTCTGTATATCTACCCTGCCGAACAGTTATCCAGTCTGAAATTATAGATCAATGCACTGCTGTGGTCAGCACAGCTTGCTTTGCTGGACAGACATCTGCTTGGGGTTTATACATCAATGCACTGCTTTGGTCTGCACAGCTCCTCGTGTTGGACATATACCTAATCCGCATTTGTTGATCAATGTACTGCTGTGGTCTGCACTGCTCCCTGTTGCCGCACAGATATCTCGTGCGAGTTTATGCATCAAAGCACTGTTATGTTCAGCATAGCTCCTTGTTGGTAGAAGGATATCTAGTCTGGGTTTATCGATCAATGTACTGCTGTCACCTGCATAGCTCGCTTTGCTGGTTAGATATCTAGTCCAGGTTTATAGATCAATGTTCTGGGCTGGTCCCAATTTGGGACAGATATCTAGTCTGAGTTTATAGATAAATATGCTACGGTGGTCTGCACAGCTCACCTGTGCATATCTCGTCTGGATTTATAGATCAATACACAACTGTTGTGTGCACAGCTCACATGCTGAACAGCTTTCGAGTCTGGGTTTAGAAATCAATGTACTGCTGTGGTCTGAACACTCCTGATGTTGGACAGGTATCCAGTCCGGGTTTACAGATCATTGCACAGATGTTGTCTGCAGAGCGTTCCTGGTGGACAGATATCTGATTTGGGTATACAGATCAATGCACTGCTCGTGTCTGCACAGCTCCCCTGCTGAACAGACACCTAGTCCGGATTTATAGATTAAAGCACTGCTGTGGTCTGCACAGCTCCTCGGGCTGGACAGATATCTAGTCTGAGTTTATAGATCAATGCTCTGCTGTGGTCTGCACAGCTCCTCGGGCTGAACAGATATCTAGTCTGAGTTTATAGATCAATGCACTGCTTGGGTTTACATAGCTCCCGTTGCTGGATTAATATCTAGTCCGTGTTTACAATTCAAAGCACTGCTGTGGTCTGCACAGTTGCCTGTGCTGGACAGATCTCTAGGCCGGTTTTATAGATCAATCCACAGTTGTGGTCTGCACATATCCACTTTCTGGACAGATATCTATTCCCGGTTCCTATTTCAATTAACTGCTGTGGTATACACAGCTGATTGTTGTGGACACATGTCTAGTCCGGGTTTATAGATCAATGTATGCTGTGGTCTGCATTGCTCCTGGTGCCGGACAGATATCCAGTCTGGGTTTACGGATCAATGCACTATTACAAAATGTGTAGTGTTTCACCCTGGACAGATTGCCAGATTGTCTTGAGCAGTGCAATAGATGAATCTGCACAGTGTTCCACTACGGATAGATTGCTGGGTTGTACTGAGCAGTACGCTCGCAGGATCTGCACAGTGTTCCATGGTGAACAGGTAGCTCCTCTGAGTTTACAAAGTTTGGTCGGATTCTCTGAGGTAGATTGAGATGTGGTATAATATCGATTTTAAGTGATCTTGCAATGCCTTTAGTTCTCATTCTTGTGATTTGACCCTCCAACTCTCACTCCATTAATGTTGCAGTGTCCCCATGCACAATACATTATGTTGATGAATACTATCTGTCCTAGCAATAGCCACAGCCTCTTCATTTAGAAGCAGTCAGCTATCCCCATCCTCTTCGAGTCTCCATGTAGAAAGAAAATATGGCCTCTTGGATAAAGGTTGCCCCCTTGGTAGACGGCCCTCTCCCTAACCATTCCCCACCACCAACTAACCACATCCAACTGTCCCGTGTGTACTGAGAGCAATGAGGCCACTAGGAACAGCAGGGACCAGACCATCAGGGAGATGAGATGGAGCAATATTTCTCATGTGGGAACTGGTCAGAATGAACACGGTATCACTACGTCCTATAATCCATCTTCATTTATGTCATCTACAGTCTATTTTACTTCCTCAAAAAAGTCACAGGTTCACAGTTATCCACGTTGTTTTCTATCTATCAAGTTGTTGACCATTGCATGTCCGTTTTCAGATTCTGTACCTCCTCTGGATAACTTCAGTTCCTGTCTATCTTGGTGTCATTTTAAACGTAATTAGAGCACGTTTGTCCTATTTCTGGAAATGGTTGATATTGGTTGCGAATAGTTAAAGCCGCAGCACTGGTCATTGTGTAACTGCAGTCAGCATTTTTTTTTAACTGATCGAGACTAATTTATCCCTCCTCCAGGCTCAGTAACCAGTCCTTCTTGTATTCCTTTGCAGTAGTAATGAAAAGTTGAATGATCCGTTCCATTTCTTGTGTAACAGGTATGAGAGATTAAAAGATCTGCTCCAATTGCTGAGTAACAGGCTCCAAAGGCCGGATGGCCTCATTCTGTTCCTGTTTTAAACTCTTTATGGGCTGAAGAGCCTGCTTCAATATAGGAGTAGTTATGAATGGTGCTGAACATTTTGGAACTATCAGTGAACAGCCCACTTCTGACTTTATGATGGAGGGAAGGCCATTGATGGGCCAGCTGCTGAGAGCCCACAGTGCCACATGGATGCCCAGTTTCCATTTGCTCGTTCCTTTAGAATTATGTCCTACTTCACAGGAGGCAGTGCTAAATAACACGGTGGCCAGTATCTTCAATGTAAGGCTGAGACTTTACCTCAGCCAGGAATTTGTGCTGGCTGCACCTACACGTACTATAAGGGACAGATCCACCTGGGACAAGGAATTTTATAGAACATAGAACATAGAAGGATACAGCGCAGTACAGGCCCTTCGGCCCTCGATGTTGCGCCGACCGAGTCCTACCTAACCTATACTAGCCCAATAACTTCCAAATGCCTATCCAATGCCCGCTTAAATGAACATAAAGAAGGAGAGTTCACCACTGATACGGGCAGGGCATTCCATGAACTCACAACCCGCTGTGTGAAGAATCTACCCCTAACATCTGTCCTATACCTACCACCCCTTAATTTAAAGCTATGTCCCCTAGTAACACCTGACTCCATTAGCGGTAAAAGGTTCTTAGTATCTACCCTATCTAAACCCCTAATCATCTTATACACTTCTATCAGATCTCCCCTAAACCTTCTCTTCTCCAATGAGAACAGCCCCAAGTGCCTCAGCCTTTCCTCATAAGATTTTCCTGCCATTCCAGGCAACATCCTGGTAAACCTCCTCTGCATTGTGAGAATGTTCCCCTCTTGTTGGTTGACCCATCGTTTCCCACAGTCGGCCTGCTGTGTATTTGAAGCCTCTCCCTGCTGAATCAGTTGTGGGCCTGTGGAGACAGTTCTGGTGATGAACATTGACGTTCCACACCCAGCGAACTGTCTGTGTCCTTGTCACCCTCAGTGTTTCCTCTGATTGGTTTACAAAATCGAGGGGAATTGAATTATCAACGAAGGCTGGTGTGGAGGGTAGTAAATGTCCATCATCAGGCGATTTCCTCGACCATCTCTGACCTGTCAGCAAGACATTTGCTGAGTCCTGGTATCAATATTGGGGAATTGCAGGGTAACACTTTCCTTGACTGTATCAAACGGTGGCCCCACCACTGGTGGGTCTGTCCTGCCGGTGGGACAGGATAGACCCAGGGATGGTGATGGGACCTCATGAAATATTACCCATCAGCCATGATTCTGTGAGTATGACGCTGTCAGACTGTTTCCTGAGCGGGAGTGCGGTGCTAGAAAAGCACAGCAGGTCAGGCAGCATCCGAGAAGCAGGGGAGTAGACGTTTCAAACATAAGCCCTTCATCAGTAATGAGGCTTCTGCACTGGGTGACTGAGAGACAAATGGGAGGGGGCTGGGGCTGTGGTGAAAGTCGCTGAGAATGTGATAGGTTGGTGAAGTTGCAAGAGAAGGTGATAAGTTGTCGAGAAAGGTGAAGCGTATAGATGGGAAAGGCGATGGACACGTCAAGAAGGCGCTACCGAGTTGGAAGCTTGGGGCTGGGATAATGTTGGGGTAGAGGAAATGAGGGAACTGGTGAAATCCACATTGATCTCGGCTGGTTACAGGGTCTCAAGGCAGAAGATAATGAATTTTTCCTCTCGGCTTCGGGTTTGGAGGCGATGTCAGTGTTTAATTGGTCCCTGGAAATGTAGGTGGAGAGGTCAGGAATGGGAGGGAGATGCCCAAGATGTTCGGGGAAGTGGATGAAAGAGTCTGAAATTGGCCGGCTAGGGGATGGAGGTGTCTGAGACTGATCAGAAAGAAGAAGGTGGTGTCCGAGATGGTCCAAGCAGTGGAGGAAGTTGTCTGAGATGGTCAGTGAATGTGAGGGCGATGTCTGCGATGGTCCAGGAAGGGAGGTAGGTGTCCATGAAGGTCTGACAAGGGGAGTGAAGTGTCCCAAATGATCCGGATAGGAAGGAAGATTTTCTAGGTGGTCTGAGTAGGGGAGGGAGGTGTCGGAGGTGGGCTGGGAAAGGGACCGATGGGTCCACACTGGTCTATGAAGGGAGGGAACTGTTCCAGTTGGTCCGGGAAAGGGCAGGAGGTGCCTGAGATAGTCCAGATAGGGGACGGAGGTGTCAGAGATGGTCCGGGAAAGGGAGAGAGGTGTCCACAATGGACGAGAGGTTGAAGGAGGTTTTTGAGATGCAACAGGAAGGGAATGGAGATGTCCAAGATGGTTCACGAAGGGGAGGGCCATGTCTGAGATGTTCCAGGAAGGAGAGAGGTGTCTGCAATATTCCAGGAAGTGGAGGGAAGATCCAAGATGGTCAGCGAAGGGGAGGGCAGTGTCTAAGATACTCCAGGAAAGGGAGGGAAGTGTCCAAGATGGTCCAGGAAGGGGAGAAATGTGACTGAGATGGGCCAGTAACGGGAGGCCAGTGTTGGAGATGGGCTGGGAAAGCAAGAGAATTCTCCATGATCATTCCTGAACGGGAGCGAGGTGTCTGAGTTAGTCCAGGAAGGAAAGGGTCGTGTCCACCTTTTTCCTGGAATGTGAGGGAGGTGTCTGAGATGGACCAGGAAGGGGAGAGAGGTGTCTGAGATTTCCCTAAAGGGGAGGAAGGTGTTCAAGATGGTCCAGGAAGCGGAGGGAGGTGCCCGAGGTTGTCTGGGAAGGTAAGGGAGTTGTGTAAAATGGCACAGGAAGGGAAGCGAGGTGTCTGACATGTTGCCATAGGGGGAGGGAGGTGTCCGAGATGATCTGGGAGGGAAGGGAGGTGCCTGAGTTGGTCCAGCAAGAGGATGGACTTTTGAGACATATTCTGGGAAGGGGAAGGTGGTGACTGTGATGGTCTGCGAACAGGAGGGAGGTGTCTGAGATAGTCTGGGAGGGGAGGAAAGTGTTGGAGATGGTCCATGAAGGAGATGGACACGTTGGGATGGTATGGGAAAGGGAAAGAGGCGTCTGAGATTGTCCAGGAATGGGGCTAGGTGTTTAAGATGGTCCAGGAAAGGGAGGGAAGAGTCTGAGATGGTCCAGGAAGAGGAAGGCGGCATCCGAGATAGCCGGGATGGGGAAGGATGTTTCCAAGATGTTACATAAAGAGGAGGGACGTGCTCGAGATGGTCCAGTAAGGGGAGGGAGGTGTACGAGATCGTCTGGAAATAGGAGGGTTGTGGCCGAGATAGACTGAGAAAGGGAGGGAGGTGACTGAGATGGTCAGGGAATGTGAGGGAGGTCACCGAGATGGTCTGGGAAGGGGAGAAAGGTGTCCAAATTGGTCGGTGAAGAGGAGGGAGTTGTCCCAGTTGGTCCGCAAAAAGAAGGTCGGTGTCTGAGATGGTTCAGGAAGTTGCAAAAGATGTCAGGGATTGTCCAGTAAAGGGAGGGAAGTGTCCGCAATGGACAGGAAAGGGGGAGGTGTCCGAGATGGTACAGGAAGGAGCACGAGATGTCCAAGATGATCTGGGGAGTGGAGGGATGTGTCCGAGGTGGTCCAGGGAGGGGGGAGTTGTGACTGAGATGGTGTAGGAAGGGGAGGGTGGTGTCCAAGATAATCCAGAAAAGGAAGGGAGGTGTCCGAGATGGTCAAGAAAGGGGAGAGATGTGCCTGAGACGGTGCAGGAAGGGGAGAGATGTGCTTGAGATGGACGGGGTGGTGAAGGGGAGAAATGGATTGGGGAAAGGGAGGAAGATCTACAAGATGGTCCAGGAAAGGGAGGGAGGTGTGCGAGATGGTCCCACAAGGGGACAGACATGTCGGAGATGGTCTGGGAAAGAGAGAGGGAGGTGTCTGTGGTGGTCTGGGAATGAGTGGAAGACGTCCCAAATGGTTTGGGAAGAGGAGGGAGGAGTCTGAGACGGTCTGGGAAGGTAAGGGAAGTATCTGAGATGGTCCAGGTATGCTTGTTGATTGAGATGGTCCAGGGCAGGGAGGCAAGTGTTTGAGATGGTCCAGCAAGGGGAGGAGGTGTCCGAGATGGTCTTGGAATGGGTGGGAGCTGTCGGAGATGCTCCAGGAAGGGGAGGGAGGTGACCAAGATGGTCTGAGCAGGGTAGGAAGGTTTCAGAGATGGCTGGGATGGGGAGGGAGGTGTCCGAGATGATCCATAAAGTGGAGAGGAGGGAATGTCGGAGTTGTTCGGGCAACAGGAAGAGGGTGTCTGAGATGGTCCTGGAAGGGGTGGGAGATGTGTGAAATGGACTGGGAAGGGGAGGGAGGTGTCTGAGATGAGTCAGGTGAACTATAGGAAGGGGTGGAAGATGTTGATGATGTTGATGAACTGTTCAACCTCCTCATGAGAGAACGAGGTGGCGCCAATTCAGTCATCGATGTAGCGGCTGGAAAGGTGGAGCATGTGCTGGTGTAACTGCGGAACATTCCTGAATTGACATTCTCCAGAATATTCTAGACACCACAGAATACAATCCAGAAATGCTCAACCTCCATTTATCTTCAGGAAACTGGGACAGCAACGTTTTCCCTCTCCGTATTAGGAACAGGAAAGAAGTGACCTTTATCTGTTCTTAAGTGATCAAGTGTGTGGGAATATTCTACAAACTATCTGTTCTTTTGGGTGTGTCTCTGTGTGTTTGGGGAGGGAGGTTTCTTGTGTTTTATGACATATGTTTGTCAGGAAGTCAGAACTTCACATTTGTTATTCCAGATACAATTATTTTAATTAGCCTCTCAATATAGCGACACACTTGAAAATCTCACTGGGTCCCCAGTCAAACAGGTCCCTTTGCCTCCAGGCTGATGGATAATGGGTTTGTTTTCTTTCCTCACAGTTAACGTAGTGACGATCTACATCCTGCTTTTTAAAGATTGTGGATTGTCTCCATGTGTCAGACGTTACCTGGGGGCCATGGCAGGATCGGATCTATTAGTCATTATCCTTGACCTGATACTGAGACACATTCCCATTGTTTATCGGGAACAGTTTTATTTCTTGGACTCCGTCCCCGTGTGTAATATCCACGCCGTCCTGCTTTATGCAGCCACTGACTGCTCTGTCTGGTTCACCGTCACTTTCACTTTTGATCGCTTTGTGGCCATTTGTTGCCAGAAACTGAAAAATAAATATTGCAGTGAGAAAACGGCGGCTGTGGTTCTGGGAGCAGTGACTGTGCTGAGCTGTTTAAAGAACATTTTCTGGTATTTTATGTTCACGGCTCGGTATCGGCGGGGGAATGCCCCCGCGTTTTGTAATGCAACAGACGTTGTTTATTCCTCCCGTGTCTGGGTCACAATCGAGACCCTCCACCACATTCTAACCCCGGGTGTCCCATTTCTCCTGATTCTGCTGCTCAATGTTCTCACCGTCAGATACATTTTAGTGACCAGTAGAGCCCGCAGGAGACTCCTCGCTCACACCAATGGGGACGCTCAGTCTGACACAGAAATGAGAAACCGAAAAAAATCCACCATATTACTGTTTACGATCTCGGCCAATTTCATCCTGTTATGGTCA
The DNA here is from genome assembly GCF_020745735.1 of Hemiscyllium ocellatum. Classification (NCBI taxonomy): domain Eukaryota; kingdom Metazoa; phylum Chordata; class Chondrichthyes; order Orectolobiformes; family Hemiscylliidae; genus Hemiscyllium; species Hemiscyllium ocellatum. Next base: position 11,104,657 of record NC_083438.1, read on the forward strand.
ACATTAATGGTGTATTCTATCTGGTTCCGGATGTCGTTGATTGGGTATCGGTCTGTGTACTTAGATCGGTTTGTCATGGAACTGGGTTTCATGCTGCAGCTCCTCAGTTGCTGCACAAACACCGCAATTTATGCCGTGACCCAGACTAAGTTCAGGCAGCAGCTGAAGAATGTGCTGAAATATCCCTTCACCCAAATACATCCATCCATCAAATTCCTTCATTAATCGATCCATCCGGGATTTTCTTATTTCAGTTCAGTGTTTCAGCCAAGGAGCAGCTTGTCGCTATCGTAACACGCTGAGCGGAGTGTTGGTTTGTCCAACCTTATCCCCTGTTGGTGGGGGGAGGTGGGGTTTACACGTAAACATGTCAATGTTTCTCTCAACTCAGGGCCCAGTGAGAAAAGGCACCATTGCACTGGCTGCATCAATCACTTCAATTTGTAAACAATAAAAATGTTTATTAAAAACTGCTGAGCAGCAGAGTGAATGATATTGCTGTGTGTTTTTGTTGAAGAAGCTGAGTTGGAGAGGGACCCCCTGTCCTTGCCCTCAGGGAAGGGGAGGGGACCGGGCCCTGAGCTCAGGGGTTTGGTTTATGTTCCACTGTACTTGCATTCTCCTCCGGGTCCCCCACTACAAACTGGCTTCAGCAGAATTTATCTCTCTGCCTTTGTCCCTCCCCTCCATATCTCCCTTACTCTCACACTATCCCTCTGTCTCTCACTCTCTTCTCCTCCCAATCACATAGTGCATTCCAATGTACAGGGGAGTGAGTGTGATGTTGGGGTGTGTGTGATGTGGCGGGGTGAGCGTGATGGCGTGGGAGTGTGCGGAGGAGTGAGTACGATTGTGTAGGAGTGTGAGGGGGAGTGAGTGTGACTGTGTGGGAGTCTGTGGGGGAGTGAGTGTGATGGTGTGGGAGTGTGGGGCGAGTGGTCGTGACGGTGGTGGAGGGTGTGGAAGATTGATTGTGACACTGGGGAAGTATGTGGAAGAGTGGGGGAGATGTTGGCTAAGTGTGCAGGGCAGTGAGGGTGATTGTGGGTCAACACAATTCGGAGTGAACACAATGGTGGGCGACTGTGTTGGGGAATGAGGGCGACAGCTGGAGAGAGTGGTGAAGTGAAGTGAACAAGATGTTGAAGGAGTGTGTAGCGGGTGAGTGTGATGGTGCGGAAGCGTGCTGAGGAATGAGTGCGACTAACTCAGTACTGACGCTCAGAAAGTTCAGCACTAACTCAGTACTGACCCTCTGACAGTGCGACACGCCCTCAGTACTGACACTCAGACAGTGCAGCACTCCCACATTACTGCCGTTCTGGCAGTTCGACACTGCCTCGGTACAGCCCTTCTGACAGTTCGACTGTCCCTCAGTACTGACCCTCTGACGGTGCTGCTCTCCCTCAGTATTGCCCCTCTGACAGTGTGGCACTCACTCTGTACTGACCCTCTGCCAGTGTAGCACTCCCTCTGGACTGACCCTCTGACAATGCGACACTCCCTCGGTATGGACCCTATGATAGTGTTGCACTCCCTCAGTACGGACCCTCTGACAGTGCAACACTCCCTCCGAACTGACCCTATGACCGTGCAGCACTCTCTCAGTACTGTCCCTCTGACAATGGAGCACTCCCTCATTAATGCCCCACTGACAGTGCAGCGCTAACACAGATCTGATTCTCTGACAGTGCAGCACTCTTTCGGTACTGACCCTCTCACAGTGCAACACTCCCTCAGTAATGAACCTCTGACAGGGGTGCACTCCCTCAGTACTGACTGTCCGACAGTATGGCACTCCCTCAGTACTGACCCTCTGACAGTGTATCATTCCCTCAGTAGTGACCCTCTAACCGTGCAGATTTCCATCAGTACTGACCCTCTGACAGTGTACCATTCTGTTTGTAATGATCCTCTGACAGGGCAGCACTCCCTCAGTACTGACAGTCCGACAGTACGACATGCCCTCAGAACTGCCGCTCCAACAGTGCAGCACTCACTCTGTACTGACCCTCTGCCAGTGCAGCACTCTCTCAGGACTGACCCACCGACAGTGCTGTACTCTCTCCGAACCTACCCTCTCACAATGCAAGACTCCCTCAGTACTGACCCTCTGACAGTGCGACAATCCCACGGTATGGATCCTGTGATAGTGTAGCACTCCCTCAGTAAGGACCTTCTGACAGTGCAACACTATCTCCGAACTCACCCTATGACAGTGCAGCACTCTCTCAGTAGGACCCTCTGACAGTGCAACACTCCCTCATCATTGACCCTCTGACAGGGCAGCACTCTCTCAGTACTGCCCCTCTGACAGTGCAGCACTCCCTCATTATTGACCCTCTGACAGTGCAGCACTCCCTCAGTACTGACACTCTGACTACGCAGTGCTATCTGAGATCTGCTTCTCTGACAGTGTATCACTCTTTCGGTACTGACCCTCTCACAGTGCAACACTCCCTCAGTAATGACCCTCTGACAGTGCAGCACTCCCTCAGTACTGACAGTCGGACAGTATGGGCCTACCTTAGTACTGACGCTCTGGCGGTGCAGCTCTCCCTCAGAAATGACATTTTGACACAACAGCTTTCCCTCAGTACTGACCCTCTGAATCTGCAGCACTCCCTCAGCACTGCCCCTCTGACAGTGTGACACTCCCTCAGTTCTGACCTCTGATAGTCCTACCCTCTCTCAGTACTGACCCTCCGACAGTGCACCAGTCTTTCGGCACTGACCCTCCGACAGTGCAACACTCCCAAAGCACTGACCCTCTGACAGTGCGACACTCCCTCGGTAATGACCCTATGATAGTGCAGCCCACACTGAGTACCCGAACCTCTGACAGTGCAACACTCCCTACGAATGGACCATGTGACAATGCAGCCCTCTCTCAGTATTGCCCCTCTGACAGTGCAGCACTCCCTCATGACTGACCGTCTGACAATGCAGCACTCCCTCAGTACTGACACTCTGACAGTGCGACACACTCTCAATACTGAACCTCTGACAGTGCTGTACTCCCTCAGTACTGACGCTCTGACGGTGCAGAACTCCCTCAGAAATGACGTTCTAACACAACAGCTTTCCCTCCGTACGGACCCTCTGACTCTGCAGCACTTCCTCAGTACTGACCCTCAGACAGTGTGACCCACACTCTGTACTGACCGTCTGCCAGTGTAGCACTCCCTCAAGACTGACACTCCGACAGTGCGGCACTCCCTCAGTTCTGATCCTCTCACAGTGCAACACTCCCTCAGTACTGACCCTCTGACAGGGCAGTGCTACCTCAGATCTGATTCTCGGACAGTACACCACTCTTTCAACACTGACCCTTTGACAGTGCAGCACTCCCTCAGTACTGACAGTCCAACAGTTTGGTACTCCTGCAGTACTGACCTTGCGACTGTGCATAACACCCTCAGTACTGCCCTCCGACATTGCAGAACTCACTCCGTACTGACCCTCTGCCAGTGCTGCACTCCCTCAGTTCTGACCCTCTCACAGTGCAACACTCCCTCAGTACTGACTCTCTGACAGTGCGACACTCCCTCAGTAATGACCCGCCGACAATACAGCACTCCCTCATTAATGTCCCTCTGTCAGTGCGGCACCCCCTCAGTTCTGACCCTCCCACAGTGCAACACTTCCTTAGTACTGACCCTCTGAAAGTGCGACATTCCCTCAGTAAGGAACCTCTGACAGTGCAGCACTCCCTCAGTACTGCTCCTCTGACAGTGCAGCACTCCCTCAGTACTGACGCTCTGATGGTGCAGCTCTCTCTCAGAAATGACGTTCTGACACAACAGCGTTCCCTCTGTACTGACCCTCTGACGCTGCAGCACTCACTCTGTACTGCCCCTCTGACAGTGGGACACTCACTCTGTACGGTCCTGCTGCCAGGACTGACCCTCCGACAGTGCGGCACTCCCTGAGGTCTGACCGTCTCACAGTGCAACACTCCCTCAGTAATGACCCTCTAACAGTGCAGCACTCCCTCAGTACTGACAGTCCGACAGTGTGGCACTCCCTCAGTACTGACCCTCTGGCCGTGCAGCACTCGATCAGTACTGCCCCTCTGACAGAGTACCATTCTCTCTACAATGAGCCTCTGACAGTGCTGCACTCCCTCAGAACAGACCCTGTGACAGTGCACCACTCTCTCAGTCCTGTCCTTCTGACAGTGCAGCACTCCCTCATTAATGACCCTCTGACAGTGCAGCACTCCCCCAGTACTGACACTCCGACAGTGCGACACGCCCTCAGTATGGACCCTCTGACAGTGCAACACGCTCTCCGAACTGACCCTATGACAGTGCAACACTTTCTCAGTATGGACCCTCTGAAAGTGCCGCACTCCCTCAGTACTGACAGTCCGACAGTGTGGCACTCCCGCAGTATTGACATTCCGACAGTGCAAAACACCCTCAGTACTGACCCTCCGACAGTGCAGCACTCACTCCGTACTGACCCTCTGACAGTGCGACACGCCCGAAGTAATGACTCTCTCACTTTGCAACACTCCCTCAGTTCTGATCCTCTGACAGTGCGACACTCCCTCAGTACGGTCCCTCTGATAGTGCAACACTCTCTCCAAACTGACCCTATGTCAGTGCAGCACTCTCTCAGTACTGTCCCTCTGACAGTGAGGCACTCCCTCAGTTCTGACCCTCTCACAGTGTAACACTCCCTCAGTACTGACTCTCCGACAGTGCGACACTCCCTCAGGTATGACCCGCCGTCAATGCAGCACTCCCTCATTATTGACCCACGGACAGTGCAGCACTCCCTCATTATTGACCCTCAGAAAATGCAGCACTCCCTCAGTACTGACCCTCTGACTATGCAGCGCTACTTCATGTGTGATTCTCTGGCAGTGCATCACTCTTTCGGTACTGAATCTCTCACAGTGCAACACTCCCTCAGTAATGACCCTCTAACAGTGCAGCACTCCCTCAGTACTGACAGTCCGACAGTGTGGCACATCCTCAGTACTGACGCTCTGATGGCGCAGCTCTCCATCAGAAATAACATTCTGACACAACAGCTTTCCCTCAGAACTGACGCTCTGGCGGTGCAACACTCTCTCCGAACTGACCCTATGACAGTGCAGCACTCTCTCAGGACTGTCCCTCTGACAGTGTGACACTCCCTCAGTTCTGATCCTCTGACAGTCCTACCCTCCCTCAGTACTGACCCTCGGACAGTGCACCACTCTTTCGGTACTGACCCTCCGACAGTGCAACACTCCCACAGTACTGACCCTCTGAGAGTGCGACACTCCCTCGGTAATGACCCTATGACAGTGCAGCACACACTCAGTACCAAACCTCTGACAGTGCAACTCTCCCTACGAACGGACCCTGTGACAGTGCAGCCCTCTCTCACTATTGCCCCTCTGACAGTGCAGCACTTCCTCATGACTGACCCTCTGACAGTACAGCACTCCCTCAGTACTGACACTCTGACAGTGCGACACACTCTCAGTACTGACGCTCTGACGGTGCAGCTCTCCCTCAGAAATGACGTTCTGACACAACAGCTTTCCCTCAGTACGGACCCTCTGACAGTATGGCCCCCACTCTGTACTGACTTTCTGCCAGTGTAGCACTCCCTCAGAACTGACAATCCGACAGTGCGGCACTCCCTCAGTTCTGACCCTCTCACAGTGCAACACTCCTTCAGCACTGACCCTCTGACAGTGCAGTGCTACCTCAGATCTGATTCTCTGACAGTACCCCACTCTTTCGACACCGACCCTCTGACAGTGCAGCACTCCCTCAGTACAAACCCTCTGACAGTGCAGCACTCCCTCAGTACTGACAGTCCGACAGTGTGGCATTCCCGCAGTACTGACCTTCCGACTGTGCAAAACACCCTCAGTATTGACCCTCCGACAGTGCTGCACACCCTCAGGACTGACCCTATACCAGTGAGGCACTGCCTCAGTTCTGACCCTCTCACAGTGCAACACTCCCTCAGTACTGACTCTCTGACAGTGCGACACTCCCTCAGTAATGACCCGCCGACAATGCAGCACTCCCTCATTAATGTCCCTCTGACAGTGCGGCACCCCCTCAGTTCTGACCCTCTCACAGTGCAACACTTCCTTAGTACTGACCCTCTGAAAGTGCGACACTCTGTCAGTACGGAACCTCTGACAGTGCAGCACTCCGTCAGTACTGCTCCTCTGACAGTGCAGCACTCCCTCAGTACTGACGCTCTGATGGTGCAGCTCTCCCTCAGAAATGATGTTCTGACACAACAGCGTTCACTCTGTACTGACCCTCTGACGCTGCAGAACTCCCTCTGTACTGCCCCTCTGACAGTGGTACCCTCACTCTGTACGGTCTTTCTGCCAGTGTTGCACTCCCTCAGGACTGACCCTCCGACAGTGCGGCACTCCCTGAGGTCTGACCGTCTCACAGTTCAACACTCCCTCAGTAATGACCCTCTAACAGTGCAGCACTCCCTCAGTACTGACAGTCCGACAGTGTGGCACTCCCTCAGTACTGACCCTCTGGCAGTGCAGCACTCGCTCAGTACTGCCCCACTGACAGAGTACCATTCACTCTGCAATGACCCTCTGACAGTGCTGCACTCCCTCAGAACAGACCCTATGACAGTGCAGCGCTCTCTCAGCCCTTTCCCTCTGACAGTGCAGCACTCCCTCATTATTGACCCTCTGACAGTGCAGCACTCCCCCAGTACTGACACTCTGACAGTGCGACACGCCCTCAGTTCTGACCTTCTCACTTTGCAACACTCCCTCAGTTCTGACACTCTGACAGTGCGACACTCCCTCGGTACGGACCCTCTGACAGTGCAACACGCTCTCCGAACTGACCCTATGACAGTGCAACACTTTCTCAGTACTGACCCTCTGACAGTGCAGCACTCCCTCAGTACTTCTCCTCTGACTGTGTACCATTCTCTCTGTAATGACCCTCTGACAGTGCTGCACTCCCTCAGTACTGACAGTCCGACAGTGTGGCACTCCCGCAGTACTGACCTTCCGACAGTGCAAAACACCCTCAGTTTTGACCCTCCGACAGTGCAGCACTCACTCCGTACTGACTCTCTGACAGTGCGACATGCCCGACGTAATGACTCTCTCACTTTGCAACACTCCCTCAGTTCTGATCCTCTGACAGTGCGACACTCCCTCAGTACGGTCACTCTGACAGTGCAACACTGTCTCCAAACTGACCCTTTGACAGTGCAGTACTCTCTCAGTACTGTCCCTCTGACAGTGCAGTACTCACTCATTATTGACCCTCTGACAGTGCAGCAGTCCCGCAGTACTGACACTCTAATGGTGCAGCTCTGCCTCAGAAATGACCCTCTGACAGTGCAGCACTCCCTCATTATTGACCCACTGGCAGTGCAGCATTCCCTCAGTACTGACAGTCTGACAGTGCGGCATTCCCTCAGTACTGACGCTCTGACGGTGCAGCTCTCCATCAGAAATGACATTCTGACACAACAGCTTTCCCTGAGAACTGATCCTCTGACTCTGCAGCACTCACTCAGCACTGCCCCTCTGACAGTGTGACACTCCCTCAGTTCTGATCCTCTGACAGTCCTACCCTCCCTCAGTACTGACCCTCGGACAGTGCACCACTCTTTCGGTACTGACCCTGCCACAGTGCAACACTCCCACAGTACTGACCCTCTGAGAATGCGACACTCCCTCGGTAATGACCCTATGATAGTGCAGCACACACTCAGTACCAAACCTCTGACAATGCAACTCTCCCTACGACCGGACCCTGTGACAGTGCAGCCCTCTCTCACTATTGCCCCTCTGACAGTGCAGCACTTCCTCATGACTGACCCACTGACAGTGCAGCACTCCCTCAGTACTGACACTCTGACAGTGCGACACACTCTCAGTACTGACGCTCTGACGGTGCAGCTCTCCCTCAGAAATGACGTTCTGACACAACAGCTTTCCCTCAGTACGGACCCTCTGACAGTGTGGCCCCGACTCTGTACTGACTTTCTGCCAGTGTAGCACTCCCTCAGGACTGACAATCCGACAGTGCGGCACTCCCTCAGTTCTTACCCTCTCACAGTGCAACACTCCTTCAGCACTGACCCTCTGACAGTGCAGTGCTACCTCAGATCTGATTCTCTGACAGTACCCCACTCTTTCGACACCGACCCTCTGACAGTGCAGCACTCCCTCAGTACAAACCCTCTGACAGTGCAGCACTCCCTCAGTACTGACAGTCCGACAGTGTGGCATTCCCGCAGTACTGACCTTCCGACTGTGCAAAACACCCTCAATATTGACCCTCCGACAGTGCTGCACTCCCTCAGGACTGACCCTATACCAGTGAGGCACTCCCTCAGTTATGACCATCTCACAGTGCTACACTCCCTCAGTACTGACTCTCCGACAGTGCGACACTCCCTCAGGTATGACCCGCCGACAATGCAGCACTCCCTCATTATTGACCCTCGAACAGTGCAGCACTCCCTCAGTACTGACCCTCTGACAGTGCGACACTCCCTCGGTATGGACCTTATGATAGTGCAGCACACCCTAAGTACGGAACCTCTGACAGTGCAACACTCCCTACGAACTGACCCTGTGACAGTGCAGCCATCTCTCAGTACTGACCCTCTGACCCTGCAGCACTCTCTCAGTACTGACCCTCCGATAGTGCTGCACTCCCTCAGTAATGACCTTCCGACAATGCAGCACTCCCTCATTTCTGACCCTTTGCCAGTGCGGCACCACCTCAGTTCTGAACCTCTCACATGGCAACACTACCTCACCACTGACCCTCTGACAGTGCGACTCTCCCTCAGTACGGACCCTCTGACAGTGCAGCACTCTCTCAGTCCTGTCCCTCTGACAGTGCAGCACTCCCTCACTATTGACCCTCTGACAGTGCAGCACTCCCCCAGTACTGACACTCTGACAGTGCGACAAGCCCTCAGTTCTGACCCTCTCACAGTGCAACACTCCCTCAGTTCTGATCCTCTGACAGTGCGACATACCCTCAGTACGGTCCCTCTGACAGTGCAACACTCCCTCAGTACTGACACTCTGACAGTGCAGCACTCCCTCATGACTGACCTTCTGACAGTGCAGCACTCACTCAGTACTGATGCTCTGACGGTGCAGCTCTCACTCAGAAATGACGTTCTGACACAACAGCTGTCCCTCAGTACAGAACCACTGACTCTGCAAGCACTCCCGCAGTACTGCCCCTCTGATAGTGTGGCCATCACTCTGTACTGACCTTCTGTCAGTGCAGCACTCCCTCAGGACTGACCCTCTGACTCTGCAGCGCTACCTCAGATCTGATTCTTTGACAGTACACCACTCTTTCGATTCTGACCCTCTCACAGTGCAACACTCCCACAGTACTGACCCTCTGACAGTGCGACAATCCCTCGGTATGGATCCTATGATAGTGTAGCACTCCCTCAGTAAGGACCCTCTGACAGTGCAACATTTTCTCCGAACTGACCCTATGACAGTGCAGCACTCTATCAGTATTTTACCTCTGACAGTGCAGTACTCCCTCAATATTGACCCTCTGCCGGTGCAGCACTCTCACAGTACTGCCCCTCTGAAAGTGCAGCACTCCCTCATTATTGACCCTCTGACAGTGCAGCACTCCCTCAGTACTGACAGTCCGACAGTGTGGCACTTCCTCAGTACTGACGGTCTGACGGTGCAGCTCTCCCTCAGAAATGACATTCTGACACAACAGCTTTCCCTCAGGACTGACCCTCTGACTCTGCAGCACTCCCTCAGCACTGCTGCTCTGATAGTGTGGCACTCCCTCAGTACTGACCCTCTGCCAGTGCAGCACTCCCTTTGGAATGACCCTCTGACAATGCAGCACTCCCTCAGGAATGACCCTCTGACAGTCCTACACTCCCTCAGTACTGACTCTCTGACAGTGCGACACTCCCTCAGTAATGACCCTCCGACAATGCAGCACTCCCTCATTACTGTCCCTCTGGCAGTGCGGCACCCCCTCAGTTTTGACACTCTCACAGTGCAACACTCCCTCAGTACTGACCCTCTGACAGTATGACACTACCTCCGTAAGGACCCTCTGACAGTGCAGCACTCCCTCAGTCTTGAGAGTCCGACAGTGTGGCACTCCCTCAGTACTGACCCTCTGACAGTTCGACAATCACACAGCACTGACGGTCTGACGGTGCAGCTCTCCCTCAGAAATGAGGTTCTGAGACAACAGCTTTCCCACAGTACTGACCCTCTGACTCTGCAGCACTCCCTCAGCACTGCCCCTCTGCCAGTGCAACACTGCCTCAGTTCTGACCCTCTGACAGTGCGACACTCCCTCGGTATGAACCCTATGATAGTGCAGCACACCCTAAGTACGGAACCTCTGACAGTGCAACACTCCCTACGAACTGACCCTGTGACAGTGCAACCATCTCTCAGTACTGTCCCTCTGACAGTGCAGAACTCTCTCAGTACTGACCCTCTAACAGAGCAACACTCCCTCAGTACTGACCCTCTCACAGTGCAACGGTCCCTCGGTATGGATCCTATGATAGTGTAGCTCTCCCTCAGTACGGACCCTCTGACAGTGCAACGCTCTCTCCGAACTGACCCTATGACAGTGCAGCACTCTCTCAGTACTGTCCCTCTGACAGTGCAGTACTCTCTCATTATTGACCCTCTGACAGTACAGCGCTACCTCACATCTGATTCTCTGACAGTGCAACACTCTTTTGGTACTGACCCTCCGACAGTGCAACAATCCCTCAGTACTCACCCTCTGACTTTGCGACACTCCCTCGCTATGGACCCTATGATAGTGCAGCACACCCTCAGTACTGACCCTCTGACAGTGCGATAATCCCTCGGTATGTATCATATGATAGTTTAGCACACCCTAAGTACCGACCTTCTGACAGTGCAACACTCTCTCCGAACTGACCCTATGACAGTGCAGCAATCTCTCACTACTGTCCTTCTGACAGTGCAGCACTCCCTCATTATTGACCCTCTGACAGTGCAGCACTACCTCAGTACTGACCCTCTGACTATGCAGCACTACCTCAGATCTGATTATCTGACAGTGTATCACTCTTTTGGTACTGACCCTCTCACATTGCAACACTCCCTCAGTAGTGACCCTCTAACAGTGCAGCACACCATCAGTACTGACAGTCCGACAGTGTGGCACTCCCTCAGCACTGCCCCTCTGACAGTGTGGCACTCACTCTCTACTGACACTCTGCCAGTGCAGCACTCCCTCAAGAATGACCCTCCGACAATACAACACTCCCTCAGGTATGACACTCTGACAGTCCTACACTCCCTCAGTACTGAGCCTCTGACAGCGCAGCGCTACCTCAGATCTGATTCTCTGACAGTGCTCCACTCTTTCGGTACTGACCCTCCGACAGTGCACTACTCTTTCGGTACTGACCCTCCGACAGTGCAACACTCCTTCAGTACTGACCTTCTGACAGTGCGACACTCCCTCGCTATGGACCCGATGATAGTGCAGCACACCCTCAGTACGGAACCTCTGACAGTGCAACACTCCCTCCGAACTGGCCCTGTGATAGTGCAGCACTCCCTCAGTACTGCCCCTCTAACAGTGCAGCACTCCCTCTGTAAGGACCCTCTAACAGTGCAGCACTCCCGCAATACTGACGCTCTGTCGGTGCTGCTCTCCCTCAGAATAGACGTTCTGACACAACAGCTTTCCCTCAGTACTGACCCTCTGACTCTGCAGCACTCCCTCAGTATTGCCCCTCTGACAGTGTGGCCCTCACTCTGTACTGACCTGCCAGTGTAGCACTCCCTCAGTACTGAACCTCCGACTGTGCGGCACTCCCTCAGTTCAGACCATCTCACAGTGCAACATTCCCTCAGTACTGACCCTCTGATAGTGCAGCGCTACCTCAGATCTGATTCTCTGACAGTACACCACTCTTTCGATACTGACCCTCTCACAGAGCAACACTCCCTCAGTAATGACCCTCTCACAGTGCATCAGTCCCTCGGTATGGATCCTAATATAGTGTTGCTCTCCCTCAGTACGGACCCTATGACAGTGCAGCACTCTCTCAGTACTGTCCCTCCGACAGTGCAGTACTCTCTCATTATTGAACTTCTGACAGTGCAGCGCTACGTCACACCTGATTCTCTGACAGTGCACCAGTCTTTTGGTACTGACCCTCCGACAGTGCAACACTCTTTTGGTACTAACCCTCCGACAGTGCAACAATCCCTCAGTACTGATCCTCTGACTTTGCGACACTCCCTCGCTTTGGACCCTGTGATAGTGCAGCACACTCTCAGTACTGACCCTCTGACAGTGCGATAATCCCTCGGTAGGGATCATATGATAGTTTAGCACACCCTAAGCACCGACCCTCTGACAGTGCAACACTCTATCCGAACTGACCCTATGACAGTGCAGCAATCTCTCACTACTGTCCTTCTGACAGTGCAGCTCTCCCTCATTATTGACCTTCTGACAGTGCAGCATTCCCTCAGTACTGACCCTCTGACTATGCAGCACTACCTCAGATCTGATTATCTGACAGTGTATCACTCTTTTGGTACTGACCCTCTCACATTGCAACACTCCCTCAGTACTGACTCTCCGACAGTGTGGCACTCCTTCAGCACTGACCCTCTGACAGTGCAGTGCTACCTCAGATCTGATTCTCTGACAGTGCATCACTCTTTCGGTACTGAACTTCTGACAGTGCAAAAATCCCTCAGTAATGATACTCTAACAGTGCAGCACTCCCTCAGTACTGCCCCTCTGACAATGTACCATTGTCTCTGTAATGACCTTCTGACAGTTCAGCACTCCCTCAGTACTGACAGTCCGACAGTGTGGCACTCCCGCAGTACTGACCTTCCGACTTTGAATAACACCCTCAGTATTGACCCTCCGACATGGCAGAACTCACTCCGTACTGACCCTCTGCCAGTGCTGCACTCCCTCAGGTCTGACCCTCTGCCAGTGCCCCACTACCTCGGTTCTGACCCTCTGACTCTGCAGCACTCCCTCAGTACTGACTCTCCGACAGTAATGTCCCTCCGACAATGCAGCACTCCCTCATTACGGACCCTCTGCCAGTGCGGCACCCCCTCAGTTCTGACCGTCTCACAGTGCAATACTCCCTCAGTACAGACCCTCTGACAGTGCAGCACTCCCTCATAACTGACCCTCTGACAGTGCAGCACCCCCTCAGTTCTGACCCTCCCCCAGTGCAACACTCCCTCAGTACTGACCCTCTGACAGTGCAGCACTCCTTCATGACTGCCCCTCTAATAGTGCAGCACTCCCTCAGTACTGACCCTCTGACAGTGCAGCACTCCGTCATGACTGACCCTCTGACAGTGCAGCACTCCTTCAGTACTGACCCTCTGAAAGTGCAGCACTCCCTCAGAAATGACGTTCTGACACAACAGCTTTTCCTCAGTACTGCCCCTCTGTCAGTGCACCACACTTTCAGTCCTGACCTTCTGACAGTGGGACACTCCCTCCGTCGAGACCCTCTGACAGTGCTGCACTCCTGCAGTACAGCCCCTCTGACAGTGTGGCACTCACTACGCACAGACCCTCTGCCAGTGCAGCACTCCCTAACGACTGACCCTCCGAAATGCGGCATTCACTCAGTTCTGACCCTCTCACAATCCTACACTCCCTCACTACTGACCCTCTGAAAGTGCGACACTCCCTCGGTACTGATCCTCTGACAGTGCAGCACTCCCTCAGTACTGACCCTCTGACAATGCAGCACTCCCTCAGTACTGATCCTCTGACAGTGCAGCCCTCCCTCAATACTGCCCTTCTGACTTTGCGCACTCCCTTAGTACTGACCCTCTGACAGTGCAACACTCCCTCAGGAGTAACCTTCTAACAGTGCGTCAATTCATCTGACAGTGTGGCACTCCCGCAATACTGACGCTCCGATAGTGTGGCACTCCAGCAGTATTATCCCACGGACAATGTGACACTCCCTCAGTACTGTCCCCCCAAACAGTGCAACACTCCTTCTGTACTGACTCTCTGACAGTACGGCACTCTGTCAGTACTCACCATCTGACAGTGAAGCACTCACTCAGTACTGACCATCTGACAGTGCATCACTCCCTCAGTACTGACCCTCTGACAGTGTGACACTCCCTCGGTACGAACCCTATGACAGTGCAGCTCACCCTCAGTACTGTCCCTCTGACAGTGCAGCACTCCCTCTCAGTACTGCGCCTCCGACAGTGCAACACTTCCTCCAAACTGACCCTATGACAGTGCAGCTCTCCCTCAGTACTTCTCTTCTGACAGTTCGACTGTCTCTCAATACGGACGCTCTGACGGTGCAGCTCTCCCTCAGAAATGACGTTCTGACACAACAGCTTTCCCTCAGTCCTGACCCTCTAACAGTGGAACACTCCCTCAGTCGAGACCCTCTGACGGTGCTGCACTCCCACAGTACAGCCCCTCTGACAGTGCCGAACTATCACATTACTGCCCCACTGACAGTGTGGCACTTATTCCGAACTGACCCTCTGCCAGTGCAGCACTCCCTCACTACTGACCCTCCGACATGCGGCACTCCCTCAGTTCTGTCCCTCTGCCAATCCTACACTCCGCCAATACTGACCCTCTGACAGTGCAGCACTACCTCAGATCTGATTCGCTGACAGTGCACCACTCTTTCGGTACTGACCCTCTCACAGTGCAACACTCCCTCAGTACTGACCGTCTGACAGTGCGACACTCCATTGATATGGACCCATCTGACAGTGCAGCACTCCCTCAGTACTGACCCTCTGACAGTGCAACACACCCTCAATTCTGACTCTATGACGGTGCAGCTCTCCCTCAGAAATGACGTTCTGACACAACAGCTTTCCCTCAGTTCTGACCCTCTGACAGTGTGGCCCTCACTCTGTACTGACTTTCTGCCAGTGCAACCCACCATCCGAACAGGCCCTCTGACAGTGCATCACTGTCTCAGTACTGACCCTCTGACAGTGCAGCACTCCCTCAGTACTGACACTCTGACTGTGCGACACAAGCTCAGTACTGACCATCTAACAGTACATCACTCCCTCAGTACTGCACTTCTGACAGTTCGATACTCCCTCAGTACTGACGCTCTGACACAACAGCTTTCTCTCAGTACTTACCCTCTGACTGTGCAGCACTCCCTCAGTACTGCACCTCTGACAGTGTGGCCCTCACTCTGTCCTGAACCTATGACAGTGCAGCACACTCTCAGTACTGCCGCTCTGACAGCGCAGCACTCCCTCTTTACTGACCCTCGGTCAGTGCATCACTCCCTCAGTATTGACCCTCTGACAGTGCAGCACTCCCTCAGTACTGCCCCTCTTACAGTGTGGCATTCCCTCAGTACTGAACATGTGACAGTGCAACACTCCATCAGTAGTGATCCTCTAACAGTGAAGCAATCCATCAGTACTGCCCTTTTGACAGTGTGGCACTCCCGCAATACATACCCTCCGACAGTGCAGCTCTGCCACATTATTATTCCACTGACAGTGCAGCACGCCCTCAGTACTTTCGCTCTGATGGTGCAGCACTCCCTCAAAACTGGCCCTCTGACAGTGCAGCACACCCTCAGTAGTGACCCACTTACAGTGCAGCAATCCATCAGTACTGCCCCTTTGACAGTGTGGCACTCCCTCCGTACTGACCCTCCGACAGTGCAGCTCTGCCACTGTACTGATCCACTGACAGTGCACCACTCTTGCGGTACTGACCCTCTGACAGTGCGACACAACGTCGGTATGAATCCGATGACAGTGCAGCACTCCCTCAGTACGGACCCTCTGACAGTGCAGCACATCCTCAGCAGTGCCCCTCTACACTGCGGCACTCCCTCATTATTGACCCTCTTCCAGTGCAACACTCCCTCAGTACTGACACTCTGACAATGCGACACGCCCTCAATACTGACCCTCTGACAGTGCAGCAATTTCTCAGTACTGACCCTCTGACAGTGCAGCACTCCCTCAGTGCTGCCCCTATGAGAGTGAGGTGCTCCCTCTGTACTGACCATCTGGCAGTGCAGCACTCCCTCAGTAGTGACCTTCTAACAGTGCAGCAATCCATCAGTACTGTCGTTTTGACAGTGTGGCACTCCCTCAATACAGATCCTCCGACAGTGCAGCTCTGCAACAGTACAGCCCCTCTGACAGTGCCGCACTCCCTCATTACTGCCCCTCTGACAGTGCAGCTCTCCCTCAGTCCTTCACTTCTGACAGTTCGAGTGTCCCTCAGTACTGATGCTCTGACGGTGCAACTCTCCCTCAGAAATAACGTTCTAACACAACAGCTTTCCCTCAGTACTGACCCTTGGACAGTGCACCACTCTTTTAGTCCTGACCTTCTGATAGTGGGACACTCCCTCAGTCGAGACCCTCTAACAGTGCTGCACTCCCACAGTACTGCCTCTCTGACAGAGTGGCACTTACTCCGCACTGACCCTCTGCCAGTGTAGCACTCCCTCAGGACTGACCATCCAACATGCGGCACTCCCTCAGTTCTGACCCTCTGACAGTCCTACACTCCCTCAGTACTGACTCTCTGACAGTGCAGCGCTACCTCAGATCTGATCCTCTGACAGTGCACCACTCTTTCGGTACTGACCATCTGACAGTGCAACACTCCCTCAGTACTGACCCTCTGACAGTGCGACACTCCCTCGGTACAGACCATATGACTGTGCAGCACTCCCTCAGTACTGCCCCTCTGACAGTGCGACACACCCTCGATACTGACCCTCTGACAATGCAGCACTCCCTCAGTACTGACCATCTGACAGTGCAGCACTGCCTGAGTGCTGCCCCTCTGACAGTGTGGCATTCCCTCAGTACTGACCATCTGACTGTGCAGTACTCCATCAGTACTGATCCTCTGACAGTGCAGCACTCCCTCAGTACTTTCGCTATGATGGTGCAGCACTCCCTCAGTACTGACCCTCCGACAGTGCAGCTCTGTCACAGTTCTGATCCACAAACAGTGCAGCACTACCTCATAACTGACTCTCTGACAGTATACCACTCCCTCAGCACTGACCCTCTGACAGTACACCACTCCTTCGGTACGGACCCTCTGACAGTGCGGCACTCCCTCAGTACTGACCCTCTGACAGTGCGACACTCCCTCAGTACTGACCCTCTGACAGTGCGACACTCCCTCGGTATGGATCCTATGACAGTGCAGCACTCCCTCAGTACTGCCCCTCTGACAGTGCGACACTCCCTCAGTACTGACCCTCTGACAGTGCGACACTCCCTCGGTATGGATCCTATGACAGTGCAGCACTCCCTCAGTACGGACCCTCTGACAGTGCAACACGCCTTACGAACTGACCCTATTACAGTGCAGCACTCCCTCTGTACTGACCCTCCAATAGCGCGGCAATCCTTCAGTAATGACCCTCTGACAGTGCAACACGCCCTCCGAACTGACCCTATGACAATGCAGCACTCCCTCAGTACTGCCCAGTCTGACAGTGCAGCTCTCCCTCATTACTGACCATCTTCCAGTGCAACACTCCCTCAGTACTGACCCTCTGACAGTGCAGCACTCCCTCAGTGCTGCCCCTCTGAGAGTGAGTTGCTCCCTCAGTACTGACCCTCTGACAGTGCAGCAATCTCTCAGTAGTGACTTTCTAACAGTGCAGCAATCCATCAGTACTGCCCTTTTGACAGTGTGGCACTCCCGCAATACAGATCCTCCGACAGTTCAGTTCCGCAACTGTACTGATCCACTGATAGTGCAGCACTCCTTCATAACTGACTCTCTGACAGTGCACCACTCCCTCAGTACTGACCCTGCAATAGTGCGGCAATTCTTCAGTAATGACCCTCTGACTGTGCAACACTTCGTCATTACTGACCCTTCGACAGTGCACCGCTCTTTCAGTCCTGACCCTCTGACTGTGGTACACTCCCTTAGTCGAGACCATCTGACGGTGCTGCACTCCCACAGTACAGCCTCTCTGACAGTGAACCACTCCCTCATTACTGCCCCTCTGAAAGTGCAGCTCTCCCTCAGTACTGTCCTTCTGACAGTTCGATTGTCCCTCAGTACTGACGCTCTGACGGTGCAGCTCTCCCTCAGAAATGACGTTCTGACACAACAGCTTTCCCTCAGTACTGACCATCTGACAGTGCACCACTCTTTCAGTCCTGCACCTCTGACAGTGGGATGCTCCCTCAGTCGAGCCCCCCTGACAGTGCTGCACTCCCTCAGGACTGACCCTCCGACATGCAGCACTCCCTCAGTTTTGTCCCTCTGACAGTCCTACACTCCCTCAGTACTGACCCTCTGACAGTGCAGCGCTACCTCAGATCTGATCCTCTGACAGTGCAACACTCCCTCAGTACTGACCCTCTGACAGGACAGCACTCCCTCAGTACTGGCCTTCTGACAGTTCGACACTCCCTTAGTACAGATGTTCTGACGGTGCAGCTCTCCCTCTGAAAAGACGTTTTGACACAACAGCTTTCCCTCAGTACTGACCCTCTGACAGTGCAGCCCTCCCTTAGTACTGCCCCTCAGACTTTGCAGCACTCCCTCAGTACTGACCCTCTGACAGTGCAACACTCCCTCAGGAGTAACCTTCTAACAGTGCAGCAATTCATCAGTACTGTTCCTCTGACAGTGTGGCATGCACGCAATACTGAATCTCCGACAGTGTAGCACTCCCTCAGGACTAACCCTACACTCTGCAGAACTCCCTCAGTTCTACCCCTCTGTCAGTGTGGCACTCCGTCAGTACTGATACTGTGACCCACTGACAGTGTAGCACTCCCTCAGTATTGGCACTCTGACAGTGCTGCATTCCCTCAGTAATGACCCTCTGACGTTGCAGCCCTTCCTCCATCCTGAGGCTTTGATCATGCTGCATTCCTTCCACACTGATCCCTTGACATTGCAGCATTCCCTCCATACTGTCCCTCCGACAGTGTGGCACTGTCTCAGTACTGACCTTCCAACATTGCGGCACACCCTCACGACTGACCCAATGGCCGTGTGGCTCAGACTCAGAACTAAACCTCTGACAGTACAGCACTCCCTCAGAACTGACCCGTTTTCATTGCAATGCTACCTCAGTACTGGCCCTCCGAGAGTGAGGCACTCCCTAAGTACTGACCATCCAACAGTGCGGCACACCCTCAGTACTGACCCTCTGACAGTGTGGCACTGCCTCAGTACTGACCCTCTGACAGTGCAGCACTCCCTCAGTACTGACCCTCTGACAGTGCAGCACTCCCTCAGTGTTGACCTTCTGACAGTGGCTCAAACTCAGAACTAAACCTCTGACAGTACAACACTCCCTCGGTACTGACCCTCTGACAGTGTGGCACTGCCTCAGTACTGACCCTCTGACAGTGCAGCACTCCCTCAGTACTGACTCACTGAGAGTGCGGCACTCCATCAGTACTGTCGCTCCAACAGTGTGACACTCCCTCAGTACTGACCCTCTGACAGTGCAGCACTCCCTCTCTACTGTCCTTGTGACTGTGCAGCACTCCCTCAGTACTGACCCAATGGCCGTGTGGCTCAAACTCAGAACTAAACCTCTGACAGTACAGCACTCCCTCGGTACTGACCCTCTGACAGTGCAGCACTCTCTCAGTACTGACCCTCTGACAGTGCAGCACTCATTCAGCACATAGTCGCTGACAATGCAGCACTCCCTCGTTCCTGACACTCTCGCAGTGCAGCATTCCCTGAGTATTGGCACTCTGACAGTGAAGCACTCCCTCAGTACTGACCATCTGACGGTGCAGCTCTCCCTCCGAAATGATGCTCTGACACAACAGCTTTCCCTCAGTACTGACCCTCTGACAGTGCAGCACTACGTCAGTACTGACCCTCTGACTCTGCAGCACTCCCTCAGTTCTGCCTCTCTGTCAGTGTGGCACTCCCTCAGTACTGATCATGTGACCCACTGACAGTGTAGCACTCCCTCAGTATTGGCACTCTGACAGTGCTGCATTCCCTCAGTACTGACCCTCTAACAGTGCAGCAATCCATCAGTACTGCCCCTCTGACCGTGCGGCACTCTCGCAATACTGACCCTCTGACAGTGCAGCACTCCCGCAGTACTGACCCTCCGAAAGTGCGACACTCCCTCAGTAATGACCCTCCAACGGTGCAGCACTACCTCAGTACTGACCCTCTGCCAGTGCAGCACTCCCTTAATATTTTACTCTCTGACAGTACAGCACTCCCTCAGTACTGACCCTTTCACAGTGCGACACACTCTCAGTACTGACCCTCTGACAGTGCAGCACTCCCACAATACTGTCCCTCTGACAGTGCAGCGCTACCTCAATACTGACCCTCTGACAGTGCAGCTCTCAATCAGAAATGACGCTCAGATGCTCAGCTCAGACACAACAGCTTTCCCTCCGTACTGACCCTATGACAGTGCAGCACTCCCTCAGTACTGACCTATGACAATGCAGCACTCCCTCAGTACTGCCACTCTGACAATGGAGCACTCTCTCAGTAGTGCACCTCTGACAATGCCACATTCTCTCATTACTGACCCTCTGACACAACAGCTTTCCCTCAGTACTGACCCTCTGACAGTGCAGCACTCCGTCAGTACTGACCCTCTGACTCTGCAGCACTCCCTCAGTTCTGCCCCTCTGTCAGTGTGGCACTCCGTCAGTCCTGAAACTGTGACCCACTGACAGTGTAGCACTCCCTCAGTATTGGCACTCTGACAGTGCTGCATTCCCTCAGTAATGACCCTCTGACGTTGCAGCCCTTCCTCCATCCTGAGGCTTTGATCATGCTGCATTCCTTCCACACTGATCCCTTGACATTGCAGCATTCCCTCCATACTGTCCCTCCGACAGTGTGGCACTGTCTCAGTACTGACCTTCCAACATTGCGGCACACCCTCACGACTGACCCAATGGCCGTGTGGCTCAGACTCAGAACTAAACCTCTGACAGTACAGCACTCCCTCAGAACTGACCCGTTTTCATTGCAATGCTCCCTCAGTACTGGCCCTCCGAGAGTGAGGCACTCCCTAAGTACTGACCATCCAACAGTGCGGCACACCCTCAGTACTGACCCAATGGCCGTGTGGCTCAAACTCAGAACTAAACCTCTGACAGTACAGCACTCCTTCGGTACTGACCCTCTGACAGTGTGGCACTGCCTCAGTACTGACCCTCTGACAGTGCAGCACTCCCTCAGTACTGACCCTCTGACAGTGCAGCACTCATTCAGCACTTAGTCGCTGACAATGCAGCACTCCCTCGTTCCTGACCCTCTCACAGTGCAGCATACCCTGAGTATTGGCACTCTGACAGTGCAGCACTCCCTCAGTACTAACCATCTGACGGTGCAGCTCTCCCTCCGAAATGATGCTCTGACACAACAGCTTTCCCTCAGTACTGACACTCTGACTCTGAAGCACTCCCTTTTGCTGACATTTCTACAGTGCCGCGTTCCCTCAGTACTGACACTGATACAGTGTGGCACTCCCTCAGTACTGACCCTCCACAGTGTAGCACCCCCTCAGTACAGATGTTCTGACAGTGCAGCACACCCTCAGTACTTAAACTCTAACAGTGCAGCACTCCCTCAGTACTGACCGTCTAACAGTGCAGCACTCCCTCATTACTGACCCTCTAACAGTGCAGCACTCCCTCAGTTCTGACACTCCGATAGTGCAGCATTCCCTCAGTACTGACCATGTGACTGAGCAGATCTCCCTTGGTACTGACACTGTGACAGCGCGGCACTGTCTCGCTCCTGCACCTCTGATAGTCAAGCCATGCCTCTAACCCTTTGGCAGTGTAGCACTCTCTCTGTACTGACCCTCTGTAACAACACTCCCTCAGAACTGACACACTGACTGCGTAGTGCTCCCTCAGCACTGACCTTTTGACAGTGCAGCACTCCCTCAGTACTGACTGTCCGACCTGTAGCGTGGCGTTCCCTCAGTACTGACCACCTCAGAATGCAGTGCTCCCTCAGTTCTAACCCTTCCACAATGCAGTGCACCCTCAGTAGTAACCGTCTCACATTGCAGCACTCTGGCAGCATGGCGATCCATGAGTACTGACTCTCATGAGTGAACGCTTCATCATTACTGACCCTTTCAATGCACAGCAATCCCTCCATCCTGACCTTCTGACAATGCTGCACTCCCTCACTACTGATCCTTTGACAATGCAACACTCCCTCCATGCTGGCACACCGTTAGTGATGCACTCCCTCAGTACTGACCCTCTGACAGTGCGAAAGTGGCCCTATACTGACCCTCCGACAGTGTGGCGCACACTCAGTACTGACCCTCTAACAGTACTGACCCTCTGACAGTGCAACACACACTCCATACTGATCCTCTGACGGTGATGCAAACCCTTAGTACAGACCCTCTGACAGTGTGGAAGTGGCCCTATACAGACCCTCCGACAGTGTGGCGCACTCTCAGTACTGACCCTCTAACAGTACAGCACTCTCTCATTACTGACCCTCTGACAGTGCAGCACTCCCTCAGTACTGACCCTCTAAGAGTGCAGCACAATCTCTGTCTGACCCTCTGACATTGCAGCGCTCCTTTGGTACAGTCCCTCTAACAGTGTGGCGCACCCTCAGTACTGACCCTCTGACAGTGCAGCACATCCTCGGTAGTGACCCTGTAACAGTGCAGCACACTCTCAGGACCCACACTCTGACATTGCAACACTTCCTCCATCCTGACACTTTGATAATGCTGCACTCCTTCCATACTGATCCCTTGACATTGCAGCATTCCCTCCATACTGTCCCTCCGACAGTGTGGCACTCCCATTGTACTGACCTTCCAACTGTGCGGCACAACGTCAGTACTGACCCAATGACAGTGTGGCTCAAATTCAGAACTAAACCTCTGACAGTGCAGCACTCCCTCAGAGCTGACTCTCTGACAGTAGAACACTTCCTCAGTACTGACCCCCTTTCATTGCAGTACTCCCTCAGGACTGACCCTCTGAGAGTGCGGCACTCTCTCAGTACTGACCCTCCGACATTGCAGTACTGACCCACTGACAGTGCAGCACTCCCTCAGTAGCACTCTGTCAGTACTGACCCTCCTACAGTGCAGCACTCCTTTAATACTGACCCTCTGCTAGTGCAGCAATGCCTCAGGACTGACCATCTGACAATGCAGCACTCCCTCAGTACTGACCCTTTGACGGTGCAGCACTCCCTCAGTACTGACCATCCAACAATGCAGCACTCCCTTCTGACAGTGCGGCACTCCCTCAACACTGATCCTCTGACAGTGCAGCACTTCCTCATTACTGACCGTCTCACAGTGCAGCACTCCCTCAGTACTGACCATCTGACAGTGCAGCACTCCCTCATTACTGACCGTCTCACAGTGCAGCACTCCTTCAGTACTGACCCTCTGACAGTGCAGCACTCCCTCATTACTGACCGTCTCACAGTGCAACACTCCCTCAGTTCTGAGCCTCTGACAGTGTACCACTCTCAGTAATGATCCTCTGACAGTGCAGCACTCCCTTAGCACTGGCCCTCCGACAGTATTGCACTACCGCAGTACTGACCCTCCGAAGGTGCGACGCTCCCTCTGTAATGACCCTCCAACAGTGCAGCATCCACACCGTACTTATCCTCTGCCATTGCAGCACTCCCTCAGATATGAAACTCCGACAGTGCGGCACTCTCTCAGTACTGACCCAATGATAGTGCAGCTTTCCCTCAGTACTGACCCTCTGACAGTGCTGCACTCCCTCAGTAGTGACCCTCTAACAGTGCAGCAATCCATCAGTACTGCCCCTCTGACCGTGCGGCACTCTCGCAATACTGACCTTCTGACAGTGCAGCACTCCCGCAGTACTGACCCTCCGACAGTGCGACACTCCCTCAGTAATGACCCTCCAACGGTGCAGCACTACCTCAGTACTGACCCTCTGCCAGTGCAGCACTCCCTTAATATTTTACTCTCTGACAGTACAGCACTCCCTCAGTATTGACCCTTTCACAGTGCGACACACTCTCAGTACTGACCCTCTGACAGTGCAGCACTCCCACAGTACTGTCCCTCTGACAGTGCAGCGCTACCTCAATACTGACCCTCTGACAGTGCAGCTCTCAATCAGAAATGACGCTCAGATGCTCAGCTCAGACACAACAGCTTTCCCTCCGTACTGACCCGATGACAGTGCAGCACTCCCTCAGTACTGACCTATGACAATGCAGCACTCCCTCAGTACTGCCACTCTGACAATGGAGCACTCTCTCAGTAGTGCACCTCTGACAATGCCACACTCTCTCATTACTGACCCTCTGACACAACAGCTTTCCCTCAGTACTGACCCTCTGACAGTGCAGCACTCCGTCAGTACTGACCCTCTGACTCTGCAGCACTCCCTCAGTTCTGCCCCTCTGACAGTGTGGCACTGCCTCAGTACTGACCCTCTGACAGTGCAGCACTCCCTCAGTACTGGCCCACTGAGAGTGCGGCACTCCATCAGTACTGTCGTTCCAACAGTGCGACACTCCCTCAGTACTGACCCTCTGACAGTGCAGCACTCCCTCAGTGTTGACCTCCTGACAGTGCAGCACTCCCTCTCTACTGTCCTTGTGACAGTGCAGCACTCCCTCAGTACTAACCCTCTGACAGTGCAGCACTCCCTCAGTACTGACCCTCTGACAATGCAGTACTCCCTCAGTACTGACCCTCTGACAGTGTGGCACTGCCCCCATACCAACCGTGCGACATTGCGGTACACCCTCAGTACTGACCTTCACAATGTGCGTTACACCCTCAGTAGTGAACATCTGCAAGTGCAGTGCTCCTTTAGTTCTGACATTCTTACAGTGTAGTGCTGCCTCAGTGCTAACCCTCTGAGAATTCACCACTCCCTCTGTACTGACCATCTGCCAGTGCAGCTCTCTCTCAGTACAGATCTTCTGACAAGTGCAGTACTCCCACAGTACTGACCCTCTGACAGTGCAGCACTCCCACAATGTTGACCTTCCAACAGTGCAGCATTCCCTCAGTACTGACCCTCTTTTTTCTATTTCTTAGAGTCTTGTGGAAATTTGGAGACATAGGGTTTGCAGATTCTGAGGAAGCGTGAGAGAGACACACAAACCAAGCCCTGTCTGAAATTCTCTGTAATAGACTATTCAGAGGCACAGACTCACAGAGATGCACAGCTTGGAAACAGACCTTCCTGTCCAACTCGTCCATACCAACCAGATATTCTCATCTCATTTTATTCCATTAGCCAGCATTTGGCTGGTATTTCTCTAAACCCTTCCTATTCTCATACTCATCCTGATGCCTTTTAAATGTCGCTATTGTACCAGCCCCCATCACTTCCTCTGGCAGCTACCTACATGCCCTTGAATAAGTGCTCAAACATTCATTCTGTTGATGCAAACTCTAATAAACACCAATCTACGAAATGCTATCATTGTCATTTTCAACACACCCTTTGATTCTCCATTATGCTGATTTGAACAGAGGTAAAGAAATAGTCTTAGTGACCATCCAGCATGACTCTGTCATAAAACGTACTTTTGAATTTGGCTTGCATGTGATTACCACACCCTCTTATAGTTGCCTGGAAGATGGGGGTGAGCTGTACTCTCCTGCTGCAGTCCTTGGGTGGCCCACAGAGATGTTAGGGAGGGAGGTCCAGGATTTTGACCTGAACCATGTTAGGAGCTCTCTTACTGGAGTGCCTTTTTCAAGTTGGAAAGTTAGTATAGACCAGGAGGACCCGAGAGCAGCTGCCTTGTCAGAGAGAGACGCCTGGTGGGTCACACACCTCAGGTGAGGGGCGAGATTGAGAAGCTATGGCCTTCATGGTAATTTCAGACATGATAGTGAGTGAGCCAACAATGTTGGTATCACGAGCCTGCTAGCTGTGGTAACTGACCCCCCTTTGTAGCAGAGGAATTTTATCCCTTTAACAGAGCAAGCTTGAGAATTCAACTCTAAAATCAACTTGTACGGACGCGCTGGAGACTTGAAACATCAATACAGAGATTGCTGAAGAAGCTAAGCATGTCCGGCAGCATCTCTGAACGGAGAGAGAGAAAGAGACAGAGAGAGAGAGTTCACCTTTCAATCCAGTGATTTCTGCAGGTAAGTTCCTTCAGAACAGACCGTTTTGAGGAAGGGTCCCTTGAAATGCGAATTGTTCCTCTCTCTCTTCACTGTTGCTGCCTGATCTGCTGAATTTCCCCAGCCATCTGCTTGCTTGAGAATTTGATCTAACCTGATTCAAGCGTCACTGAGTAATTCAGTCTGTGTTCAATGCCCTGAGGCTGCTTCTACTGAAAGTTAACAAACAGGTTTAATGTTAAAAATCGCACAACACCAGGTGATTTTTAACTTTGTACACCGCAATCTAACAACGGCATCTCCAAACAGGTTTAAGGCTTTGTAAGTTATTGTATTCGGAGGGCGGAGTACATGGGAGAACAGATACAGAACATAGGCACTTCACAAAGATCATTATCAATTTAACCTTGTGATGTTAATTCAGAAGGAACGGCTCTGACCTAACATTTCAGTCAATCAGCCAAGGGGAGTATATATGTCATGACAAAGACTTGTTATAAAGACTGTACAGAACCGAACTTTAGTGACAATGTTTGTACGTAAAGTTTTTTTTTTGCGAATAAAGTCTCTTCTTGAAATTGACATAAATATTTTTTGAGGGGGATCAAGCATCTTGAGCTTGTGGAGGCATTGCTTTTTACCCTAATCTTTCTTAAATAAACGCTGGACAAGTTAGATACTCCCCGGGTATAGACATCAAATGGTCATCAACAGGGAGGAGATGGTCGGATTGTCACGGGGGCTCAGTGTTGCCTCACCCCACCCAGGTTCGATTCCAGCCTCGGGCGACTGTCTGTGCGGAGTTGGCACATTCTCCCCGTGTCAGCCTCCACGTGCTCCAGTTCCCTCCCACTGTCCAAAGATGTGCAAGCTAGGTGGATTAGCCAGAGGGAATGAAGGGAGCCAGGGTTGTTGGGGGGGGGGGGTGTGATGGGATGCTCTGCCGAGGGTCAGTGTGAACCTGATAGGCCGAATGGCCTGCTTCCACATATGATGGATTCTATGATTAATCCAGAGACTCAAATAATGTTCTGGGCCCTGGGCTCCAATCTTGGGGGAGGCTGTGGGTCATCACAGTGAGAACAGGTTTGGGGATGAACATGGTCAAAGGGGGCAACAGGTTTGCTTTCTGAGGTGTTGAGGTCATGAATGTTCTGTCGAGGTGCTTTGGG
This sequence comes from Hemiscyllium ocellatum, assembly GCF_020745735.1. Taxonomy (NCBI): domain Eukaryota; kingdom Metazoa; phylum Chordata; class Chondrichthyes; order Orectolobiformes; family Hemiscylliidae; genus Hemiscyllium; species Hemiscyllium ocellatum. The sequence goes on from NC_083438.1 coordinate 11,131,953, forward strand.
GATAAACATACTGAGGGGATGGTCTCTAAGGTGTTGAGGGAGCACTGTCTGTCAGTACAGGGTGCAGATAGTTGAAAGGTACAGATACATTTCGTAGAGCATAGGACATAGAACAGTACAGCACAGAACAGGCCCTTCAGCCCACGATGTTGTGCCGATCATTGATCCTCATGTATGGCAAACCTAATGTACGATCCCTCAAATTTCTGTGACCATATGCATGTCTAGCAGTCTCTTACATATCCCCAATGACCTCGCTTCCACAACTGCTGCTGGCAATGTATTCCATGCTCTCACAACGCATATTCGACTCTGACATCCCCTCTCTCCTTTCTGCCAAACAGCTTAAAACTATGACCCCTCGTGTTAACAATTTCGGTCCTGGGAAAATGTCTCTGGCTATGAATTCTATCTATGCCTCTCATTATCTTGTACACCTCAATTAGGTCCCCTCTCTTCCTTATTTTTTCCAATAAAAAAGTCAGAGCTCAGTCAACCTCTCTTCGTTAGATAAACCATCCATTCCAGGCAGCATCCTGGTAAACCTCCTCTGAACCCTATCCAAAGCATTCATATCTTTCCTATAATAGGGCGACCAGAACTGAACGCAGTATTCCAAGTGCAGTCTAACCAAAATTTTATAGAGCTGCAAAAAGATCTCAATCCCCCTGTTAATGAAAGCCAAAACACCATTTGCTTTCTTAACAACCCTGTCCACTTGGGTGGCCATTTTAAGGGATCTATGTACCTGCACACCATGATCCCGCTGTTCCTCCACACTGCCCGGAATCCTGTCTTTAATCCTGTACTCAGCTTTCAAGTTTGACCTTCCAAAATGCATCACCTCGCATTTATCCAGGTTGAACTACATCTGCCACCTCTCAGCCCATCTCTGCATCCTGTCAACGTCCCGCTGCAGCCTACAACAGCCCTCTATACTGTCAACGACACCACCAACCTTTGTGTCGTCTGCAAACTTGCTGACCCATTTTTCAATCTCCTCATCCAAGTCATTGATAAAAATTACAAACAGTAGAGGCCCAAGGACAGAGCCCTTTGGAACACCACTCACCACTGCCTTCCAGGCAGAATATTTTCCTTCTACTACCACTCGCTGTCTTCTGTTGGCCAGCCAATTCTGTATACAGACAGCTAAGTTCCCCTGTATCCCATTCCTCCTGACCTTCTGAATGAGCTTACCATGGAGAACCTTATCAAATGCCTTGCTGAAGTCCATATACACCACGTCCACAGCTCGACTCTCATCAACGTTTCTAGTAACATTCTCAAAGAACTCGATAAGGTTTGTGAGGCATGACCTGCCCCTCACAAAGCCGTGTTGACTGCATTTAATCAAGCCATGCTCTTCCAGATGGTCATAAATCCTATCCCTCAGAATCCTTTCTAACACCTTGTAGACAACAGATGTGAGACTGACTGGTCTGTAATTGCCAGGGATTTCCCTAATTCCTTTCTTAAAGAGAGTAATTACATTTGCCTCCCTCCAGTTGTCAAGTACAACTTCGGTGGAGGACGAGGATGCAAAGATCTTCGCATGCGGCGAAGCAATCGCATTTCTCACTTTCCAAAGCAGCCGAGGACAAATCTGGTCTGGGCCTGGCGACTTGTCAATCTTAAGGTTTGTCAAAATTTTCAGCACGTCAGCTTCCTCAATCTCTATGTGTTCCAGCATGCTCACCTGCTCCTCAATGGTTTCATTCACTACAAGGTCCTTTTCTTTAGTAAAGACAGAAGCAAAAAACTCATTTCGGGCTTCCCCTACCTCCTCAGACTCTATACACAAGTTGAAAATGTATTGCTGGAAAAGCGCAGCAGGTCAGGCCGCATTCAAGGAGCAGGAGAATCGTGTTTCGGGCATGAGCCCTTCTTCAACTTTTCTAGCAACACATTTTCAGCTCTAATCTCCAGCATCTGCAGTCCTCACTTTCTCCTCTATACACAAGTTCCCTATGCTATCCCTGATCGGCCCTACTCTTTCTTTGACCATTCTCTTATTCCTCACATATGTGTAAACACCCTTTGTGTTCTCCCTAATCCGTTCTGCCAAGCCTGTTTCCTGCCCTCTCTTGGCTCTCCTCAGACCATGTTTGAGCTCCTTCCTCGCCTGTCTGTAATCCTCTAGAGCTGAGCAAGACCTTTGTTCCTCCACCTTACGTAAGCTACATTCTTTCTTTTGATTAGAAGCTCCTCCACTCTCATCATCCAAGGTTCCTTTATCTTACCACTTCTTGCCTGTCTCAGAGGGGCATGTTTATTCATCACTCGCAACAACTGTTCTTTAAACAGTCTCCACATGTCTATAGTGACTTTGCCATGGAACAATTGCTCCCAATCCATGCTTCCTAACTCATGTCTAATCGCATCATAGTTTCCTCTTCCCCAATTAAATATCCTCCCATTGTGCCTAATCCTCTCCTTCTCCATAGCTATGTAGAATGTGAGGCAGTTGTGGTCACTATCACCAAAATGCTCTCCCATCACAAGATCTGATACCTGCCCCGGCTCATTGCTGAGCACCAAATCCAAAATGGCCTCTCCCGTTGTCAGCCTGTCAACGTACTGAGTTAGGAAACCCTCCTGAACACACCTTACAAAAACAGCTCCTTCCAAACCATCTGCTCGAAGAAGGTTCCTATCAATATTGGGGAAGTTAAAGTCACCCATTACAACTACCCTACTCCATTCACACTTTTCCAAAATCTGCTGACCTATGCTTTCTTCAATCTCCCTGCTGCTATTTGGGGGCCTGTAGTAAACCCCTAATGAGATGACTGCTCCCTTACTGTTCCTAATTTCCACCCATACTGACTCGGTAGGCAGACCCTCCTCGACAATGGTAACTTCTGTAGCTGCCGACATCGATTTTCCTGCTCCTTGAATGTTGCCTGAACTGCTGTGCTTATCCTGCACCACTCTACTCCAGAATCTGGTTTCCAGCATCTGCAGTCATTGTTTTTACACACGTTGTTTCACACAGCACTGTCCTCCCAATGAAATGAAAAGCCGTGCATAACAATTGGATCAGCGCGTGGGATACAACATTACAGCACAGACACCGATCCCCATTATTAGGGCATATATCACCGATTATGAATTATCTCAGAGAGATCCCAGTTACAGAGAGTCGCCATGGTGGACTCGATGGGTTATTCAGCTTCTGTCAGTGCGAGAATGACACCCCACATTGATGCCGTCCCTCTCCCTGTCTCTGGGACAGACCGGCTGAGAGAGAAACAAGGGCTCATTTTTAACTCTCTCCTCTGCGTTTGACTGACAGCAGTCCCGCAGCTCAGGGCCCGTGGGGATGGCTCTCACTGAGTCAGGGTTTGACGTGGATTATCTCCATCTGGGAGAGTTGAGATCAGATGTTAACTGCAACCCGGTTGTAGCAAAGGATCCAATGGCCCTGCTAAAAAAAAGCCTTTCTGCAGGATTACTGTGAGAAGATGTATTTTGAACACCCAACTGGCTGGACAAAAATACACTCGTTTGAATATACCTGAGGGAAGAATATCCGGAGTACATTTCTCTCTTTCCCACCAGTTCAGCAACTTTCTCTCTGTTTCAGATAAATGGTATTTAGAGGAAGTTCGCAATTAAATTTACCCACTTCCAGCGCCTGAGTGAACTGGCCACGCCAGTGGTAGACAGCTACAGAGAATATCCGCGCTTGCCTCCACTCACACTGCCTGCAAGTGGAGGGAAATGGCTGAATACTCCACCAATGGATACAGCTCAATCCAAGGGGAAGGGATAAACAGCACTGTCCCGTCTGCACGGAGACAGAATGAGAAGGCAATGCTATTGAAACGCTTTGCTGCTTAGAATTCCTGAAGCAAGATGGGCTGTAGTTGGCACTGAGTGGCTCTCAGCTGGTTTGGTGTTGAAAATGCAGGATGTCACTGGCTTGTTTGTCTCAGGGCATGACATTCCCCGAGCTTGTGTTAAACTGGCATGTGAGAGAGCCTTGCTTCAAATCACCATCGAGCCTTGGTCGTTTGATTTCACTTTTGCCAGGTTGCCCTATCAGCTGTTCGATTTAAAAAAAAAACTGATGCCCTTCATGAGGTTGGTGTCTTTGAAATAAGTTTGAGTTTGGGACCAGAGTGTCATTGTAGTGAATATGGTACAGCAGTACACGTGGTGAAAGCGAAAGAACTGTTTCACCCACACAATCCCACTCTGAATAAATCCATCATCTGGATGCTCACACAGTTCTGGGTGTACAGGTTTAGGAAGCAGTGACATGAAATGAGTGGAGACAGCGCTGAACAGGTTGCTGGGAACGGTGCGGTGTATGAGGAATGTCAGCAATAAAGGTGGATTGGAAAGTTGGGGCAGTTCTCCTTGGAGAATCGAGGACTGATAAATCCCCTGGTTGAAGCTTTCCAAGTGATGAGGAAATAAATGAGTGAAAATGCTTCTCCGCCTGAAAGGATCGAGAACGATTCGGCACAGATTTAAAGTCATTAGGAATAAAAGTAAACGTAACATGAGGAGGAAGGTGTTCAGACAGGGAGTGGTTAGGGTCTGCAAGTCACTGTCTGACAGCGACAAAGAGGCAGGTTCTATTGAGTTCTTGAAAACAGTATTCAACGTTTATGTTGAAAGTAGAAATATGCAGAGTTACAGGGAGAAGGCAAGAGAATGAAAGAAAGAGGGACACTTTTCCTTACTGTGGAGAACCAGTACAGCTAAGGTGGGCTGTGACACAGTTGTGATTCTGAGTGAAATCACAGTCAACAGAATGTTGGGTGTTAGACAGCGGTTATATTGACAAAGCCGGGACACATCTGCACAACAGAATATTAGACAGCATGTCCATGTCACAGGGAGGATGGCACTGAGAGAATTAGCGTGGGGAAATACTACAACTATACCACCACACAGATGGATTGAAAGCCCCGCCAAAAATAATCTTTTCAAGCTGATGTCAGCAAGTCTCACCATAAACCTATGCTCTCTAGATTTCAACTCACCCCACTATGGGGATAAAGCAAACTTGAATATTTAGTCATAATTTGGAGATGCCGATATTGGACTGGGGTGTACAAAGTTAAAATTCACACAACACCAGGTTATAGTCGAACAGGTTTAATTGGAAGCACTAGCTTTCGGAGCTTTCGGATCGACAATCACCTGATGACAGAGCGTCTCTCCGAAAGCTAGTGTGCTTCCAATTAAACCTGTTGGACTATAACTTGGTGTTGTGTGATTTTTAACTTTGAATATTTAGTTTATCCATATCCCTCATGACTTTGTCAACCTTCAATAAGCTCATGGCTCAGCCCCTACCCTGGAGGGAAAATTGTGCCAGCCTATTCAGCCCCGCCCTACAGTCCAACCCTTGCAACCCTCACTACATCCTTGTCTATATTTTGTGAGCAATTTCACGTGATTTCGTTAATTTTTCAAAGATGCCAATTGCGCTAGCCAACAACGAGCTACTGGAAACAGAAAGTTGAGGTCACTGGCTGCAAATTTCAGTCGTGCACGACATTGAGCAGCAGCTTCCTTTAGAGCATAGCTCTGCAGTGTAGTGGTTATCGCATTTGCTTAACATGCGAAAGGTTCCCGGTTAGAAGCCAGGTAGGAGCAATCTTGCTCCCGATGGCCGTCTGGTAGGTTGGCCTGAGTAAGTACTTCGTGCTTGCTGCTTTCATTAGCAAACCTGCCTTTGAGTTCATTCACCCGTATCTGTTGTAGTGATGTAAAGGAACACAGTTCCATTTAATTGCTGTGTGATGTTTTGTTAAGTTCTCTCCTCCCTGGTTCTGAATATGCGCCGATGTGCACAGCACCGACGACCATTCTGTTTGAAGAGTGTAGTTCCCGTGCTCTGATTCTTCCGCTAAAAGCAATAAAGCATGTGCTTTCCTTACCCCGGCGGCCCGATTCAAAGCCAAGGAGAAAGCTGATGTGCTGGTGTCACAGTGCACCACGGATTCCTTATGTAGCCTCTCTATCGAATGTATGCCAAAGCAGTCTCTGACAGGCCTCATGTGGAAGCTGTCTGCCGTTTTTCAACGTGTGAAAGCCAGCATCAGAATGCCTGAATCATATGTTTTGGAGTAGTTCACATGTCAGCGGCTCACTCCATCAGCAACTGGAAGCAATGAATTTGCAGTCTCAGATGAAGCCCTGGACTTGTGCTATCATAGAGTCAGTGATATTAATGTGTGCCCCTGAAATCCCTGCCATGTTGGAACTGAAACCAAAGAAATGATAGAAAGGCTACCGAATGGCATTATCTCCATTTTTATTTCTTTACATCACAGAGGAGCAGAAAAATGTAAGTGGTATGTGTGTGTGAGGGGGAGGGGCGGAGGAATAACACAGCGAGGCATGTGCAGCTCTGCTGAAACTCCTTCTTGCTGATTCAGACAGCAACGAGAGACGTGAAGGTGACTCGGGGGGAGAGCTTTTCACATGGAGAACAAAGAGCACTCGCGTACAGTTAACACCTCTTTGACATCTCGTGGGGGTGGGGGTGGGGAGATTGCCTTTTGCCTTCTGTCATTATGTTCAGAAAGTATGTTTTGTGCATCTCTAATAAACACCATGAATTTAGTAAACTTTACTGAACTGC